>NC_050077.1:33532398-33844808 GCF_009764565.3 Dermochelys coriacea | reverse complement strand
GATGGGGATTTGGAGATGGCTTACAGGACCAGCTATCAAGAAGAGGTGCGTTTTCCCCTGAATTGGGTTGAGTGTCAGCAGTCTTTCTGTACAGACAGGTTGTAGGAGCCAAAATAATTATCTCACTGTTTTTGCAAATTTTATTGCAATTGATGACTAGGATCATGGAGTGTTAAATATGACTTAATATTTAGAACTACTGAGAAATGACCACCTTAGTTTAGTTCACCTGTCATGATCAGTTTCCAGGATTTGAACATTTAGATTATTTCTGGCATTCTATTTTCATTCACCAGTAAAAATGAAGAAAAAAGTAGAACCTCAGAGTTATGAACACCAGAGTTACAAACTGACCAGTCAACCACACACCTCATTTGGAACCAGAAGTACGCAATCAGGCAGCAGCAGAGACGCACCAAAACAAAAAACAAAAAAACCCCACACAAATACAGTACCATACCATGTTAAACGTAAATTACTAAAAAAATGGAGAGAGCAGCATTTTTCTTCTGCATAGTAAAGTTTCAAAGCTGTATTAAGTCAGTGTTCAGTTGTGAACTTTTGAAAGAACAACCATAACATTTTGTTGAGAGTTACGAACATTTCAGAGTTACCAACAACTTCCATTCCCAAGGTGTTCGTAACTCTGAGGTTCTACTGTACCTTCATTTTCATATTTAGATTTAGCTTTCACCAGGCCACAATTCTTTAATCAGATAATAGTGGAAGGCAAACACTCCTTACTGCCTTTTCAAATATCTTAACTTGCAGAAAGAAAACTCACAAAATTGGATCTTGACTCTCTCTAATACTTATTGCGGTCCCAAGTTTATCCCATCCTCATGCAAACGTACTTTTATCTCATTGTTGTAAGTTACATAAAACTACTGCAGTATGAAATCGGACGTACGGAAGACTTTAGTTAAAGAAATGAACTCCACATCATTTTAAGAATTCTGCACTACCAAATATTAGTGTCCTGAATTTTTTTGTCTTTTTATTACATTGCATCCCATTTTCAGACATGGCAGGTATCTTTGCGTCCTTGACATCAGCTGGTACCAAGGGATTCTTTACTAATAAATATCAACTTCAGATGTCAGAGTTAAGTCTCCCATCCCATCCCCCCAGCCTTCACTTTATCACTGGTAAGAAATAAATCCTATGGGGATATTTCTTCCTTAATTCTTAGATCATATGATTGCATTGTCCTTGGCCACAGTCCCTATCTTCCTGTAATTTCAGCCTTAATAAATAATGGCTTGTCTACACTACTTCCTAAGTCGATGTAAGTTATGTCGCTCATGGGGTGTGAAAAAACCACCCCCCTCAGCAACGTAACTTACTTTGATTTAAAGCGGCATCTACACCATGCTATGTCGACAGGAGACTCTCTCCCACAGACATAGCTTCCTTCTCTTGTTGAGATGGAGTAATTACATCAACAAGAGAGCACTCTCGCGGTGATGTAATGTGTCTTCATCAAACGCGCTAAATCGGTTCTGCTACATCAATGAATGACCTTGAGCGGATCACTGCGGACTACGTGGCTCTGGGAAGAAGGATAAAGGAGTTTGAGGCGCAAGTGGTGTTCTCGTCCATCCTCCCCATGGAAGGAAAAGGCCTGAGTAGAGACCTTCGAATCGTGGAAGTCAACGAATGGCTACGCAGGTGGTGTCGGAGAGAAGGCTTTGGATTCTTTGACCATGGGATGGTGTTCCAAGAAGGAGGAGTGCTAGGCAGAGACGGGCTCCACCTAACAAAGAGAGGGAAGAGTATCTTTGTAAGCAGGCTGGCTAACCTAGTGAGGAGGGCTTTAAACTACATTCACCGGGGGAAGGAGACCAAAGCCCTGAGGTAAGTGGGGACGTAGGATACCGGGAGGAAGCACGAGCAGGAGAGCGCGAAAGGGGAGGGCTCCTGCCTCATACTAAGAAAGCAGGACAAACAGCAAGTTATCTCAAGTGCCTATACACAAATGCAAGAAACCTGGGAAACAAGCGGGGAGAACTGGAAGTCCTGGCACAGTCAAGGAATTATGATGTGATTGGAATAACAGAGACTTGGTGGGATAACTCACATGACTGAAGTACTGTCATGGATGGATATAAACTGTTCAGGAAGGACAGGCAGGGCAGAAAAGGTGGGGGAGTTGCATTGTATGTAAGAGAGCAATATGACTGCTCAGAGTTCCGGTATGAAACTGCAGAAAAACCTGAGTGTTTCTGGATTAAGTTTAGAAGCGTGAGCAACAAGGGTAATGTCATGGTGGGACTCTGCTATAGACCACCAGACCAGGGGGATGAGGTGGATGAGGCTTTCTTCTGGCAACTAACGGAAGTTACTAGATCGCAGGCCCAGGTTCTTATGGCAGACTTCAATCACTCTGATATCTGCTGGGAGAGCAATACAGCAGTGCACAGACAATCCAGGAAGTTTTTGGAAAGTGTAGAGGACAATTTCCTGGTGCAAGTGCTGGAGGAACCAACTAGGGGCAGAACTCTTCTTGACCTGCTGCTCACAAACTGGGAAGAATTAGTAGGGGAAGCAAAAGTGGATGGGAACCTGGGAGGCAGTGACCATGAGATGGTAGAGTTCAGGATCCTGACACAAGGAAGAAAGGAAAGCAGCAGAATATGGACCCTGGACTTCAAAAAACCTCAGGGAACTGTTGGGCAGGATCCACTGGGAGAATAACATGAAGGGGAAAGGAGTCCAGGAGAGCTGGCTGTATTTTAAAGAATCCTTATTGAGGTTACAGGGACAAACCATCCTGATGTGCAGAAAGAATAGTACATATGGCAGGTGACCAGCTTGGCTTAACAGTGAAATCCTTGCTGATCTTAAACACAAAAAAGAAGCTTACAAGAAGTGGAAGATTGGACAAATGACCAGGGAAGAGTATAAAAATATTGCTCGGGCATGCAGGAGTGAAATCAGGAAGGCCAAATCACACCTGGAGTTGCAGGTAGCAAGAGATGTTAAGAGTAACAAGAAGGGTTTCTTCAGGTATGTTCAAAAAAAGAAAAGGAGTACCCGTGGCACCTTAGAGACTAACAAATTTATTAGAGCATAAGCTTTCGTGAGCTACAGCTCACTTCATCGGATGCATCCGATGAAGTGAGCTGTAGCTCACGAAAGCTTATGCTCTAATAAATTTGTTAGTCTCTAAGGTGCCACGGGTACTCCTTTTCTTTTTTCCGAATACAGACTAACACGGTTGCTACTCTGAAACCTGTTCAGGTATGTTAGCAACAAGAAGAAAGTCAAGGAAAGTGTGGGCCCCTTACTGAATAAGGGAGGCAACCTAGTGACAGAGGATGTGGAAAAAGTTAATGTACTCAATGCTTTTTTTGCCTCTGTCTTCACAAACAAGGTCAGCTCCCAGACTGCTGCACTGGGCAGCACAACATGGGGAGGAGATGAACAGCCCTCTGTGAAGAAAGAAGTGATTCGGGACTATTTAGAAAAGCTGGACGAGCACAAGTCCATGGGGCCGGATGCGCTGCATCCAACAGTGCTAAAGGAATTGGCGGATGTGATTGCAGAGCCATTGGCCATTATCTTTGAAAACTCATGGTGATCAGGGGAAGTCCCGGATGACTGGAAAAAGGCTAATGTAGTGGCCATCTTTAAAAAAGGGAAGAAGAGGATCCTGGAAACTACAGGCCAGTCAGCCTCACCTCAGTCCCTGGAAAAATCATGGAGCAGGATTCCTCAAGGAATCAATTCTGAAGCACTTAGAGGAGAGGAAAGTGATCAGGAACAGTCAGCATGGATTCACCAAGGGCAAGTCATGCCTGACTAATTTAATTGCCTTCTGTGATGAGCTAACGGGCTCTTTGGATGAGGGGAAAGCAGTGGACATGTTGTTCCTTGATTTTAGCAAAGCTTTTGACACGGTCTCCCTCAGTATTCTTGTCAGTAAGTTAAAGAAGTATGGGCTGGATGAATGGACTATAAGGTGGATAGAAAGCTGGCTAGATTCTCAGGCTCCACGGGTAGCGATCAATGGCTCCATGTCTAGCTGACAGCCAGTATCAAGGGTCGGTCCTTGGGCGGTTTTGTTCAATATCTTCATTAATGATCTGGAGGATGGAGTGGATTGCACCCTCAGCAAGTTTGCAGATGACACTAAACTGGGAGGAGAGGTAGATATGCTGGAGGGTAGGGATAGGATACAGTGGGACCTAGACAACTAAGAGGATTGGGCCAAAAGAAATCTGATGAGGTTCAACAAGTACAAGTACAGAGTCCTGCACTTAGGATGGAAGAATCCCATGCATCGCTACAGACTAGGGACCGAATGGCTCGGCAGCAGTTCTGCAGAAAAGGACTTGGGGGTTACAATGGACGAGAAGCTGGATATTAGTCAACAGTGTGCCCTTGTTGCCAAGAAGGCCAATGGCATTTTGGGATGTATAAGTAGGGACATTGCCAGCAGATCAAGGGACGTGATCATTCTCCTCTATTCGACATTGGTGAGGCCTCATCTAGAGTACTGTGTCCAGTTTTGGGCCCCACACTACAAGAAGGATGTGGAAAAATTGGAAAGAGTCCAGCGGAGGGCAACAAAAATGATTAGGGGACTGGAATACATGACTTATGAGGAGAGGCTGAGGAAACTGGGATTGTTTAGTCTGTGGAAGAGAAGAATGAGGGGGGGATTTGATAGCTGCTTTCAACTACCTGAAAGGGGGTTCCAAAAAGTATGGATCTAGACTGTTCTCAGTGGTAGCGGATGACAGAACGAGGAGTAATGGTCTCAAGTTGCAGTGGGGGAGGTTTAGGTTGGATATTAGGAAAAACTTTTTCACTAGGAGGGTAGTGAAACACTGGAATGCGTTACCTAGGGAGGTGGTGGAATCTCCTTCCTTAGAAGTTTTTAAGGTCAGGCTTGACAAAGCCCTGGCTGGGATGTTTTAGTTGGGGAATGGTCCTGCTTTGAGCAGGGGGTTGGACTAGATGACCTCCTGAGGTCCCTTCCAACCCTGATATTCTATGATTTAGATATAGAAAAGTGCTTTGATACTACAGTAATGTGTGCTATACAAAACTATAAGATTCATAACTATTTTAGGTTATATTTAAAAATGTTTTAGCTTTTTTTGCCTCTGAGGTTTGTACATTTGGGCTCAGAGTAACTAAGACTCCTGGTTTTACAGGAGGAAGACTAAAATAAAATGGAAAATTTTGTATCTTGATTATTTCATTTCTGGCGTTGTCTTCTGCCAGTTCTGCTGTGCTGCTCTTCTGGCAATAACAGAAATAATTTATACTTGTCCACTGGGTTCCTGGGCTTGGACACAATCTTCTAGAGCTGTATTGGAACACTTATGTCTTATTAGGTACATGAAAACTCTTAATAGCGATGCCTTATATAATGTGGTGGAAAATTAACCATGCGTTGTGCTTGAAATCAGAATTGCCTGAGGATCCTTTATTCAAGTATACGTATACAGGGAGAGTCAGCCATAGCTGCTCTGCATAAGCAGAAAATACAGGAGTTTATATAGCTGAAAACCACAATTTGTTAAGCACACTTTCTTTAACAGCATTTTCCCTTATTTGACATATAGTGCAAGCTCTAACAGTAGCTTTCCTTATTTGGGATATAGCAAAACAAGCTTTTCCTGTTATTGACAGGTTGTTCTTTGCGGTTAATGGGTCTTTCCTAATTTCTAGTTGTGGGATTACATTTCTTAAGCTGTGCTGTTGTAACTGTCCCACAATGGAATTTTCCTCAGCCTCTTCTTATGCTTTTAAACACAGTTAGCTTGACCAAAGGTTTTTTGGCCTACTTGGGAAGTTTAGGCCTACTGGATTTTTCCTCCACAATAACTACACTAATCTATAAAGAAGCCATTCTAGAAATACCTGAAAAACCTCTCTGTGTTGGGGTGGATTGGAGGAGAAGTCTGTCCCAGAAAGGAAATCATCAGGTAATAATTTTTCTGTTATTGATCTCTCCTCCAGTCTGAGACATTTGACATGTAGTGAACAGTAAGGAAAAATGAAAAAGGAGGGAGAAATAAGTATGGAGAGAAAAGTAAAGGACTCCCTCCTCTAAAATTAGTAGTAGTTATCTATTTTGGGATCACTAGGGCTCTTTTTGATCTAAACATTATTTCCCTCCCCAACCTGTCTTTTTCTGAAATTATAGCATTCTGAAAGCATGCACCAAATATTCTACTAAAGTAGAAATTTGCAGCTTATTGCTATATTGGAATAGTGTGAAATGAAATATTATCTATTTTAGAATGTAAATTGCTGATCACTTTCCGTAAAGGACTTCCCCTCTCTGAAAGCTTACTTTTACCTGTTCTATTATGGCGTTTAATCCACTGATCATGCTCCTTTTCCTGTCACTGACTCCATGATCAATAATCCAGTTTCTCAAATCTAGACTCAATCACCTCTAGAATGTTTAATTTAATTTGAAGATATTAATAAATTATGTAAACGTCTACCTTATTATTTAGCCAATATTCCTCAAATTTGTTGAATGAACAAGTATTTGCAAAGGTTTTGTGGAGCTTTGTGTATTTCCCTCTATAACGGTTTTATTCATTACGCCATATGGTTAAAAATATTAAGCTGTATGTATTGCTAAGGGAGTTCCGGCATATACGTCACTTCACAGAATTTGAGAGCAGTATGTACCCTTGGGGGAAGCACAACAGTACATGCACAGCATTATCCAAGTCCACTGCCAAAATCTATACAGTGGATCTTACAGAGACACTTCCTAAGTCTCAAAGAATTCCAAAACGAGTCAAGTTAATTTATCTGCTTTGTGAGCTTCCCCTCGTATCAGATACTACCATTCATTGATATTTATCTAGGAGCTAGCAGGCAACTCTGTTTGAAACTGGTTCAGAAATATATGTTGGCTATTTGCTACTGATGTGGAAAGCCTATGCTCCCTGTTCTAATTTCATTAATTAAAAAGTAGGTATCTGTTTGAAACTGGTTCAGAAATATATGTTGGTTGTTTGCTAATGATGTGGAAAGCCTATGCTCCTTGTTCTAATTTCATTAATTAAAAAGCAGATAATATTGCTCAGTGAAAAGAAATATCTAAAACTAGTTTGACCCACTGTTTTGTTTAATCTTCCCTCTAACACAGAAAAGAGGCCACTTTTGATTTTATACCATTAACTTTAAATAATTTTTCATCCTGGCTTTTCTTACACACAGGCATTCGGTAAAAGATGACAAACTACCAAATATGGCAGGCAAACATTTCATTCTCAGTCTTTGTGGCATCTTAGTCCTGTACAGATTGAATAAGTCTTTGAGGATTTTACACCATTATGAACTAGTACATTGATGAAGAAGAATGAGCCTTGCATGTTTGTGAGTCAGTACACATCTGGATACAGCCAGCAATTTATTCCTTCTTTTTCTGTTTCCAGCAGTAAGATATTTGCTATGGAAGCTGCTTCTTGTGAACCAGAATCGAAACTGACTTTAATGGGGATGAGAACTATAAACTCTACTCAGTTTTCTGTTTACCTCAACAGCGCACCTGAATGTTAGTTTCTAGATTTAAGGCTGATAAAAGGAAAGATGAAGGAGTTCACACCTCTGAGTAATTATTTCAAACTGCATGCAGACTCTCATTGAAAAGGTTTTCTCTGTAATCATGGGAACCAGAAGTGGATTGGGATTTATTTTTGCCAGGAAGGCCAAATAAATAACATCAAGTAGGCTGGATACAGCCCTTTGGGTCCTGGGATTGATACTTTTGCTCCATCTGTACTCTCCAAGTGATTGATTTGGAGGGACAATGTGTTCTATGGGTTGAAAATTAGATTGTGCATAGCAATAAATGATTTTCTATCTTTTTATCTCCTCTTGAGTTCTTGAGAACATTTTTACCTAGTCTTTACATGCTTTTTGTGTAATTGTGACGTTCCCCTCTGGTGTTGTCCGGACCGGTAATCTGCTAGGTCACTCTAATCCTTGACTCTGGGAGCCAGCCTTACCCTGCTCTGCTGTGAGAACCCCCACTCCTGGGCTGTTCAAGCACAGCCTCTGGCATGTAAGCTGCTCCTTGGATTGTGCAACCAAATAACACTAGCCAATATCTTCAGTCCCGGACACAACCTTAGGAACCTCTGTCTTGCAGTGTCCAGTTCTGTCAACTGGATGCTGCATGCTTATATGAGTTTTTCAGTTTAACAAAGAAATTGATATGTACCAGGCTTGTTATCCCAAGGGGAGCCTTTGACACACTTCAAACCAAATGCACTGCTTCAGGTAGAATAAACAAACAAGTTTATTAATTATAAAGATAGATTTTAGGTGATTATAAGTCAAAGCATAACAAGCTGGATTTGGTCAAATGAAATAAAAGCAAAATGCATTATAAGCTGATCTTAACACTTTCAATGCCCTTACAAACTTAGATTCGTCTCACCACAGGCTGGCTAGTTGTCTTTCAGCCAGGCTCTCCCCTTTGATCAGCGCTTCAGTTGCTTGGTGTGGTGTCTGTAGATGTAGGTGGAAGAGAGAGAGAGCATGCCAAATGTCATTCCCTTTTATCATGTCCTTTCCTCCCTCTTGGCTTTGCCCCCCCCCTTCAGAGTCAGGTGAGCATTACCTCTTCGCAGTTTCAAACTGACCAAGGAAGTGGGGTGACTCCCTTGAGATTCTAACAGATTCTTTTGTTGCTGCCTAGGCCAGCGTCCTTTGTTCCTTTGAGACTGGGCTGCGTTTGTCCCATACCTGCCCTGATGAGGTGTGAACTGCCTCTCTGCTCTTGGAGAGTTTTTGCCTGGGTTTATTTTAAGCCATGAGGACACATATTTAGCCTCATAACTACATACATGAAATTATAACCTATAACATTACTATAATAATAATGCTCAGTGCATCATGAGCCTTCCGAAGACACCCGACATGACAAACTTTGCATTGGATACCACACAATCATTTTACAAAGATGAACATGGGGGTGCTGGTTGTACCCCCGAGGTACAGAGCGTCACAGTAATCTTTCTATATTAGCATTCTGAAAACATTCTTTGAGCCCATTAAAAATATGACTGTGAACAAGGGTGCATATTTTGATGATGTTTTTTGTGATGTGAACTCATCCACCAGGAACTGGACTGAGACTACCAACTCCTTTCACAGTGGTCATCCAGTATTTATGTTGAGGTGCTGAGCTGGCAAACTGCTATGTATACTTTCCTTTTGTTTTCAGACATGTTTCTGGTGTGTAGTACAATGTAATCAGAATAGAAAACCTTATTCATGTTCTCTTCCACTTCCTCTCACCCCCCCATATTCCAAACAGGTAATAAAGAATGCTCCTGTGAAGACGTTTGCCAGTGCTACCTTCAGTTCACTTCTGGATGTGTTCCTGTCCACAACTGTCTTCCTTGTACTCTCGATCACCTGTTTCCTGAAACATGGGATGGCCCTGTCCCCTCCCCCACCTGCAGCAGTTGTGGTGTTCATCATTGCCATCCTGCTAGAGGTGCTGTCTCTTATCGTCTCAATTAGGTAAATAAAGTGAATCAGAGTATGGGAAATGGCTGGGGTCTCAACCCCCAAGAACTAAAATGGTGGCTGGCTTGAAAACGTTAGTTTTAAAACAGCTTCAGGAACTTGCTCTCCCAGTCTGTGGGGTTTGGGGAACAAGGTGGGGAGGGGTGCAGAGAAGAAAGATGCTGTTTTGCCTACAACTCAGCAATTGCTGAGTAAAAAATAATTTGAGGTATTTTTTTAATTAAAAATAGAATGTTGTACATACTGAATCTTTCACTGCCTGCTGTAGTGCATTATGATTTACCAGGATTTACCATACTGGATCAAATCATTGATCTGCCAAGTCTGGTATCCTGCCTCCAACAGTGATCTGTATTTGATGCTTGAGAGAGAAGTTAAACTCTTTCTTGATACCTGCTCCAAAAGTCATGCTGTCCTACTCCATCATGGAAGTGAAGAATAGAATATGACAGGGATGTAGCAATTATTTAAATATGGAGACTCTTATTACACCAACTGACACACACAGCTACATAGAATGTAATCTCCTAAAGATGTGTAGTGGTCAAAGTGTTGTTGGTCTCTCAAGACCTTCTCCTTAAGAGTCGATAGATTTTTTTTCAGTTACTTGTATGTGTTTGACAAGTTATAGCATCCAGAGGCTTTAGGACAGCATCTTCCCTATAGTGCTGTTTTCTCCAGCATTCAGTGAAGACTTAGAAGAGCCTCTTTATATAAAGCTCCTGACCCTCCTGTTCCGAGCATGCCATGTTAAAAGCAAATTAGTCACTAGGTCTCTCCTCCCTACTCTTTCAGTGGGAAAGCCTGCTCTGCACCACACCCAGAGTCTCACTGTGAACTAGGGACAGACTTCCCAGGGCCTGCTTCCTGCATTTTTCTGAAAGAAAAGTTGAGTACATTAGGAGAACAAGGGAGCCCTGATCTTTGCTCCTTTTGCTTCAGCCTTGATCCCCTAACTACCATTGAAGAGAATAAGTGATTTTTTTTTTAAAAGCATGGACTTTTCTGCCCCCAGGCTCCTTCCTATTCCCCATGGCTGTGTACTCAGTTATGCTGCCTTGAATGCACTTTGCATATTAAGAAAATACTAAATTCATTATGCTGAAATTCTTCCGATGTGTTTCTTAAAAAGATCTAGTTATTGGTTTAATTAAACAGTACAAACAATAGAAGATTTCAGCTTGGAAATGGAATCTGCCTCCCTTGACCAGCCCCTTTGTTCAATCCTGCAGCTGACTGAGAACCAAGCTGGCCTTTGGTGCAACTTAGAGTAGGTAGAGGCCTCTTTTGAGCCTTTGTAAGACCGACATCAATCCTGCAATACCTGGTAATCTGCCACATCTTGTATAAGATCCTGTGGATTTCAGAAGGTGCAGGAAGCAAACATGAGAGGGGGATCAAGAATCAAAATATGGAACTTGGTGGAGCAGAAACGCTGGGCAAAAAGGAGAGGTGACTTCAAGCGGCTGGCTGGGGAGACAGGAACCAGTTCCTATTTCTTACATTCACAGTGCCCTGTCAAACTTAGGAACTCCACCAAGGATGCTGCTCCCTGCCCCTCTGTGAATGTCACAGACATTTAAAAAACATAACAAAACAGAAACCCTAAAGAAATTCTCACACAAAAAAGGTATTAATCTTGTGGCAAGATAGTGTGGGGCTAATTATGCCCTCATTTACATCTGTGAAAACCCATTGGGTTTGCATAGGTATTACAGGATTGGCTTGTAATTGTAAATCAGCAAACAGATGATGCAGAAGAATAGAATACAATCCACATTCTTAGTTATATTAGCTTTGCTGGTCCTACAAGAGTAAAAAGCAGTAAACATGTATTTGTCATTAAAATAAACGTATACAAATTATGAATACTTACAAGAAAGACATCTGTTGAGTAAGAAGATGCAAGCTTTTACACAGTCATTTTGCAGAGGTAGAAATGCATTTTAAGAATACAGTGCCTACCCCAGCAGAACCCTGGTCCTTGGCTGGGGACTTTTGCAAAATAAATAATATTGTTTTTAAATAACGCTACACAAATACTGTATCTGGCAAGAAACCATCATTTGAAACTCAGGAAGTTCAGCATTAAGATCTAACTTGGAAGAAACTCAAATGTAAGATTTGTTAATTAAGGCACCCAATCTTAACTCCACCCTGTAGAGAGGCCAGTTTCCAAACTTTCTTTTTTCCTTCCAAGCCTGTTTTGTAAGATATGTGAATTTTGCATTAAGGTTTTAAGAAGTCTGGTATCTAAAGCTGCAGACATGTTACATGTGGAGAAAATATTAGGCTAATACAGCTTGTGGGTACAATGTCAAAAATATTCATCACATGACCTTTTGTTTATTATTTTTGTTCTAATTTCTTCAACACTGAATATGATTCTTCATCACCACACTAATCTATGCTATTTTCATGCAAGTGCTATAAATTAATGATCTGAGCGTGTAGGCTTTATATGTAGACACACAGATTCTGAGTTAAGTGATATTCTGGAATTGGTGACACATGAGATCTTAAGTAGAGAGGGGATGATTGCATTCAGTATGCTATTTGTGTAATCAGGAATTGCAATTGGATCGTGCACGACTGCAACAATGACCAGAGACAGCATAACTACTGTGCTATTTTAAAAAAAAAAAAAAAGCAGTCTAGTTTTTGTGGTCATTAATGAGGTGAATTTATGTGGACAAATAATGGTGGTGTTCTCTTTGAGAATTGCTACTGGGACAAAATTAAATGTTGGATGCCTTGATTGTGCATTTCCATATTATTAAATTATTGGGTTTCTTTTAAGTTTAAACTTAACTCTGAATGTCTTGGGTTTGTAAAAGGGGTTGTTGTTTTTTACATCTACAACATACCTTTAATTTTTTGTTTTGTTTTTGTTTACCCTAAGTTACTGACATAGACTGTTAAATGATGTAGGGGCTTTTGAAAATTTTATTCTATGTCCCATTTTCAAAAGTGATTTAGATACCTACAAGCCCACAGTTCATTGAAAGTCAATGATACTTAGGTTCCTAAGTGTCTAAATATCTTTTGAAAATAGGACTTGGGCTCCTGAGTCATTTAGGTGCTTTTGAAAAATTTACCCCAGCTCTCAAACTTAGCTCTAGCTTGGAAAAGAGTTTGTCTAAGTGATCTCTTACATTTGAAAAGCAAGCATCCAACCTTGAGATGCATATCTTATGCAGTTCCATCTTTAGAAATCATTGCTGTCTGAGATTTGCAATAAATAATGCACTGGCAATACAAAATGCTACCATTTATCCCATTTATGCTAATAACCATTCACAGAATATTTATCAAGTATCAAGAAATGTAATTTCTGTACAACTGCTATTCCTTTATATAAAGTAATAGCCACAACAGATAGCTCATTTTTGTAAATAATTAGTAGATTGTTATGCTACTAGTTTCTCACTCCAGATATCTTCAGCAAAATATCTTAGTATATAGTTCTAATTTTTTATCAAGTCCAGTAATCAAGAGTATTCAGTGCAGCTTTTATGAGCCAGGGCCTGGTCTAGCTGGAATGAAGAGGGGTTGAAGGGTGTTGAACAATATGTGCCTATTAAGCTACAAAAAATTAATACTTTGAAGACTTACTGGAATGTTCATGCCAAAGGAGCATCATGTGGAAGGGAAAGGAAATCCCTAAAACAAGTAACCTTTTTTAACATCGGCATTTATTATAGTCCCGTCCAATAATAACTTGTTTGAATCTCTGTAAGTGAAACATGCAGTTACTATGGAAATTGGTGCTATAAGAATTAAATAAATAAATAGATTTTTCTTGGTATGAAACCTCTATTTATAAGTGGACAGGAAGTATCATCTTCAGCTGCATAAATGCAATGCAAAGAATGTCCTCCCCTCTCTTTGAAATCTGGCTGCTTTAGCCCCCCGGTGCAGTGTAATGAAACTTGGAGTCTGATATTTTATTTTATAAAATGTAATGTGTCTGAGAAAATGGGCATGGTGCAGCTACAGCTTTGTAAGCATGAAGTTTCATTTCAACACAATGCTTGCATACAAGTGAAATTGTAGTCACTTTCCTTAGGGGTTGTGGAACTATTGCACAAGAATACTGTTCATAGAATTCAGCCCGTTATGCCTAGGAGCTTTCATTATCTAGGTATTTTTGGCAAGAACCTATTCTTGTTCTGAATTAAAGGTCAGTATGAATGAGATTGCTGGAGAGAATGCTATATCTGTGACATCCTTATTAACTGGAGTTTCCAGAGACAACGAACTCTGGAGCACCTCAACCCCCATTTAAGTCAGTGTGAATTGGGGGTGCATGAAAATCAGACTTGTGAGGAGGGAGAGTTTGTTTGTTTCGGTTTGGGTTTTTGTGGGGGTAAGTGCAGTACCCTTCTAAGCTATATACATATTTTAGTGTTAAGAAGTCGATTGCAACCTTAGCAGAAAGAAGCAGAAAAATAGTTGTCTGTTGGTTGGCTCTACAAAGTGCTGTGTTTTGGCTATCTGCTGCCGGAATCACCTCCTTCATCTTACCTCAGTAATAAAGCAAGATATATTGATCATGCACTTAATTGTGTCAAGATAATATAGCCTATAAGGTGGATTTTTAAAAAAAATTCTACTTATTTGAATTGGCTATAAGCAAAACGTTTTCTCTGGAGCTAGAGATGAGTGAGCCAGCTCTAGGTTTTGGAACAAATTGATAGATTAAACAGTAATAAGTCACCAGGACCAGATGGTATTCGTCCAAGAGTTCTGAAGGAACTCAAATATGAAATTGCAGAACTACTAACTGTGATATGTAATTTATCACTTAAATTAGCTTCTGTACCAGGTGACAGGAGGATAGCTAATTTAACATCAATTAGTAAGCCTAATTTAAGTACAAAACAAATTGGATGAAACTATAGTAAAGAACAGAATCATGAGACACCTAAATGAACACTTTATTTATTTGGGAAGAGTCAGCATGGGTTTTATAAAGGGAAATCATGCCTCACCAATCTATTAGAATTCTTTGAGGGGGTCAACAAACATGGACAAGGGTGATCCAGTGGATATAGTGTACTTGGACTTCAGAAAGCCTCTGACAAAGTCCCTAACCAAAGGCTCTTAAGCAAAGTAAGCAGTCATGGGATACTGATCCTCTCATGGATCAGTAACTAGTTAAAGGAAGGAGACAAGGGTAGGAATAAATGGTCAGTTCTTCTTTGAGTGATTGCTCATGTGTATTCCACAATAGGTATGTGTGCTCGCCGGAAGTTTTTCCCCTAGCAGTACCTATAGGGGGGAGCACCTCCCGCGACCCCTTGAGTGGCGCCTGCCTGGTGTGGTATAAGGGGAGCTGTGGGCTCCCCCCACCCTCAGTTCCTTCTTGCCACCAGTGAAGGTGCATCGGAACTACTCTGTTCCAGCTTTGCTGTAGCTCTTCCCCAAAACTGTTCGTTTGTTCAGTGTTAGTACCTGTAGTTAGCTGTTTAGTTAGTCAGTGAGCCCGGGCCAGGGCATGCCCCACACCCCGGGGTTTGTCATGCGGGTCTTGTAGGTGTTCTATGCCAAGAAGTGACCTGCACGCAGACTGTTTGCGCTGTTTGGAAGAAACCTGTATCAGCGAAAGGTGCAAGATTTGCAAGTCTAAGCCTCGGACCAAAAGAGAAAGGGGCATTAGGCTCCTGTCCATCCTGATGGAGTTGGCGCTGACCCCAATTCCGGCACGCCACTCTGAACCGGTACCTGGCACTGAGGCGTCGATACGTGGCAACCCTTCGATGCCATTGACCAGTCAGCACTGCTCCCCATCCACAGGGCACCCCAAGAGGGCCAGGAAGACTCCCTCTTCACAGTGGCACCAAGGGAAGTCTGGGACAGAGGTAGACCCATATCGGGCAGTCCTCAATCCCCATTGGGCCCCAGGCTTCTGAACTCACGTTGAACGGAGTAGCCAGGCCCCTTCAGAACAGGCCTCTCCAGATGTCCAGATACCATCTGCGCCTGAAGCCCTCCAGGCGGCCCGAGACGTTATGTCCATGCCAGTGCCTGGAGCGCCGCTGATGTCATCCCCACGGTCCAGAGGCAAGTCACCGCTGGGATCTCCACAGTCTCCTCCATCCCGGTACCAGTCTCGGTCGAGGGAATGTTCCTGACGCCGTTCACCACCCAGCGACCGTTTGGGGCAGAGTCCATGTGGATCGCCCTCGACACTGACCAGATTGTCTGGCTGAGTTCCGGCCAGCTGGGACTCTAGATACCGCTTGTCCTCAAGGAGCGAATATCGACAGGACTGTGGAAGGTGTTGCCAATGGTCCTTGTCTCGGAGGGGGTACCGCAGTCGGTCACAGCCCGGTCGTCGATGCCATTCCCACTCGGACTCCCGCTCCAAGTCTCTACCAAGACATTGCAGCCCCAGGCGTCGATTGCCAGTGTCTCACTGTCGTGGGTCCACCCATCGAGGCCATTCGCGGAGCAGCTGTTACCATCGGTACCAGTCCTCCACATAGAGATCGCGGTCCCGTGGCCGACGTAGATCCCGGCGCTGCCACTTCTCCTGGTCCAGAAACTGCAGCAGATCTTACGCCAGCCCGGCCTCCATTCGTAGCCATCCTTCGATGGACCAGGCCAGCCAATCCGAACAGCCAGCCCCACCGGTGCCTCAGCAGGTGCAGTAGCACCAAGCATCGTGGCCGGCCCAATGGTACCAGTGGGCACCGTGGCCTCCGGCGCAGCACCTGGTGGGAGCTCGCTCGGTGGCCGGAGCTTCGGAAGCACCGTCTGCCTCCCTCTCCAGCTCCCAAGAAAAGGGTTGGTGAGACGTATGTCCTTGGCACCATGCCTGGAGTCCATTCAGATGGTGGACCCTCCGGTGCCAGCCAATACTGAGAGCACCGCACCAACCTCCTTGCTCTGCCCCACCGGAGGACTTCAGGGCCCATCAAGAACTCTTAAAGAGGGTGGCAGTAAGCCTCCACCTCCAGGAAGAGGAGATGGAGGAGCTCTCAGAATCTCCGTTTAACGTGCTGTCCCCATTGGCACTGGACAGAGTGGCCTTGCCTTTCCCTGAAGGGGTGGCTAAGATTTCAAATGCCCTGTGGCAAACACCGGCCTCATTGGCCCCCATCTCTAAGAATGCAGAATGCAAGTACTTTGTACCCACTAAGGGGCATGAGTACTTGTATAACCACCCAGCACCCAACTCCCTGGAGGTCGAATCGGTCAACCACAGGGAATGGCAGGGCCAGCCAGCCCTGACACCAAAGAACAAAGACTCTCGGAGACTGGACTCTTTCAGAAGGAAAATTTATTTGTCTTCGAGCTTCCAGTTACGAGCGGCAAACCATCAGGCTCTTCTGGGCCGGTATGAATTCAATCTATGCGGCTCCCTGCCCAAGTTTGAGGACTCCCTCCAGGAGCATGATAGGAAGAAGTTCAAGGCGCTAGTGGAGGAATGGACAGCGGCTGCTAGGACGTCCCTGCAGGCAGCCTCAAATGCTGCGGATACAGCCGCACGATCCATGGCCTCCACGGTGTCCATGAGACGGGTGTCATGGCTCCTGCTCTCTGGGCTGTCCAGCGAGGTACAGTCTTCCATGCAGGATCTCCCATTTGACAGGAAAGCTCTGTTTGTGGTGGAAACAGATACAAGCCTGCATGGCATGAAAGACTCCTGCAAAACCCTCCAAACTCTGGGCCTCTATGTCCCGGCTCTGGCAAAACCGAAGTTCAAGCCGCAGCAGATTCCTGCCCAGGCCACCCTCCCAAAGTATGAGGCCGCCCATAAGAAGCAGCGGGACTATAAGAGACGCCCTCAGAGGCAGTCTCAGTCTGCCCCCCAGCCTGGGTCCTCCAAGGGCAAGCAGGCGGGGAAAAGGCCCTTTTGATGGGACACTTGGGGGCACCCCGCCAGTCCTCATCAGGGAGTCACCCCCAATAAAGCTCCCCTTCTCCAAGCAGTTGTGTGCTTTCCTCCTGGAATGGTTGCGGCTAACCTCGGACTAATGGGTCCTCAACACCATCTCCTGGGGTTACACCCTCCTGTTTAATTCATAGATTCTAAGGTCAGAAGGGACCATTCTGATCATCTAGTCCGACCTCCTGCACAGCGCAGGCCACAGAATCTCACCCACCCACTCCTACAAAAAACCTCAGCTATGTCTGAGCTATTGAAGTCCTTAAATCATGGTTTAAAGACTTCAAGGAGCAGAGAAACCTCCCTCAAGTCACCCATGCCCCATGCTACAGAGGAAGGCGAAAAACCTGCAGGGCCTCTCCAATCTGCCCTGGAGGAAAATTCCTGCCCGACCCCAAATATGGCAATCAGCTAAACCCTGAGCATATGGGCAAGATTCACCAGCCAGATACCCAGGAAAGAATTTTCTATAGTAACTCAGATTCCATCCATCTAATATCCCATCTCAGGGGATTAGTCTTATTTACCCTGAATATTTAAAGATCAATTACTTACCAAAATCCTATTATCCCATCATACCATCTCCTCCATAAACTTATCGAGTAGAATCTTAAAACCAGATAGATCTTCCCTTTTCCAAGGGAAGCAGTGGGGGCTTCCCTTGGAAGGCTATTCCAAAACTTCACTCCTCTGATGGTTAGAAACCTTCGTCTAATTTCAAGTCTAAACTTCCTGGTGGCCAGTTTATACCCATTTGTTCTGGTGTCCACATTGGTGCTGAGCTGAAATAATTCCTCTCCCTCTCCTGCATTTATCCCTCTGATATATTTATAGAGAGCAATCTTATCTCCCCTCAACCTTCTTTTAGTTAGGCTAAACAAATCAAGCTCCTTAAGTCTCCTTTCATAAGACAAGTTTTCCATTCCTCGGATCATCCTAGTAGCCCTTCTCTGTACCTGCTCCAGTTTGAATTCATCCTTTTTAAACATGGGAGACCAGAACTGCACACAGTATTCTAGGTGAGGTCTCACCAGTGCCTTGTATAATGGTACTAAAACCTCCTTATCCCTACTGGAAATGCCTCTTCTGATGCATCCCAAAACTGCATTAGCTTTTTTCACAGCCATATCACATTGGCAGCTCATAGTCATCCTATGATCAACCAATACTCCAAGGTCCTTCTCCTCTTCCGTTACTTCTAATTGATGCATCCCCAATTTATAACTAAAATTCTTGTTATTAATCCCTAAATGCATAACCTTACACTTCTCACTATTAAATTTCATCCTATTACTATTACTCCAGTTTACAAGGTCATCCAGATCCTCCTGTATACTATCCCGATCCTTCTCTGAATTGGCAATACCTCCCAGCTTTGTATCATCTGCAAACTTTATTAGCACACTACCACTTTTTGTGCTGAGGTCAGTAATAAAAAGATTAAATAAGATTGGTCCCAAAACCGATCCCTGAGGAACTCTATTGGTAACCTCCCTCCAGCCTGACAGTTCTCCTCTCAGTAGGACCCGTTGCAGTCTCCCCTTTAACCAATTCCTTAACCACCTTTTGATGTTCATATTGATCCCCATCTTCTCCAATTTAACTAATAATTCCCCATGTGGCACGGTATCAAATGCCTTACTGAAATCTAGGTAAATTAGATTCACTGCATTTCCTTTATCTAAAAAATCTGTTACTTTTTCAAAAAAAAGGAGATTAGGTTGGTTTGGCATGATCTATCTTTTGTAAAACCATGTTGTATTTTGTCCCATTTATCATTGACTTCAATGTCCTTAACTAATTTCTCCTTCAAAATTTTTTCCAGGACCTTGCATACTACAGATGTCAAACTAACTGGCCTGTAGTTACCCGCATCGCTTTTTTTTCCTCCTTTCTTAAAAATAGGAACTATATTAGCAATTCTCCAATCATTCGGTACTACTCCTGACAGCTTCATTAAAAATTCTTGCTAATGGGCTTGCAATTTCAGGTGCCAATTCCTTTAATATTCTTGGATGAAGATTATCTGGGCCCCCCGATTTAGTCCCATTAAGCTGTTTCAGTTTCGCTTCTACCTCAGATATGGTAATATCTACCTCCATATCCTCATTCCCATTTGTCATGCTACCATTATCCCCAACATCCTCTTTAGCCTTATTAAAGACTGAGGCAAAGTATTTGTTTAGATATTGGGCCATGCCTAGATTATCTTTAACCTCCACTCCATCCTCAGTATTTAGCGGCCCCACTTCTTCTTTCTTAGTTTTCTTCTTATTTATATGGCTATAGAACCTTTTACTATTGGTTTTAATTCCCTTTGCAAGGTCCAACTCTACTCGACTTTTAGCCTGTCTCACTTTATCCCTACATGTTCTGACCTCAATTAGGTAGCTTTCCTTGCTGATCTCTCCCGTCTTCCACTCCCTGTATGCTTTCTGGTTCTTCTTAATCACCTCTCTAAGATGCTTGCTCATCCAGCTTGGTCTACAACTCCTTCCTATGAATTTTTTCCCCTTTCTTGGGATACAGGCTTCCGATAGCTTCTGCAGCTTTGATTTAAAGTAATCCCAGGCCTCCTCTACCTTTAGATCCATAAGTTCTTCAGTCCATTCCACTTCCCTAACTAATTTCCTTAATTTTTGAAAGTCAGCCCTTTTGAAATCAAAAGCCCTAGTTGCAGATTTATTTTTGTTAATCCTTCCATTTAGTTTGAACGGAATTAGCTCATGATCACTTGAGCCAAGATTGTCCCCTACAAGCATTTCTTCTATGAGGTCCTCGCTACTCACCAAAATTAAATCTAAAATGACATCCCCTCTAGTCGGTTCAGCAACTACTTGATGAAGGAATCCATCAGCTATCGCAATTCCTCCCCACCCAACCACCCCCCGCCCCGTCCCTCTTGGGGGACCCCTTGCACAAAGCTCTGCTCGAGCTAGAGGTGGGACGGCTCCTAGGACTAGGAGTGATAGAGGCGGTACCCGAGGAGTTCATGGACAAGGGCTATTACTCCCATTATTTCCTTGTCCCGAAGGCCAAAGGGAGGCTCAGGCCCATCCTGGACCTGTGAGGTCTGAACCACTACATGGTGAAACTCAAGTTCTGCATGGTTTCCCTGGCCTCCATCATCCCCTCCCTGGATCCCGGAGACTGGTACACTGCCCTCCATCTACAGGACGCGTACTTCCACATCCACATATTCGAGGGGCACAGGCGCTTCCTCAGTTTCGTGGTGGGACAGAATCACTACCAATTCACAGTCCTTCCATTTGGTCTGTCCACTGCCCCCAGGGTGTTTACAAAATGCATGTCGGTGGTAGCTGCCTATCTCAGACGGCGAGGGGTCCAGATATTTTCCTATCTGGATGATTGGCTTGTCAAGGGCACCTCCCGATCACAGGTGAGGGATAACATGGCACTCTTCCTGTCCACGTTCACCACCTTGGGCCTATTGGTAAACAACACCAAATCCATGTTAGTCCCAGTCCATCGCATAGAGTTTATCGGCGCGCTCCTGGACGCAATGTCAGCCAGGGCCTCTCTCCCGCCAGACAGATTCAAGACCCTGAAAGGTCTCATCAACTCAGTCACAAGGTTCCCAGTGACAACAGCCGGGGTTTGCCTGCAGCTCTTGGGTCACATGTTGGCTTGCATGTACGTGGTCCGTCACGCCAGACTCAGGATGAGGCCCCTCCAGCTCTTGATCTCGAAGTTCTCCCAGGCCACGGACAGGACGGACAAGGTCCTCATCATGCTGGACTCTGTGATCACCTCCCCATGGTGGTGGTCCGCCCAAAACAACATGCTCCAAGGGGTCCCGTTCAGGGACAGGACCCCGTTGTTGGAGCTGGTGTCCGATGTGTCGGACCTGGGTTGGGAGGCCTATGTGGGGAACTTTCAGACCCAAGGCCTGTGGTCGGCTCAAGACCTGACCCTACATATAAATGTCAAGGAGCTCAGGGCGGTGCGACTGGCGTGTATGGCCTTCCATGTGGAGGACAAGGTAGTCAGGGTCCTCACAGACAACATGGCCTCGATGTTCTATATCAACAGGCAAGGCGGGGCCCGATCCTCTGCCCTCTGCCACGAAGCCCTCAAGCTGTGGGACTTCTGTATAGCCCACGACATCCACCTGAAGGCCTTTCACCTACCAGGCGCCCAGAAAGAGAGGGCGGATCGCTTGAGCAGGGATTTTTCCTCACAACAGGAATGGTCCCTCCACCCAGAAGTGGCCCACCGGCTCTTCCAAAGGTGGGGAACTCCCCAGGTGGACCTATTCGTGACTCGGCCGAACTGGCGATGCCCCTGGTTCTGCTCCACTAGGGGCCTGGGAGGGGCGCTGTCTCCGATACCTTTATCCTGTCCTGGTCAGGCCGGCTTCTCTACGTCTTTTCCCCTGTTCCCTCTAATCAGCAGGGTCCTGGAGAAGATAAAGACGGACAAGGCCCGGGTCCTCCTGATTGCCCCGGTGTGGCCCAGGCAGCATTGGTACGGCACCCTCACGGGCCTGGCGGTAGCTCCACTGTGGCTGTTGCTGCTCCGCCCAGACCTTCTCTCTCAGGACCAGGGCCGCCTCCTCCATCCCAACCTAGCAGCTCTTCGCCTCATGGTGTAGCTGCTCAGTGGTTAGGTGGAGAAGAAAGAACGTGCTCAGAACAGGTTCAGCACATCCTCCTCGAAAGTAGACGGCCCTCCACTCACCATGCTTATTTGGCAAAGTGGTCCCGGTTTTCTAGGTGGGCAGTGGACCAGGGTGTCTCCCCTGTGGCCGCCCTGATCCAGCTTATCCTTGATTACCTCCTCCACCTGAGGGCCCAGGGCCTGGTGCCCTCGTCAGTCAAGGTGCACCTGGCCATCATATCGGCCTTCCATCTGCCGAGACAAGGGCACACAGTATTTTCCCATGCTATGACTGGCCGGTTCCTTAAGGGTTTTGACCATCTTTTTCCATATTCTAGACCCCCGGTCCCGCAGTGGGACCTAAACCTGGTGTTGGCTCGTCTCGTGGGGCCCCTGTTGGAACCACTGACCACGTGCTCCTGGTCTCACCTCTCATGGAAGGTGGCCTTCCTGGTTGCAATCACGTCGGCCAGGCGAGTCTCGGAGCTTAGGGCCCTGACCTCCGAGCCGCCATACACGGTCTTTCATAAGGACAAGGTCCACCTCCGCCCATACCCCGCGTTCCTCCCGAAGGTGGTCTCCCCCTACCACATGGGTCAGGACATTTTTCTACCGGTCCTCTGCCCCAAGCCTCACACATCCAGTGAGGAGCACCGTCTCCACATGTTCAATGTACGGCGAGTTCTGGCTTTCTACCTCAAGCGGACCAAGCTGTTCAGAAAGTCCTCGCAACAGTTCGTCGCCTCGGTTGAGCGTGCGAGGGGCCAGCCGATTTCCACTCAGCGGCTCTCCAATTGAATCACTTGGTGCATCCATTCCTGTTATGAGCTGGCGGGTTTCTCCCCGCCACCCATTGTGAGGGCACACTCAATTCGGGTGCAGGCCTTGTCGGCTGCCTTCGTGGCCCACATCTCCATCCAGATATTTGTAGGGCTGCCATGTGGTCTTCAGTTCACACGTTCACCTCGCACTCTGATCATCCCCCAAACCAGGGATGACACTGGGTTCAGCAGGGCGGTACTCCATCCTGAGAACTTGTGAACTCCTACCCACCTCCAACAGATATAGCTAGGAATCACCTATTGTGGAATACACTTGAGCAATCACTCAAAGTCAAAAAGACAGTTACCTTTTCCATAACTGGTGTTCTTCGAGATGTGTTGCTCAGGTCTATTCCACATCCCACCCTCCTTCCCCTCTGTCAGAGTTGTCTGGCAAGAAGGAACTGAGTGTGGGGGGAGCGCGCAGCTCCCCTTATACCGCACCAGGCAGGTGCCACTCTAGGGGTTGTGGGGGGGCATTCCCCCACTACGGCTACTGCTAGGGGAAAAACTTCCGGCACCAGTGCACGTGGCGAGCACGCACATCTATTGTGGAATAAACATGAGCAACGCATCTCTAAGAACACCAGTTATGGAAAAGGTAACTGTCTTTTTAAAATGGAAAAAGTTAAATAGCTGTGTCCGCCAGGGATCTGTATTGGAACCAATGCTGTTCAGCAAGTCATAAATGATCTGGAAAAAGGGGTGAACAGTGAGATGGCAAAGTTTGTAGGCGATACAAAATTATTCAAGATAGTTATGTTCAAAGCAGACTGTGGAGAATTATAAGCGGAATCTCACAAAACTGGGTGACTAGGCAACAAAATGTCTTAGAAAATTCAGTGTTGATAAATGTAAAGTAATGCATATTGGAAAATATATTCCCAATTATATATGTAAAATGATGGGGGTGTAAATTAGCTGTTACCACTCAAGAAAGAGATCTAGGAGTCACTGGATAGTTCTCTGAAAATTATCTGCTCAATGTGTAGGAACAGTGAAAAAGCACTGACCAATTGTTAGGTACCATTAGGAAAGGGATAGATAATAAGACAGAACATATCAAAATTCCACTACATAAATCCGTGGTACATTCACACCTTGAATATTGCATACAGTTCCAGTCACCCCATCTCATAAAAGATACTTTAGAATTGGGAAAAGTACAGAGAAGGGCAACAAAAAGTATTAGGGTATGGAACAGCTTCCACATGAGGAGAGATTTTTAAAAGAAATGACTGAGGAGGGGAATATGATAGATAGGGCCCTACTAAATTCATGGTTTCAGAGTAGCAGCCGTGTTAGTCTGTATTCGCAAAAAGAAAAGGAGTACTTGTGGCACCTTAGAGACTAACAAATTTATTAGAGCATAAGCTTTCGTGAGCTACAGCTCACTTCATCGGATGCATTTGGTGGAAAAAACACAGGAGAGATTTATATACACACACACAGAGAACATGAAACAATGGGTTTATCATACACACTGTAAGGAGAGTGATCACTTAAGATAAGCCATCACCAACAGCAGGGGGGGGAAGGAGGAAAACCTTTCATGGTGACAAGCAGGTAGGCTAATTCCAGCAGTTAACAAGAATATCAGAGGAACAGTGGGGGGTGGGGTGGGAGGGAGAAATACCATGGGGAAATAGTTTTACTTTGTGTAATGACTCATCCATTCCCAGTCTCTATTCAAGCCTAAGTTAATTGTATCCAGTTTGCAAATTAATTCCAATTCAGCAGTCTCTCGTTGGAGTCTGTTTTTGAAGCTTTTTTGTTGAAGTATAGCCACTCTTAGGTCTGTGATCGAGTGACCAGAGAGATTGAAGTGTTCTCCAACTGGTTTTTGAATGTTATAATTCTTGACGTCTGATTTGTGTCCATTCATTCTTTTACGTAGAGACTGTCCAGTTTGGCCAATGTACATGGCAGAGGGGCATTGCTGGCACATGATGGCATATATCACATTGGTAGATGCGCAGGTGAACGAGCCTCTGATAGTGTGGCTGATGTGATTAGGCCCTATGATGGTATCCCCTGAATAGATATGTGGACAGAGTTGGCAACGGGCTTTGTTGCAAGGATAGGTTCCTGGGTTAGTGGTTCTGTTGTGTGGTGTGTGGTTGCTGGTGAGTATTTGCTTCAGATTGGGGGGCTGTCTGTAAGCAAGGACTGGTCTGTCTCCCAAGATCTGAGAGAGCGATGGCTCGTCCCTCAGGATAGGATGCCACAAGGGGCCACAACAATGGTTCCCGTAACCCACCAAGCAATATTGTTAATCTATCCAACTATACTCTTAGCCCAGCGGAAGAATCTGTCCTATCTCGGGGCCTCTCCTTTTGCCCCTCCACCCCCACGAACATGATACAGTTCTGTGGTGACCTAGAATCCTATTTTCGACGTCTCAGACTCAAGGAATATTTCCAACACACCTCTGACCAACATATTAACCCACAGAGACCTTCCTGCCAACACTACAAAAAGAAGGATTCTAGGTGGACTCCTCCTGAAGGTCGAAACAGCAGCCTGGATTTCTACATAGACTGCTTCCGCCGACGTGCACGAGCTGAAATTGTGGAAAAGCAGCATCGCTTACCCCATAACCTCAGCCATGCAGAACACAGTGCCATCCACAGCCTCAGAAACAACTCTGACATCATAATCAAAAAGGCTGACAAAGGAGGTGCTGTCGTCATCATGAATAGGTCAGAGTATGAACAAGAGGCTACTAGGCAGCTCTCCAACACCACTTTCTACAAGCCATTACCCTCTGATCCCACTGAGAGTTACCAAAAGAAACTACAGCATTTGCTCAAGAAACTCCCTGAAAAAGCACAAGAACAAATCCGCACAGACACACCCCTGGAGCCAGGACCTGGGGTATTCTATCTGCTACCCAAGATCCATAAACCTGGAAATCCTGGACGCCCCATCATCTCAGGCATTGGCACCCTGACAGCAGGATTGTCTGGCTATGTAGACTCCCTCCTCAGGCCCTTCGTTACCAGCACTCCCAGCTATCTTCGAGACACCACCGATTTCCTGAGGAAACTACAGTCCATTGGTGATCTTCCTAAAAACACCATCCTAGCCACTATGGATGTAGAAGCCCTCTACACCAACATTCCACACAAAGATGGACTACAAGCCGTCAGGAACAGTATCCCCGATACTGTCACGGCTAACCTGGTGGCAGAACTTTGTGACTTTGTCCTGACCCATAACTATTTCACATTTGGTGACAATGTATACCTTCAAATCAGCGGCACTGCGATGGGTACCCGCATGGCCCCACAGTATGCCAACATTTTTATGGCTGACTTAGAACAACGCTTCCTCAGCTCTCGTTCCCTAATGCCCCTACTCTACTTGCGCTACATTGATGACATCTTCATCATCTGGACCCATGGAAAAGAAGCTCTTGAGGAATTCCACCATGATTTCAACAATTTCCATCCCACCATCAACCTCAGCCTGGACCAGTCCACACAAGAGATCCACTTCCTGGACACTACGGTGCTAATAAGCGATGGTCACATAAACACCACCCTATATCGGAAACCTACTGACCGCTATTCCTACCTACATGCCTCTAGCTTTCATCCAGATCATACCACTCGATCCATTGTCTACAGCCAAGCGCTACGATATAACCGCATTTGCTCCAACCCCTCAGACAGAGACAAACACCTACAAGATCTCTATCATGCATTCCTACAACTACAGTACCCACCTGCTGAAGTGAAGAAACAGATTGACAGAGCCAGAAGAGTACCCAGAAGTCACCTACTACAGGACAGGCCCAACAAAGAAAACAACAGAACGCCACTAGCCATCACCTTCAGCCCCCAACTAAAACCCCTCCAACGCATCATCAAGGATCTACAACCTATCCTGAAGGACGAGCCATCGCTCTCTCAGATCTTGGGAGACAGACCAGTCCTTGCTTACAGACAGCCCCCCAATCTGAAGCAAATACTCACCAGCAACCACACACCACACAACAGAACCACTAACCCAGGAACCTATCCTTGCAACAAAGCCCGTTGCCAACTCTGTCCACATATCTATTCAGGGGATACCATCATAGGGCCTAATCACATCAGCCACACTATCAGAGGCTCGTTCACCTGCGCATCTACCAATGTGATATATGCCATCATGTGCCAGCAATGCCCCTCTGCCATGTACATTGGCCAAACTGGACAGTCTCTACGTAAAAGAATGAATGGACACAAATCAGACGTCAAGAATTATAACATTCAAAAACCAGTTGGAGAACACTTCAATCTCTCTGGTCACTCGATCACAGACCTAAGAGTGGCTATACTTCAACAAAAAAGCTTCAAAAACAGACTCCAACGAGAGACTGCTGAATTGGAATTAATTTGCAAACTGGATACAATTAACTTAGGCTTGAATAGAGACTGGGAATGGATGAGTCATTACACAAAGTAAAACTATTTCCCCATGGTATTTCTCCCTCCCACCCCACCCCCCACTGTTCCTCTGATATTCTTGTTAACTGCTGGAATTAGCCTACCTGCTTGTCACCATGAAAGGTTTTCCTCCTTCCCCCCCCTGCTGTTGGTGATGGCTTATCTTAAGTGATCACTCTCCTTACAGTGTGTATGATAAACCCATTGTTTCATGTTCTCTGTGTGTGTGTGTATATAAATCTCTCCTGTGTTTTTTCCACCAAATGCATCCGATGAAGTGAGCTGTAGCTCACGAAAGCTTATGCTCTAATAAATTTGTTAGTCTCTAAGGTGCCACAAGTACTCCTTTTCTTTTTACTAAATTCATGGTTCATTCTGGTCAATTTCATGGTCATAGGATTTTAAAAATCATAAATTTAATCATTTCAGCTATTTAAATCTGAATTTCATGATATTATAATTGTAGGAGTTCTGACCCAAAAAGGAGCTGTGGGGGTCCCAAGGTTATTGTAAAAAGAAAAGGAGTACTTGTGGCACCTTAGAGACTAACAAATTTATTAGAGCATAAGCTTTTGTGAGCTACAGCTCACTTCATCGGAAATTTGTTGGTCTCTA
This sequence comes from Dermochelys coriacea, assembly GCF_009764565.3. NCBI lineage: Eukaryota > Metazoa > Chordata > Testudines > Dermochelyidae > Dermochelys > Dermochelys coriacea. The sequence continues at coordinate 33,816,897 of NC_050077.1, read as the reverse complement.
AGGTGCCACAAGTACTCCTTTTCTTTTTGCGAATACAGACTAACACGGCTGCTACTCTGAAACCTGTCATTATGCAAGGTTATTGTAGGGGGGCTTGCGATACTGCTATCCTTACTTCTGTGCTGTTGCTGGTGGTGGTGCTGACTTCAGAGCTGGGCAGCTGGAGAACAGCAGATGCTGACCGGGAGCCCAGCTCTGAAGGCAGAGCTGCCTCCAGCAGCAGCGCAGAAGTAAGTATGGCATGGTATGGTATTGCTGCACTTACTTCTGTACTGCTGCCTGCAGAGCTGGGCCCCCAGTCAGCAGCCACCACTCTGGCCACCCCACTCTGAAGACAGCAGTGCAGAAGTAAGGGTGGCCTGGTACGTTATTGCCACCTTTATTTCTGCGCTGCTGCTGGCAGGGTGCTGCCTTCAGAGCTGGGCACCTGGCCAATAGTTGCCACTTTCCAGCCACCCAGTTCTGGAGGCAGCGCAGAAGTAAGGGTGACAGTACCACAACCTCCTAAAATAATCTTGTGACCACCCCCGCTGCAACTACCTTTTAGGTTAGGACCCCCAATTTGAGAAACACTGGTCTCCTCTGTGAAGTCTGTATAGTATAGGGTAAAAGCACACAGAGACCAGATTTCACAGTCCATGATGCATTTGGCTGTGAATTTCATAGGGTCCTAATGATAGAGTTCTGTAAAATCATGAATGATGTAGAGAAAGTGCATAAGGAAGTGTTATTTACCCCTTCACATAACACAATAAGCAGGAGTCACCCAATAAAATCAATAGGCAGCAGGTTTAAAACGAACAAAGGAAGTACTTTTTCACACAATGCACAGTCAACCTGTGGAACTCATTGCCGGGTGGTTGTGAAGGCCAAAGGTATAACTGAGTTCAAAAAAGAATTAAATAAGTTCATGGAGGAGAGATTCATAAATAGCTGTTAGCCAAGAGGATCGGGGAGACAACCCTTTGCTCTGGTTGTCCTAAGCTCTAACTGACAGAAGCTCTGAGTGGATGAAAGGGGATGGATCACTCAATAAGTACCCTGGTCTGTTCATTCCCTCTGAAGCATCTGGCATTGGTCACTGTCAGAAGACAGGATACAGGGCTGGATGGACCATTGGCCTGAACCAGTGTCAGTTCTTGTGTTCTTATGTTGTATTGTAACACATTGGCTGGAGAAGCAGCTGGGAACGGGGGACAGGTCTAGGCAACCCATGTTGGGGGCTGAATATCATTGCTCCCACCTCTCCATATTCCACCCACATAAAAATTTAATATTCATACTTTATGTAGGGAAGTGAATTTCATTTTCAGAAAGGTAAATTTAGGGTGGGATTTTCAAAGGTACTCAGCATTAGCTTAAATCTGCTTCCACTGAAATCATTGGGTGTTTACCATTAACTCCAGCGGAGCAAAGCTGAGCTAATGCTGTATATAATTTGAGTATTTTGTTTTATTTTGCTTTGTAAATTTTTTCTATTATCAGACTCTTCATTGGTAAGTATTTTTTTTTTATATAAAGTAAGGTTTTGTAGTTATTTTTTTTCTTCGATAAAAACCTGTTAATCTAAACTGGAAAATCCAATTTCCACTGGAGTTTAAAAAGCCTATTAGCTCCCTCCTGTGAGGCACTGAAATATTACAAATGTCTCCCTCCTCATCCTTTTGCTACCCATAACTCTCTCTTTCTCTCTCCGTAGTTCTGTATGCGTTCCCAGATGAACAAAAGCTTTATTAAGATGAAGTAAAAAAAGAAAACCTCAACCCTTAAAAGGATATTGTAGTTTTCTCACAAGAACCACAAAAGTTTACTCCGGACATTCAAAATTAAAGTTACACTGACAAACAAAACCTCCTCAGAAAGTATGGAAACACAGTGTTAGAGTCCCCCAAAGAACTTTAGTTCTGCCCTTGTTCTCTGCCAGCCCCCTACTCTGCATGTCCATCACATCTGGTATTTAGGATGAAAACATATTTATAAAGGAAGTTTTGACAAGGACTATTCATCTTGTTTCAGTGGATCCTAAATCTATTTTATTTGCACCGTTTGCCAGTAGAGTCAAGGAAATCAAGAGTATGTGGCTTTGATACTCTACATATACTTCTGTGATTCTTAAATGTGAACCTCTGCCCCAGTGATTTGGTTACTTAATTTTTGTTCAGGCTCTAAAATGTGAATAGTCCCAGGTATAGCAACTATGAGACTATGCTTAGTTTCACAGCATGAAACTTTGTAACAGTTAAAATCCAGTATACTTTTGGGACATTTTCCCAAGCCATTGTCCCAAATATGGTCTCTCTTGGTGATAAGCTGTAAAAGTCTGTGTCTCTCTCCTGTAACTGAGCATGGTCTTAAAGAATGCAGGAGTAGTTTGATGTAGCAATATAAAGACACGCAGTTTGGTTTGAATGCTTTAGTAATGTACAATTAGTGTATCAGCAAGAATGAGGTAGTTGAGTTAGATCACTTCAGTTTTCAGAATCACTGATCCTGTGAAGTTATATATTGTGTGGAAAGGACTGTCTCCTTATTTTCATTTGCTCTGTGGGCAGCTTGATGCAGGTCCAAAGTTTAGGTAGTTTGGATGACCTTAACTTCATTATGTTACTTTATAATTTTCTTTTTAATTTTAAACTGAATATCAACTGTGATTTTCCAGACTAGCTAATACTTGTGGGTTTTGAAAGTTATGTTTCTTTAGGTTTGTTTCTTTAAATAATGGATAGTTTTGTGCAACTTTAGCTCCTGTGTTAACTTCATTTCCCCCCGTCCCCCCCGAGAACTATCTTGGATTTTTTTTCCAATTAAATTCTTCAGTAATAGGAGTCCCATGCTACATGGGGATAAACTTCACTTTTCCCTAGACCAGTGGTTCTCAGTCAGGGGTCTGGGGCCCCTTGGGGGGCCATGAGCAGGATTCAGGGGGGCTGTGAAGCAAGGCCAGCATTATACTAGCTGAAGCCCAGGGCCCTGAGCCCCACCACCTGGCCTGAAGGCAAAGCCTGAGCAATGTAGCTTTGTGGGAGCCCCTGTGGCATGGGACCCCAGGCAACTGCCCTGCTTGCTACTTCCTCACACCAGCGCTGGCTTTTATATGCAGAAAGCCAGTTATTGTGGCACAGGTGGGCCATGGAGTTTTTATAGCATGTTGCGCAGGGGGGGTCAGAAAGAAAAAGGTTGAGAACCCCTGCCCTAGACTGCTTTCCACTTCCCCATATGGTTCACTCAGCACTTGAGAGGACTGGGCCTTTAGCTTGTGAGCAGTTGTTTCTTCCCAAAGAGTGCTTTGTGCAGTTCCAGCTACCCTGGTGTTTGCCATAACAAATACAAATGGGCTGCTGGAGGAGCATGTGAGCTGCCAGCTGGCCTCCCAAAGTGCTCAGCATGACTTTTTTTTTATGCACTGTGGTCTTGCTGATCCAGTCAGTCATGAGCCCACACTCTCCTCCCATTCCTTGTTATTAAGAAGGTACTGAGTCTGATACCTTAGAAGAACTTTGGTTGATTTCAGAGGGCAGCTTCTTTCTCTCAAGCTGTCTGGCATTGGGAGAGCTAGTTCACAAGACTTTAAAATGCTAGAAAAGCATCTACCCAAACAGGCTTTAATTCTGAAGCTAACTGATTAACAAAGTTGTTAACTGTCCATACACACTCCCGCTTTTCCAATGTTTTTAATGTTATTTTAAACAACTTTTTTGACTTACAAAAGCATTTACTTAAACAGCCCAATTTTTTTTTGTAAACAGGAAAAAACATGTTTTTTTTCCCCACACTCTCATATCTTCCAAGTGATAGAAGAGAAATCTTCAAGCTTTTGTAAAAAAAAAAAAAAAAAAAATGGTTCATCTTTTACCGAACACTGATTGTTTCAGGAAGTTATAAGCAAGTGATAGCATGGAGTTATGCTCTGATTAGTTATGCAACATTAACTATAGCAACTGGAGTGACCATATTATAGGTAAATCAGATACTTTAAGTTGATGCATTGGGGAAAAAAAAATTGGTTTGTGCTTTCATTTGTTCCAGAATGGCATTCTTTCTGGAGGAGGTGATGATTTGTACTAAGCGCCTGCTGGAGGTGATTGCTGGCTGGCTGCCTCGACATTTCATCGGTGCAATCCTAGTTTCTCTGCCGGCTCTTGCAGTTTTTTCACATTTCACTTCTGACTTTGAAACCAACATACATGTAAGTTTTAGGACAATGTATCCTGTCTAACTTTCTTTTAGATTTAATGGAGTAGATTGCCTCTCTCCTTGTCTTCTCCCCTTCCCCATTCCCTTCATCCATGTGATCTATATCTCTCAAGAGGATAGGTCTGATTCTGTAAGATGGTATTGCTAGTAGAATGAATCTATTTTTTTTTACAAGCATTACCTTTAGGCAGAATTTAATGTAAATAAATTTGAACACATCTTAGGAATTTTTCAATATATTAAAGCATAATTTCTGAGCGGGAACTCCTTATCCAATGAGATGTGGAATATCCTTAAGGACTTCCATGGCTCATTGCTGAAATTCAGCAGCAGTAATGATATTAGCAGTGGATTATGTCTGTCTGTCATATCAATAGCAGTGCTGTGTTTGCACACTGTCAAAATAGGTGGAGTATTTTCAGCAACACAAAAATTATTAGTCCTCTTCTAAATGGCCCTGTAGCTCTTTTTCTCTACGTAATTTGGTGACGTTTCCAGTATATTAAAGCTATATTTTCTTTAATTTAAAGGCGAATTTTTTCCTCATTGGACTGATTGTAGAACTGTGGGCCTGTAATGGGGTGTGAAGCCCACACCAGCACGAAAAACGTTAAAGGAGTCTGAGAGGTTTGGTAGTCTCACTGTTTGCACCTGCAGAGGGGATGGATTTAAAAGAGGAGACAGAAGGTTAGTTGGAGAGGAGAAGAAGTAGGAAAGAGAATATAATGAATTCCCTCTCTCTGGGAAGGGGCCTGTTAGAAGTCTAAGAAGGCTGGAGGGAAGAGAAGCAGACAGTCTGGAAATGAGCCTAAGGAACAATCTGGAGACACTGAGGGACAATGGCCTGCCTGAAACCCTGGGAAGGTGGAGAACTGTGCCAATTCTAGACTGTGGTAGGGAGTGAGGCACAGCAGACTTTGTATAGATTGGAAGATCACACATTTGGTGTTAGGAGTCTGATGAGAGCAGACTAGTACCCCTGGAACTGAGTGGAAATATGGAACTGGTATTCCAGAGAATAGAGGATCAGATGGTACCAACCATTATTCCTGAATTATACAGAGGCGACTGGTTGTGTTCAAGGAGCAGCAACAGGCCGGCACCAGTCTTCGTGGTCGAGGGACTGGAAAGGAGTATAGAAGAAATGGCAGGGACTGGTAAACTGATTCATACCCCCAGTCAGTTTTGTGGGACTACAGAAAGATTGGTGAGACAGGCAGTGGAAGTGGTCTGTCCAGCAATGGACACAGTCTGGGGGGTGATGATCAAAGTTAAGTTGAGACAAGGAAACCCTGAAATAAAGGGTGGTTCTACTTGCAGAGTTTCAGGATGCTCTAAGAAGGCAGGCCCTGTCAAGAATTGTAGGAAACTCTGGCTAACTTTGTGTGGATAGTCCTGGCGAGTTGGCAGAATTAATTCCCTGAACAGAGTTTTTCAGGAACTCAAAGTCTGCAATTCAGGCAGGGGAACTGAAGACACCTGGGATTACCCTTTTGACTGCTGGAGAACAGCCTGTCATATATAAGGTGACAGAACCCAAGCAACACTGGACCTGAACCTGAAAGGTGCTGAGCACCTTCAACCCTTTTTGACTTCTGTTTGTCTTATGTAGGCCCGTTCCCTGTAGTACTTGAGCACCTCCTAAATATTTTTAAAATACAGTAACAATAACAATGGAATTTGTGGGTGCTCAGCCCCTCTCAGTTTCAGGTCGTATGTGCTGAATGCCCCACGTAGTAGCAAGTAAGAATGGTATTCATTGCACAGCTGTTCATGCACTACCCTTTTTTTTTCCTGTTTCAGATCCCCCAAAGTTATTGGGTTGTTGGTTCACTCACCAAGAGATATTCCAGCTGGCCCTGTGCTCGGTGATGTTGCAACAATCATGGAGCTCTGGGGAAAGGAACCAGTCTGTAGAGGGTCAGGTAAGTGCCATATTTTACTATGACATGGTTTTGCAAAGTTTTTTTTTATTAATAGCATTATATACCCTCCCCGGATGTAAAATAATAATAATTAAAAAAAAAAAACTTTCCAAAGCCATGCTTACGTAGTAAAACACGACACTTACTGACCCTCTATAGGCTGGCTTCATGCTGGGGCTTCACTTGAAGTCAGAACCATTGCCCTGGCACTTTACGAGACCTGAAATGAGGTTTTTTTAAATTCAGCGTAGCTATTTCTTAGTTATTAAAGCCTGGAAAAACTGTGGTCATGGTTTAAAAAAATGTAAGTTAGTTATGTAAGTTTTACTAGTTTGCCTGTTGTGGATAAACTGTTTTTCTAATTGTAATGTGGCCTTGCTATTTTGTTCAACTGTTGTTGACAACATAATAAAGCATTCCAGATTTTCAACTTGTAAAGCAAAGCAATGGTGTCCCACTCCACTCACAATGAAAGAGATTATAGCCACCAGAAATCATAAAGAGCAGCATAGTTAATGCTAAGGAGAATAAGACCTGCAGTACAATTTTGTGGAGTTCTCTATTTTAACATTGGATCTTCATTGATTTTCTTAACACAGCCCTACTTAGTACATTACATAAGATGGACTTTAGCATTTGACTATTGCAATATTGCATTTTGGGGAAATTAAGATATTTCTCAGAAAGCATCTGCTTTGCACTTCAATTTACCTATCTAATAAAGACATGAAAAGGGAGGTTTTCTGAGATTCTTGGATTTGAGACTTGGAACAGAAAGGAAAAATGGAGAACTACCCCTTCAGCATGGTACAGATACCAGTTTCACAGAGCATCAATTAACATTATGTTAAACTTCTGCTCACTTTTGTTCCTCAAAGGAATAATTATCCATGTTGAGTTCAGCACTTAGTGGAATAATACTATCCTGCAAAATATATTATTAGGGCCAGCCACTTTGACAGAGTTTCTGGGACTCAACACATGTTATGTTTTCAACCCGGACATATAATTTGATACCCAATTTAAAACACAGGTGTGATTTAATGAGAAGCCTTTGGAGCATAATTGAGTATATTATGGTAATCTATGAATTCTCAAACTCAGTGGCTTGAATAGGAGGAACTGAGTACTCTACAAAGGTGAGCTGAAGATGGAATTATGAAAAAGTAAAGCTGTACCTCAGAACTCCAGCTAATGAAAATTGTGACACATTATCTGTGGTAGAAGCTTTCTTGCTTATTGGAAGCAAGAACTTTTCTAGACTTGTAGTGCTGTTTGCTGAAATTCATACAAAGGTATCAGAGTTGATTGAAAAGACAATTAATGTATGGCTCATTTTTATGTAAGTAGAAATTGTGTTCTCACCATTCAGATCATTGAATGCCTTTATTTAAATTGGTATCTATTTGTGGAAGGGCTCTAATGGACAAGAAAAGGCTAACTTGTCATTCTTTCTGTTCATTGCAGTATACCATGTTTATGTGTTGTGCGATTCTCATCACCATTATCCAGTACTGTAACTTCTGCCAGCTGAGCTCCTGGATGAGATCATCATTGGCTACTATTGTAGGAGCGATGCTTCTCATCTTGCTCTACATCTCTTTATGTCCAGACAGGTGAGCATTGCGTGTTATCACTGTAGGCAACGTATCATGAGCTGCATTTTGCCCCAGGATTAACTAGTTCAGCCCCAAAACAGGAAATGTTCATTCCTATGGAGAGTGGTACAGACAGATGAGTTGGGTCTTGTTCTCTGTTGGTCAGATAGAGAGGTGCCAGTTTGAATGAAGCATATTTGCATATGGTTCTGCCCCTTTCTCTGGTCCCTGTAAGTGGGTTTTGCAATTGGTTTCCTGCCTTGCTTCAAGAAGCCCCTAGTGTCTCTGGCTGATGGGCCATCTTGGCTTATATTTTCCTTGCCCTAGCCATTACTCAGAATGGAGAAAGAGTTAGAGAAATGGAAGAAAAGTTAAAAATATCAGACTCTGTCCTAACTACTATGGAAATCATGAGCCCTCCATCATGGTATGAGGTTGCATGTGTGCTCCACCACAGTTATATAAGATTTGCTTGTGTTCACCACCATCAGTTCCTAATGGGAGCCAGACTGAATCCAGACAGTTTTGCCATGTTTCGGGCTGCCTCCATGGATTTCTCCATCATTGCCATCTTACAGATCCATCTGGGAGGAGATCTGCATGACTTCTAGGAAGATCAGTCTCAAATACTAGAATCCCTTTCCTTTAATCTGTTTGCAAGTGATCCATTATCAGCCAGCTGTTCTCAGTTTCCCTTCTCCCTCCTGTTTAGAACTCTTTAATCTCTGAAGAAACTTCCAAGACATCCTCTGGTTCCTTTTGTCCTTATCCCCTCTTGAATTCTGTCTAAGGATTTATTTTTGGCTTTGGGTGATGAGAAATCCCTGTATCTGACTCTGCAGCTTGTCCTTGAAGAGTGGTGGATGGCCTCTCTCTCTCTAGACCATTCTACCTCCCACTGGAGGCAAATATTTTACCTCCTTTTCAGAGACTTCTTGGACCACACAGTGCAGGAAGCAGATGGCAGGCAACATGCTCATCAAAGCAAATCCCCTCAAGAAGCATCTAAGGCATTCTTCACATCTCTGCTGAGGTTCTCAAATCTGGGTCTAGTAAACAAAAGAAAATCTCTTTAACAGACCCTCTTTTGCTCAGAAGTGCACACCAGTGCCATGGGAGGAAAAGTCTGCCCCCTTTGGAAAGAACTCAGAACTGGAGCCAACCATCAAGACAGCATTAAGCAGTCATCTTCTCTTTCTCTCATTCTGCAAGTCACTGATTGGAATGTGGATAATATGCTAAAATGTGGTTCCTTGGGTATTGTTTTATTATAGGACTTTTCAACAGTTTCTACTGAAAGCCCTCCAGCTAGCATGGGAGAATCTGGAAACACTTCTTCAAGTCCCAATAGCTAGTGGATGGATCAATCAAACACTCCTTCAAGATCTGCCCTTGGTATCATTACAACTGATGCCATTTTCTTGGATTTCAGCAGCTTATTTATCAATTTTTTCACTCCAGATGTGGTGGTTGAACTTCATTCCATTTCCTTTCACAACCTCTCCTGGAAAGTGGTTTTTAAGAAGCCATTACCTCAGTTCATTGTGTGGGGATGTTAGTGTCCCTTTCCTGTAGTTTGACCTAACTGTTTTTTTATGAGGGAAAAGTAGTTCTTTGCTTCTGTTCCAGCTTCTTGGTTGAGTTGTAGCTTTCCTCATTAGCAAGATCTCTCATCCAAGTTTCTGACTTCACCACAAAGCGCAGATGAATTTCTGATATTCTGGTGCAGCCTAGAAAGAAGTCACTCCATTACCTAGTCATCCTGTTCCAGGGTCCCAATAAAGGACAAAAAGCCTCTAGTTTTACAGTCTCTGGATGGATCTGGCTCTGCAGCACACCTGTTCAGTGACAGACTTCTTGTGCTCTCCTTAGATTAGATTGATCAACTGTCTCCCATTCCTGGGCAGAAACAGGGCATATATCCATGGATGAACTGTGCCGTGGTGTTACCTGGGGCTTGGTACACACTTTCCTCAAGCACTGTCCCTTTGGCCCCTCCTCATTACCCAAGTGTTTAGTTTCTTGACAGCCTTACTGTAAAAAATCCAGTTTCTAATTTCTGGTTCCTTCTCATTTCACCTTCAACCTCATCTCACTCTTGTTCTTTCTTTAGTCCAACTATTGGTTTCTTCTCTCTCAGCAGGTGGGGGTGCTGCAACCCATCTGTCTCTGCCAGTGGCACTTTCTCCATGAGAAAAACAAGTTTATTACCTGTTAACTTTTTTCTGTAGTACAGTGGCACTATTACTTAGCTTAAGGCCCACCTGGGCTTTGACTTGGCTGAGAGGTTAGTGTTAGGGACACAGGATAGGATAATCTAATTTGCTCATAACTCTAGATGTCATCGCACTGGAGAGTGTGCCTGCAAAAAGCAAAAGAAGCTTCCTAGCCAGGGGTGGAAAATGTTTCATTCTTATTGGCATTTCCTGGGTTATTGACTGGGTCAGGACATACCCCATTTGTCTATACCAGTGACATTTTGCTGCAGGAAAAAAATTAAAAGGTAAGAAACTGGATTTTATGTCTAATTCATTATCTGTAGACTTAGAGAGAAAATTCCATGTGCAAATTGCTGGTCAGATTGTACCCAAGCACTGCAGAGTTATATCAGGTGTGGGGAGGAAGGAAGGTAGAGGAAACCTTCTCCTGCTCCCCCTACATCTCAGCTGAGCGTGTGGATTGCACAAGGCTCATGTTGCTAGCCATTCCAAAAGGCTGGGGCAACATCTTCACCCACATAGCAGCCAACACAGTCAACTTACACATCCTCTTTGGGGGGTGGGGGGCAGGTGTCCATGACAGATCCCCCTGATGTGTTAGGGAATGACCAGAAAACACCATATCTCTGGGAGTTGCTGTTGGGATGGGTCTTCAAGCTCCCTATGCCTACAAGGCACAATCAAGCCCAATTATAGTATATTTTGTCCTGTTTTTTGTAAAGCAGTGACCATTAATGAACAAAGTACAGTAACTGAAGAACATTTTGTCACTTTATTTTATAAAGAGAAATTCATATCCAAAATAATACACATCCCTATACAATTCTAGATCTAGCAAAATAATGACTAGAAGCAACAGTGAAAAACAACATGAAGACTAAATCACAGCTGCCAAGAGTTTTCATTTGAAAACCTTAGTAATAGGTAGTTTTCTTGCAATATCTACAGTGTTAATCATGCTTTGTCACCACAGTATTGGCAATTCTTCATACACTATAGACAGATCCATTCTTGCACATTTTTTTTTAAACAGTAACTTGCTGGTAGTAGTTGTTCTTGGCACATATAACTGAGCACTGTGTGCCTTGCTGTTCTTTATATTAATTGCTGATAGAAGAGCCTGGAATGCAAGTAAATTCAAAGCCTCTTTGAGGAGGAGTTCTTCTGAAATGGCATCTTCATAAAGAGGCTGTTTCTCCTCTTTTGTCACTTTTTACGGAGTTGATCCAATAAGCCTGGGAAGCAACTGCCTTTCAAGGTTCTTAACACACTCCTCTATGTATCTTGGGTTGGAACTGATCTGAAAATGTTTTTTTCCAGCCATTGTCTTGACTACATAACCTCCAGTTACTCTTAGCTGGAGAAACTTGGATCATCATCTCTATGCTTCTGCCACTCCAAAGCAAAAGATATTGCTAAGTCACATTCAAGAAAAGTTTGTCTGGAATTCAGGTGCAAAACAGATTATTGATCATATTCCCTTACTTCAAATTAGTTCAGTTGAACTTTTTTGTTTGTATTGTCAGGTTGCTTTGTGTAATGGTCTTGTTTTCTTTCTAATGTTTTAATACCTTTATTTTTCAGCTCCATTGAAACTTCCCTCCTAGATTCAGTACAGAACTTTAGGTAAGCCTTAAATACAGTGCCCATCTCTACTATCTTACGGAAAACCTCTTGTTGCATTCCTTTTTTCAACATTATCTTTTACAAAAAGTTGTGTAAACTAGATAAAGTATAGCTTTAAAATGTGTGTGTCAAAATGTGTTTTCAGTCAAATGTATGTAAAAAAACAAACTTTGGGTGCACAGTAGCATACAGGGATTAAATAATTTGTGTCTGTGCTACGTGAGTACCCAGGAAAGCAAACTAACTATACAAAGGCCATAGAAGGAAATCAACAAAGTTGATGCTGAAATGTGAAATACTCCCTTATTTATATGGTTTTCTAGGAAATGGAGGGTTATTGTGGCAGATAAATTATAGAATTTGTTTTTCTAGTGGTAACCTTTTTTGTTTTGTTTTAAAGTACTGTGCGCAGATTATGGGCCAGATTCTCTCCCTCTGTCCTGTCTGCTTTGTGCCACTCAGCAGTGCATAGGGGCCGGAATCTATGGGGAGTTCTTAGCTAGTTCCTACACCAACTGTCCCCAACTCCAGTTTAGAGTTTGTTGGAGGCAGTATAGAGCACAGCTGCGGTCTGCCAATTCATAGTTGGCAAGTGGTCCCATGGGCACCACAGCCAGCTGCTGTAATTTAGAGTAGCTCCAAACTCAACACAGTTGACAGCATAGCCCCATGTTTTTAAACAAAGCCTGTATTATTAATGATCCCTTAGAAAGTGAAAATTTCAAAGATGCAGTTGACTTGTCACTATTTCATTGTGGTCAGCTTCCATGATTTTATCGCCAGTTGCTGAATAAAACAACTGCTTTCACTAAAGTTAGTAATTGTGGAAACATTTGTTCAGGGCTTGGGTTGTCTAAAAGTATGACACTCTCTTTGATTTAACTAGTGACTATGTAAACATATTATCAAATAGCTCCAGGCAGAAGTGTGTTCTCAAGATCACTGCTCTTCCTTGGAGTATATATTATAGAAAAATTACATTGTTCAATTCTTCTCTACCTGAATGCAGTCATAATTTCAAAGAATGTAGGCATTTTTCTGAGGTCTGAGGATGGTAGTTGTGCTTTCCAATTCTAGTATAGGATTAATTTATTATGTCCCATATTGCAGGGATTTTTGAGCATTCTGAATTTGTTTGTCTGTGTGTGTAAGAGAGAGAGAGAGAGTGTCATTAAATATACCTTTCTTTTTAAACTGGAATTGTAACTTGGACAAGCTACAAGCCAAGCTATAACTGACTATACATAATTTTAAAACAGAAAATATAAAGGCATTGTGACCAATGAAAAGTAATGTCATAACATTTTCCTCAGCTTGGGTCTTCCTTATTAGTTCATGGAATTAGCCAGGCACTTCTGTTGCTCAGAACTGCCAGTGGCTTCCAGATAACTATTCATGAGCAATAGAAGACCTAGCTGGCTGTTAATCATTAAAAAATAATTCTGGTTTGTGTAATCAAGGGCAAGCATGACTTCATTTTAGTGATTGGTCTTATACTTGCAATGGTCCTACAAATAACAAAGCTAATAGCCAGAGAAAATATCCTAGAATGAAAGTATTTTACTTTTGAAATTATAACGTTTCATTTATACTTGATAGATAAAGATGTGAATAGATAATAATGCTGAGATTTTCAAAGGAGCCTAATGAAATTAGGCTCCCAAACCCCGGTGGAATTCCACAGGAGATGGACACTGAACTCACTTGGGTTCCTTGATAAGTCCCAGCCTAAAGATGTAAATATTGACTGACATGGTGACCAAAATACATGTCACATCTAACACTTGTATGCTATACAGTCTCATCATAGCTCTTACCATGAGGAACTTGTAGTTAAATTTTTTTCCAAATGACCATTACTTTATTGTGTGTGTGTGTGTGTGTGTGTGTGTGTGTGTGTGTGCACTCGTGCATGTGTGTGTCTGTCTGTCTGTCTTAGACACATTATGCATGCTTGTGAACATATTTTCTGTCTCTCTATAACGTGTGTGACACTTTTAGCAGGTGATGCTTGGTTGGCTGTCATCTTAAATTTAAATATGAAAAACTACATAAATGCAATAATAAGTTTGCAAAAGTACAAATTCAGCTGCTCTAAGGACACACAACTAAATAGGGTCACTGAAAATCAGGATAGTTTTTAGGTGTGATCTGTGGTAAAAATACAGAATTGTGAATTAATTCTATTACCATCTCTGCCACAGATTTGCTGTGCAATCTTACTTACATTTTCAGCTTTTTTATTTATTTTTTGTTTTGTTTTCTGTTTTCGTTCTAGCATTTTGTATTAATTAGGGCTTCCCCTCACTCCAGGTGATTGGAGGCTGATGAATCAATAAGAAACTGAGATCCTGTCCTAGGAGAAGTTATTATTGTCTCCATTCTCTCTTGACTGTCAGCACACAGGCTTTTTCTGTGTTCTGCTGGTGGATTTGTAACAAGTATACCTGGAGGACACCTTTCCCCTTTTGCTTTGCTTGACCAAGAATTAAGATCTTTATTAAAGTGGTATCAAAACAGCTACCATCTGTGACGTCTCAGCACATAAGCTCTTCTAAGAATTGGTCAACACATAGCTTTTTTGCACCCGGGTAGCTAAATCAGTACATCAGATATGCCTCATTGCTTTCCACTTGAAGGCACACCATTTCTTCTTGTGCCCCATGCAATCAAAGCAAGATGCTGTTAAACAAATGTGTCCTCCCACTAAGAAATGCACTCATTACTCTCTCTGCCTCAAAGCAGATAGAGTGTATTTTTTTCTCCACTGTTCATAGTTCCCAAATGGAATGATGGATAGGCCTTTTGAGATAGAGACTCAAATCTGCCTTGTGGTTTAGAAAAAACTCTCACCCCTGCTTTTCTTTCACCACCTTTACACTCCAAATTTTTTTCTAAATGGAGTTCCTATGTTCTGTAGTTGCATCAGGTTATAAAATAGAGTGCTCACACCATCTCTGTTCATCACCCCAGGATGCTTAACATCTCATATGCGTAGCAGCATCCCATTTACAATATCTCAGATTCTACATGATTCATCAAAATTCCAATGCTCAGCTCTGTTGGTGTCTTTTTCCTCATTGTTCAGCCCTTGTATTCTTTCCAAAGACCTAGTTGTTACGCATCTGTTTTATATATAGAACAATACAATTTGAAACCCAGATTACTAGGTCCTAGGGAAAGTGTCTTTCCAAGAACCTCTACTATAAGGAGAAAGTCGTTATGTTACACAGTTTAGGATTTGTGATCAATCAAAAGAAAGCTTCCTGACTCAATCTAAAGAATTTTCACAAGTGCTGTATTCAGCACCCAGAGTGGATGAAAATTCCACCTAACTTCTCAGGCTTTTGTGCCTGCAAGTATTTAAACTATTTGGTTAAAAGAACAGAGTCAGCTTGAGTTTTTTAAATTGACCAATTTTTAAAATTCTATTTTCAAATACACAATCTAAACAAACTAAAAAAAAGAAATATTGTTCCATTAACTTCTTGCAGCTATAGGTCTGCCAGATCAAAGGTGTTAGTTGTAACCATAGTAGGTGCAACGTTTTCAGAGATTTAATTTTCAAGATGAGGGCATCACTTCAGTAATTTCCTCCTTCAGGTTAGTTCTGTGGGTTTTTTGCATAGCTGATTCTCACTGTAGTCACAGTGGGATCAAAAAATTTGTGATCTGGGAAAGATCTTGTATCCGCTTATTTGAGATGCGCAGCTCCCTGCCTTGTGGATGAATTCAGTCATCTTAAGGGAATTCTCTTGTCAGATCCTGAGTGAATTGTTGTCATTACAAAAGCGAGGAGAGTATTTATGGACACCCATATTGGAAACAAGCTCAACCAAGTAATTGAGAAAATGGTTGGGGACTGACAGATGCCTACTTGTCAGCAAGGTAGAAATGAGAGCAGTAAAGTTCTCTCTTAAAAGCCAGATCGTGTGCTCTACCAGTCTTGGTAGAGATTGCTATCACCCCTTTTCAGGAGGGTAAGTGTTTTCAGGGAGCCACTCAGTATGATGCCTCTGCTCAAGAAACCATCTCTGGAGTTGGATAAACTTGCCAACTACCCACTTGTATTGAATCTCTGGCATTGAATAAACTTACTGAAAAACTTGTGATGAAGTGACTCTGTTGGTAATCCCCAGTCAGTCTGAGTTCGGGCCTGGTTTCAGAAAACGCACTGGCATTATGTGGATCAGTCTTCTCAAAGTGATTTGGGCTATATCCTGACACCACCCAGAAAATTACAGTTGTATTGTATGCAGAATACAACCACTTGCTTGTTCAGGAATGTTTCATAGAGGAGGCATATTATACCGGTGCTCCATAATCTGTAGAGGCTGCCAGTGAATTTGTGAATATTGCTCTTGATCTGTACACACCCTAAAAGGTTGATATTGTGGCTACGTGAGAAAATTACCTGTATCCCCATAATAAGCTTCAGTGGTCGTAATCCGCAGAGATGCTCAAGCGAGGACCCCATCCTCCCCAGTTTCATAGTAAAGTGTCAGATTGTTCTCCATAAAGTTCCTCAGCTCTGGAGTTCTCTTCCTCCCTGTGTCCTACAGAGCCTAAATGTATTGATCTTCAAGAAACCTCGCAAGGCTCATCTGTTTTCTCAGGTCTTTGGAGAAGGGTGAGGTTGAGGGATATAGATGGGCTGAGGCAGCAGTTTGTGTTCTATTTTTGGTAGTTAAATTTTTTTTTCCAGGCTTGATTTCTGAATCAGGGATGCAAGAAGTCATTATAAATACAAAGATGTTGTAACAAAGTTCATCCTCTACCTTGGTGGGTCTTGCGCTTATTGGCAGATTTGCTTGCCTCGGAGATTCACAGCAGCCCTCAGTTTGGCCGTTTTCGTGAACCCACAGTCCAGATCAACTTCTCCTGTATCTGACTGGGACTTGGGAGGTTTGGGGGGAACCCGGGCCCACCCTCTACTCCAGGTTCCACCCCAGGGCCCTGTGGAATGCAGCTGTCTAGAGTGCCTCCTGGAACAGCTGTGCGACAACTACAACTCCCTGGGCTACTTCCCCATGGTCTCCTCCCAACACCTTCTTTATCCTCACCATAGGACCTTCCTCCTGGTGTCTGATAATGCTTGTAGTCCTTAGTCCTCCAATAGTACACGTTCTCACTCTCAGCTCCTAGTGCCTCTTGCTCCCAGCTCCTCACACGCGCATCACAAACTGAAGTGAGCTCCTTTTTAAACCCAGGTGCCCTGATTAGCCTGCCTTAATTGATTCTAGCAGCTTCTTGATTGGCTGCAGGTGTTCTAATCAGCCTATCTGTCTTAATTGTTTCCAGAAGGTTCCTGATTGTTCTGAAATCTTTATTGTTACCTTACCCAGGGAAAAGGGACCTACTTAACCTGGGGCTAATATATCTGCCTTCTATCACTCTCCTGTAGCCATCTGGACCAACCCTGTCACAATATATATTTATAATTTTCATATATATGAAAAGACAACATACTCCTCAATAAGAACTTTAAAATTGTCAAACGTAGGCAGTATTTAGGCCAGCAAGTCAACGGGGTCCATTTAATTTAGTTCTAGTTAAATTTAGCATGCGAGAGTGCTACAGCATGGGCATAGTTAATAGCAAATAAAATTAGAATTTTATAACTACAGTTTGATTTTATTGAGGCATTTTTAACAATTCAATTTAGAGATTAAGAAGTAATGAATCTGTATTTTAAAATGCCCATCTTTATTTTTCTTTTCCCCTGCCCTGCCCCAGCTCTAGGAAGAATCCATGCAACAGTTCAGTGCTAAATGATATAAAGAAACCAGCAGACCGGATTGGCCAAGAAGTGATACTGGTTTTCTTCCTCCTACTTCTTTTGGTTTGGTTTCTGAATCGGGAATTTGAAGTCAGTTACCGCCTCCACTACAATGGAGATGTAGAGGCTGATCTTCACCGCACCAAAATTCAGAGCATGAGGGATCAAGCTGACTGGTTGCTGAGGAATATTATTCCATATCATGTGGCAGAGCAGTTGAAGGTTTCCCAGAGCTACTCCAAAAACCATGATAGTGGTGGGGTGATCTTTGCTAGCATTGTGAACTTCAGTGAGTTCTATGAAGAGAATTATGAGGGGGGCAAGGAATGCTATCGAGTCCTAAATGAATTGATTGGGGACTTTGATGAGTTGCTAAGCAAACCACATTACAGCAGCATTGAGAAAATCAAAACAATTGGGGCAACCTACATGGCTGCCTCTGGACTGAACACCGCACAATGTCAGGACAACAACCATCCACATGGACATTTGCAAACCCTTTTCGAATTTGCCAAAGAAATGATGCGAGTGGTGGATGACTTCAACAACAATATGCTGTGGTTTAATTTTAAACTACGCGTTGGCTTTAACCATGGCCCTCTCACTGCTGGGGTCATTGGCACCACCAAGTTATTATATGACATTTGGGGTGATACCGTGAACATTGCTAGCAGGATGGACACTACTGGAGTGGAGTGCCGGATACAGGTGAGTGAGGAGAGCTACCGTATCCTAAATAAGATGGGATATGACTTTGATTATAGGGGGACAGTCAACGTGAAGGGGAAAGGTCAGATGAAAACCTACCTTTACCCAAAATGCATGGACAATGGGGTTGTGCCGCATCACCAGTTATCTATATCTCCAGACATCCGGGTTCAAGTGGATGGCAGCATTGGGCGGTCTCCTACCGATGAGATTGCCAATCTGGTGCCTTCTGTACAGAATTCTGACAAGACATCCCAGGGCTCAGATAACAACTTAGAACCCAAGGATATGCTTCCATACTACAAGAAGCTCCAAAAAGAGTCAGTGAAAGCGGAAGACAGGTGCAGGTTTGGCAAAGCTGTAAAGAATGATTGTGAGGAAGCAGAAACTGAGGAGGTCAATGAACTGACAAAGTTAAATATCTCTAAGAGTGTATGATGCAGTGACAGAGCTGCATGATGTGCTCAGTCCATAGAAACACAAAGACATTTGCAATTGGCTGCTTTCTTTTTTTGAAGAAAGACCTTCTCAACATCTGGGTTGTTTGTTTTCATGTTAGCACCTGATGCTGTGTGGATCACAGTTATTCAGGGCTCATTTTCATCTGTCTCTCTCCTCTATGCCCTTTAGCCCTCTTCCAAAACTCCCCAGCTCCCTGTGTAACCCTCTTTCAGCTGAGTGGAGCATATTAAGTGCCTTCAGATATACTCCATTGGACTCCCTGTCTAGGTACAAAGGCCCCAAATAAAATCATAGCTTTGGGTATCTATTAATTTTAAAAGAAAAGTTGTGGTCATGATATCATTTTTATTGTTGTTTCTCACAAAACACTTTTTTTTGGCTAATGCAACTCCTTGGGTTTTTTATATATACATACACGTGTGTGTGTATAATATATTATTGTTATCAGACCTTTTGTATGTAAACACACAGACAGATGTGTGTGTATCTACCATATGAGACTGATAGAAAAAGTGCCAGTAATGTACCACTAGGTAATGTCATGGAGGTGAGGTGACACAATTTTGCTTTTGTGTTGGGCTGGAGGAGGAGCTGAGTTCTACAGTGGCTCAGCAGTTAGATGAAGCAGGCAGCACAGCTGTTGTAGTTTCATCCTCCTTTAACAGTGTTTTGATCAGACGTGCCATTGTATGCTTTGGATACACTGCTTTCCTTACATCCAATGGGTTATTGATATGTGGGGATAGATTTCACCAATTCTCAGGATAGGGTTCCAAAAGCAAACAAGTAACCATTAAAGTTTTTACAGTCCAGGTCTCAGGTGTTTAAAAAGCAGTTTTCCTTTTACCTCCATCCCAAGGGATTTGTGAAGTTTTGAGTGGAGTTGATGCCCCTAAAACTGCTCTGATTTAAGAGAGGAGGGGTTAAATAAATGTTTTGGGGTTATATTTATTTATTATTATTTTAAATGTCATGTTTGTGGAGGGTATTAGGATTCATAGGGGTGGTAATTGGTATCACTAAAATTAATAAGATGCCCATTAGTGCTTCATCCTCTTCAAACTGCCAAGCACTGTGAGGACATTATCTAGGCAATACTTGTGTCAAAGTTGGTGATACTGCCAAAGCCACCAAATGCAGATTGAGTCTGAAAATCCCAGCTTCCCTTCCATACTGAATTAATGGTGCTGAACTATGTTCTTCAGGCTTTACCCCTATGCTGTGCTTTTGAAGCGCAGATTAGAATGACATGCTTCCCGTGTGCCATTTAAAGCAGAAATAGGAAGGTCCTTTGCCATGAGCTGAGAAGCACAACATTTCGGGCCTGAACCTCCAACTGACTGTGTGGGCAGACCCCTGTGTCTGCAGAGAGGCTCACTGAAGTCAGTGGGACTCTGCACAGGTGCTGGGGTCTGTTTGCATAGAGGCAGTTGCAGGATCAGGGCCTCAGACAACAAACACCTCCTCTAATTTCAGTTCCTGGAGAAGACTCTGACTAGTTCTCCCTTTGCATTCTTCCATAATTTTAACCCCTTTTTCACTCAGTTTTGACTGAGTGGATGACCCACTTTGGATAATATTAAATATGCATAATTAAAAATTATGCAAGGTTCCCATTTAAACAAATATTGCTTGTACCAACAAAATGACTATAATATTTCCACCCAAAATAAATTCATCTGCCAAGGGAAATAGGGTGATTGTGGGGAAATGTAATGTGTTTTGTCTGCACAGTCATATTTTTTTAGTTATTTCTTTCCATCTTCAGTCCAAAAAAGATAACTTTAAAGTGAAAGCAGAATATATTCACACTTACTGCTTTAAGAACAGCCATAGTGGGTCAAACCAAAGATCCATGTAGCCCAGTATTCCGTCTTCCGACAGTGGCCAATGCCAGGTTCCCCAGAGGGAATGAACAGAGCAGGCAATCAAGTGATCCTTCCCCCTTCTTATGTTCTTATGTCCTGTGTTATTTACATGCCTTCTAGCATTAAAATATGTGTCCTGAGGTGGTTAACCCTTTTTTCCCCTCACTTACTCTCTCTGATTTGATGGCCCCCTACAATGCCCAGTGGTAAAAGTGGCATTTCTCTGCAGTTGAGTTTTTCAATGTTAGCCGTGATCCATCAAAGTATGCTCACATCTTTTCTCTGACTTTTAGTACTGTACAATTGTTATACTCATCACTATAACCCTTCACCTGTAAGAGGTTCGCACATTACAACTAAAAGTGAAAGAATGGCATAATCTAGGGATTCCAAGCCAATTTCTTTTGAACAGGAGCCAGGATTGAGAAAACCTTATCTCTAATTATTGCAATAATGCACCATTCAGTACAAAGACAGTCCTTTAGCCTACAAAATTAATAAAGCCAGCATGGCTGTTGATGGTCTGTTACTACATGAGTATTGTTAGTCTCTTAGTAGTATCTCATTAGAATACTGAAAAGGATACCAAATTTAGTAGTATCTCTTTTCTGATCTCACTAAGCAAATAAAATGGCTGAGGTCAGAAACGTTTCTGGGCTCTGAATTCAAGGGCTGCTGTTTGTTCTTGCAGTGGAGTTGTTCTGTATAGTATTAACACCTTTGTGAGTTGAGTGCAGCCAACATTACATGCATTCAAATTAAATCTGGGTAAACAGCTAATAGTTAAGTCATGAATTGTATGGCTGTTTGCTTATTGCCACCAGAACAGTAACCACATTTAACAGCTTCACTTTGACCAGGTGTCATGGTCCTTACCACAAAGGTCTTGAATCTCTTCTTTAGGGATTCAGAAAAAAAGCTATGAATACCCACCCCACAAAACATATGGGGAGCTTTTCAAAGGCGCAAAAGGCAATGAGACACCCAACTCCCATGGAAAGGCAATGGAAGTTGGACCCAAACTCCCTTTTGTGCCTTTGAAAGGCAGTCCCAAAACTTGCAAAAAGTAATGATTCTGTGGTGGTTTTTAATGGTATAATGCTCTCTACTGCATCTCTCTTAGTGTATCAGAGAGTCCAAAGACAGGCCATGTCATACAATTGCATGCCAGTATCAGAGTTTATTTTATAAAATGCCTTTTGTGCTTGTTCTGTTGCTTTCTGCATAATAATTTTAAAGAAACACAAACATTATAAAAGTAGCATGATTAGCCCTATCCCCTGAAAAGCAGTCTACCAAAAATTGATGCTTTGTTTGCTTGCTCTTTTCTTTTCTTGTATGTTTAGAATTTCTTAATGCTGATCATTTCAAGATCACCCACAGTATAAAAAAATGTAATTGTTAAATGCTTTTCAAGCCCAGAAGTTCTGCTCCTGTTCTGCTCCTGTTATTGCTCACCCATGTGAGTGATTTTAGAGTTTAGAACAGTGAGGAAGATACTTATTTTAAACTTATTTTCTTAAAAAAAAAAAAAAAGAAAAGAAAAGAAAAGAAAAGGAGTACTTGTGGCATCTTAGAGACTAACAAATTTATTTGAGCATAAGCTTTTGTGAGCTATAGCTCACTCCACCGAATGCATCCGATGAAGTGAGCTGTAGCTCACGAAAGCTTATGCTCAAATAAATTTGTTAGTCTCTAAGGTGCCACAAGTACTCCTTTTCTTTTTTGCGAATACAGACTAACACGGCTGCTACTCTGAAACTTGAGTATTTTCTGCAACATTTCCTTAATCTGCTGCTGACACACAATTGATTATTTTCCCCCACTACTCCTTTAAAATTGAACAGATTGACTTCTCATAAATAAGTAAATAACATTCCAGTGTGTTTGTTTTAATTACTGCAGATTTTTAAGATAAGTACAAATTTGTTATTGTCCAAGATTTAAGGTTTTTTTAAGAGTGGGGTTAGAGGAAGGCTGTTGGGTTGTTTGTTTAATCTAATAATCAGAATGTAATACTTGCTCTGAGCAGGGTAGATAGTGGGTAAGAATGCCGGCTGCCAGTCAGCAATTCCTATTATTCACTAAAATTGTTAGTGGAGAGACCACTTCGGCATGTAGTAGAGCTATGAAATGTCATAAGAGGTGAAGGATGGTGGAGTCTCAAAAAAAGGCTAAGTAGCCAAACCTTTCACTACCACTTTGTTTAGCACTAGTTATTTGTGAACATTGGCAGGGATGAACAGAAAAATTCTCTTCTGAATCTGGGTATTGAAACAATTGAGTTTGAATATAGAGCCAAAGGACATTGTTTGTTTTTTCAAAGGATATGGAGGTTCAATGAGTAAAGATAAAAGGAATTAACAAAAACAAAGGACTCACAAGCTTTAAGGAAGTACTGTATCTTGATTAGAGAAAGTATCTTTGCGGTTGTCTGTAAACTCTAGTATTTTAAAATTGCTTAATTTTCCTGTTTCTGTAACTTTCTCTGATATTGAAATTTAGAATGATTTATAAAATGTTGGGTTTCTAGTGAATGTCACATGATGTTCATATGTAAAAATATTGGAAGTGAATAATTGTTCTTAACCAGCTGATACCTTATTTTGCAAAGCATGTCCAAATACCAGCATTGAACAATTATTAGTATGAAGTTGACTGTAATCTCATCAACTTTCTAGCTGCCTAGATTTTTTTGCCTGATTTCAAGATTGTTTCCCCTCTCCTTTGTGTTGCACTCTTCTGTATTGTGCATGATGAGATATGTCGAGGGGTGGTTTTCCCCCATCATTGGATTAGATCTTCTGTTTTAACAGCAGTATTTGAATTTCTTTGATGCCAAATCATGATTTTATGTCAAAGAACTTTCTCCACACTGTAAGACTTCCTTCACTACGGTTTGTCTTTAGCTGTATTCTCCAATTTAATGGAGTTTGGATATTTGCCTTGTTCTTTCGTAGTGGTCCATTTGTCCACTCACAACTTTACTACTGTGTACTGTTGGTTTTCTGTCCTTTCTCTTCCTTTTCTTATTGTAAACTGGTTTATTTTAAGTTATAGAAGAGAAACACATCAGGATAGTTAAAGCAATTTATGAAGAGTAAATCTGCCATCACAACAGAAAAACACAAGAGTATGCCATTAAGTCATAGCAGGCTTACATAATAGGAGGAAATGAAACACAAAATCAAATGAAACTGCTAGCACCATTGAAATCCATTGAAGCAGAGTTCAAATGGGCCCATATTAACAAAAGTTTTCTCAAGGAGTCTGGGTAGGCAGATCTACAAAGCAAAGCACATCCACAGAAAAGGCATACTTTATATATTCATATGGATTAAAATTATGTTATGGGGATAGTTTTCCAACCTCCTTTCTAAACAATAAAGTGACTAATGCTGCTTCAGTTTACCATCTGTAGTAGAAAAATATAATAAAGCATCAGAAACATATGTCCACTTTCTATAGGTTCTTAAACAGCTGCTTATGGAGAGCTGGCTGGCAATACGTTGATGGTTCCTTATTTCCAGCAACTAAATTGCATTAAAAGACCGTTAAAAATACATTAAATACTCCTTAATGTCACCTTCCCACATAAGCAATTGCTGTAGATGCTGCAGGGATGTTGTGAGATTGTGAATGGAAGTGGAACACTTGTGAACAGGAGGGGAAGTAAGTGGCCCACATGGTGAAAGCTGTGAGAATCCCAGTGCTACAGCATAACAACAGAGTGAAATAGCACTGCTGTCCTGTTACAAATATATCCAGGAAAACGAACACAAACTGGGCCTCCTAGCATTTTGGAAACTGGGCTAAATATAGCAGTGACAGCCAAAATGTGCAGAATATTTGTGCAGGGAACAGTGCATTCTACTCCAGAAACAAAATTTTCCAACTTCCTTCATTGTAGTTCTCTACCTAGGTTGTAGTGGAACCATTTTTGCTTTTCCAGGGACAGTGTCCCAATGACTCTGTTACAATAAACCTGAATTGTAATGCACTATTAATATGAATACACACATAGGCCAATGGCTCCAAAGTTTTGTCTGCTCTGATCAATTTTAAAATTAAAAATGATCAATTATAAAAACTGTTTTAGGAAAACCATAATCATTCATCAAAAACAAATCCCTACCGGCATATATTAGCTTATGCCTTTAGTTTTATTTAGTGGCCAATTTATGGAAAGTGTCTCAGCTGTACAATCATGGAGAAGGTTCCTAAGGTTATTAGACTAATGTGTAGTAAAGTAAAGAAAACTTGAGAGGGGGAGAGCTAGCCCTGCATTCACAAAAATGGAACAACTAGAGTGGGGATGTGCTAAAAAACTCCCCTCATCATGTAAGCAAACAGAGCACAGTGTAATATCTATACCAGAGGTGGGTAAACTATGGCCTGCAGGACCGTCCTGCCCGGCCCCTGAGCTCCCGGCCAGGGAGGCTAGCCCCCAACCCCTCCCCTACTGTCCTCCCTATCCCACAGCCTCAGCACGCCATGCCACCAGCTCTCTGGCTCTCCACTCCTGTCGCAGGCGGCATAGCTGGCTCCAGCCAGGCAGCAGGGCTGCGAGCTCCGGCTGCTCTGAGCAGCATGGTAAGGGAGCGGGGAGCAGGAGGGTTGAATAAGGGGCAGGGGTGCTGGGGGGCAGTCAGGGAGCAGGGGGCAGCTGGATAGGCATGGGAGTCCCGGGGGGGGCTGTCGGGGGCAGAGGTATGAATAGGGGTTGGGGCAGTCAGGGGACAGGGAGTGGGGAGGTTGGATAGGGGGTGGGGTCTTGGGGGGTGGTTAGGGATGGGGGTGTGGGTAGGGGTCGGGTCAGTCAGGGGACAGGGAGCGGGGGGGGGTTTGGATAAGACGGGAGGTGTCGGGGGGGCGGTTAGGGCCGGGGGTGTGGATAGGGGTTCAGTCAGAAAGGGACGGGGAGGTTAGGTGGGGCGGAGATTCTGGGGGGGGGTGTCAGGATAAAGAGAACAGGGGGTTGGATAAGCATGGGAGTCCCGAGGGGCCTGTCTGGGGGCGTGGTGGTGGATAAGGGTCGGGCCAGTCGGGACAGGGAGCAGGGGGAGTTGGATGGGGTCTCGGGGGGGCCTGAGAGGGGGAAGTCAGGGGACAAGGAGCAGGGAGAGTTGGATGGGTTGGGGGTTCTGAGGGGGGCAGGAAGTGGGAGGGGGCAGATAGGGGGCAGGCTGTTTGGGGAGGCACAGCTTCCCTACCCAGCCCTCCATACAGTTAGAAAACGCTGATGTGGCCCTTGGGCCAAAAAGTTTGCCCACCTCGATCTATACAAATAGAATAGATAATCTAAATCAATAGATATGGAATAAGGACTAGTAGATGTGCCACATTAACAGATTGACCAGATCTGAAAATTTGCCATACCTGAAAAATCAGCCACCTAACTGCTCAGAGCTAGCATGCTAAAGTTCTTTCAAATGTTACGCCACCCTTGAAATAAATGGAATTCCTGTTAGTCTAGAGGTGAAAGGTAGTATAAATACACAGTACAACACCAGACACCAAGCTCAGCAAAACTACTGGGAAATAGAGAAGGGAAATATAAAATTGGATGTCAGGTTGTTTAAAAGGCTGATCCTTGTTCACAAGGTTTTTTGTCTTTGCTTGTGTGAAGGAACAGGGAACTAGAAGGCAGATACGAAATCAGGGGCCTGATTCTTTACTACTGCTTCACACTACTCCGACGGGTAACTGGACGTTAAACTGAGTATAAATGTAATATATTTACAACCTCCTTTCAGTCTTAATGAGAATCAGGCCTCAGAAGTTTGATTTCTTTGTTTTTACTAGTGTTGCTTAAAGGAGAACACTACTGAAATTCTAAAGAGACTCAAACAAAACCTGCAATGTGTATATATGGGTTTTTTAACAGCTGTTCCATGTAGAATGGTGGTGAGGGAAAGGGTTTCAAGGTGGTAATACTTCCTTATCTTCAGAGGAAAAAAGGATTAAGCTCTGGAAGAAAAAAACATGAAATGAAAGTGTTAGTTAATGTTTTTAGTGTCTTTACCCAGTGGATTAAATCGCTCATGTATTTCCTTATTGCACAGATGGTTACTAAGTTCTTCACTACTTAGATGGTTTGCCCACAAATATTAGCTACTTATTATTTGCTGAGGAGAGAGATCTCTGGTTTGAGTTGCTCACTTTGAGCAGAGCGGATTAGGGGTTTGTGGGGCCCTGAGTCAGAGCAAGTGGGGGCCCCACCCCACTCCTTCTGCCTGCAATTCCCCTCCCCCATGCTTCTTCTGGGGAAGGGGGTTGGGATGCGGGGGCTTCCCCCGCTCCCCAGCAGGAACGCTGGATGGAGTGGGTCGAGGCACGGGGGCCCCCAAATTGGCCGGGGCCCTGGGTATGGGCCCCATTGGCCCAGTGGCTAATCTGCCACTGCTTTGAGAAAGAAAGGTATTCTGAAAAATTGATTGCAAAAGATATTTAAGGCTTTGTCCCTGGGTCTTAGTGACATCAGTTAAACATTTCATGTTTGACTAATACAGTGGTATTGTCCAAAACCCAGTGAAGTCAACAGGAAATTTTTCTGTTGATTTCAGTGGACTTTGGTTCTAGACCTAGAGGAAGGAAAGAAACAAAGGCAATGCATTTTAAAGCCAACCATTCCATATGCAACACATTTACTGCCTTTGACAACAGGCAGCTTTACACGTAGAGCTCCTAGTTACACATCCGTGTAAGGAAAGTTGGTCATTTGAGTTTTGCAATTACTGAAAGATGCCTTAAGACTGCTTTCTCTGCTCTCTGCAACTTAGCCTTCAGCCATCTTTCTGTGTGTTTTATTTTGTTCTTTGTTTTTTTGTTTTGCTATAATACTTATTCTAATCCTGTAGAAATGGTAGCATTCAACAAACCTTAACAACTGCAAATAAGGTATTCGCAAAAAAGACAGACTAACACGGCTGCTACTCTGAAATAAGGTATTGGCATTGGAAGGGTTATTTTAAATTTTAGCTTTTGGTTATGTATTCTAAGCGGTTTATATTGAGTGTATGGCTACCATGGGCAAATAGGATGATCTAGTCTAACCCATTAAAAGCACTGAGACTGTCTACAGACCCTTCACTTTTTTCTCGTAGTACTTACTTGTAACAAAGATACTGGAGAAATAATTTGCACTTTGGAGGCAGGTTTGAATCTATAATTGTCGAAAGATAAGCTCTGGGGAGAAAAACAAAATGTGCTTCAGTGAAAAACAGTTGTCTGGCTGAATGTGTACCTATGCACATGGGGTGAAATTCTGACCCCATTCACCCAGGGTTTTCTCACTGTATAAAAAATTCCATCTTGTCATCACCTAGTGAAAATAGGCAGACCCCAAAAGTGGTGGCCTCTTCTACATCATTGCCCAAAGCAATGCCTTCCGCAGCACCCAGCACCACTGCATTCTTTTTAAGAGCCCTACCAGTGTCAAACATTTGTTCTCTCAACATCCACCAATTCAGCAGTTCACAGCTGCTGGAGGAAACTTCACCCAAACTTTACTTCCTGAATTGCAGTGTTCTGAAGCCATGGTTCTGTATATGCAGAGCGAGGGGCTCTAGTAACACTCTCTGAGATTACAGTTTTAAACTGCAGCAGTAATAAATAGAAATATAAGTAATAATTAAAAAGCCAAGAGCCTTAAGTCCTAACTACTATTTAAAGACAAAGCACAGTTGCAAATTCATTTTGAATACTGTGTAGAATTCGCATGATAAATGGAGGGTGTCTCTTATTGATCAGGTAATAATAACTATATCCTATTCTGATAAGCACCGTGTCCAAAATTACTGAGTTAACAGGGAACACCCAGAAGTTAACAACACACTGAAATGTGCTCTTCCCCACTGCTGCACCTCTCAGGAAGGGTATTTGCCACACTCCAATGGCAAATGTGATTTGTTTTATATTGGATTTATTTTAAAAGCTTCCTCTATCCTGGCAAAGGTTATTTTTACATTCAGCATAAAAAGCTGCAAATATTGGTGTAGGGGGACTGGACTCTTCCATGCTCCCTGCTCCAGGTCAGTGCTGCTGAGCTGAAGCTAAGGAGGGAGGGGTAGCTTTTGAAGAAAATATAATCTGAAAGACAAATGACTTGGGAGAGGATTTAGCATTCCTCTAGAGCAAGGAGGACTAGGGGCACGGGCTAGGAGGACTAGGGGCACATGGGTAGAAGGGTGGGGAAGGCATGATTAGTTGAGGTGTTGTAGTCACCTGAGACTACTGAGAGCAGTAGCTAAGCAGAGCACGGATTTGTATGCCATACAGTTATTAGGCCAATTGGACACACACATCCCAGCCAATAAGAGTGCAGAGAGCTACACAGAGAAATAATTGGACAGTTGTGGGTCAATAATTGTGCTGCTTCTGTGCACCGCAGTTGACTGAGACAATTCTGGTTCAGCATAACTATTGTTCATTGAGTTTGTAAAAATGTCTTTTCCCTCTGCATTTTTCTTTAAATTGTTCATGTGAGTAAATTTTGAGCTGGCAGTTGAAATTGCATTTTAAATTCAAACACAGCTACCCTGTTACCAAAGTTTAGTTGTATGTGGGGTTTTTGGTTTATTTTTTGTTGCTTTCTTTTTTTTTCTGTATCGTGTTGTGTACAGTATTATACATATGTGACATTATGTAAGCAATTACTATGCATAGAAAGCTATTGTGACTGGCTGGAGTGTTACAAGATTATAGAAACCTGCAGTAGGTTCATCTTAAAGGTAGAAATGCAAAATGGATCCTTCCGAGTTGATTTTGATTTCACAAAAAATTGTAAGTTGGGCAAAGATGATATTTCTGTTCAAACACCTGCTTAAGATTCCTCCTTGGCAACATGCCTGGAGATAGACATCAACTCCATACCGTCATATGCTTCCTTTAAAAGCTGCCTTTAGACCAGTATTAGCCCAAGCGCTCTAGCACTTTGGTATTGCATTGCCTGTCCCTCCACAAATGCGCATGGAAACAGCACAAAAGCACTAAGCATTAACTGAAAACAATTTCCAATTCAAAAAACAATTTAAAAAAAATCCTAATCTCCTGGAAAGTGTTACTTTAGTGATGTCTTTGTTTTTTTTCCCCATCCCCGTAAACCCCACGATCACGCTACATTCTCCCCTCCTCTTTGCAAACAGACAGAAAAGGCCTGTTTACAAACACTTCTGAGGGGAAGTTTGTAACGTCCACTGAATTATTTGCTGGGGAAGGTGCTTCCATTCAGCAGATGAATTGTAAATATTCTGCATATGCTTTGTTGACAACACACAAAATGGAAAAAAGTTGTATCTGTGAAATATTAAGCTATATATGTATATAGATAAAAAAAATATTACCTTTGACTCGTTACTACAGAGCTGTAATCAACTGTATATTAAACTGTTTTACTGTATTGCAGAACATTTCATGCTATCTTAGATGTAGAAAAGCTGGGAAAGTAATTCACAATACAATATGTCAACTTAAAATTTGTTTGCTTTTTTATTTTGCTTAGGCACAACTTCAAACAGAATCTGTGCCAGTTGTACATTGTTTCAGAGAATTACAGTTTGGAACACAAATTCTTGGACCTTTTATTTACTGAACATTGACTCCTCACAATAGTTCTTTGTGATTGCTTATTCACTCATTTCATTTGTGGTTAGTTAGGATATTTGAGAGGAATTTTAAAAAGTAAAGGGACTTCCCAGGTAGTTTAGGGCTCAGATTAGAAGTACTCTTATTATTTGGTGACAAATCATCTTAAATTCTAAATACCAGTTTAAAAAACTCCTTTCTGAAACAGACATTTTTTTTTTATAATACACTACTATACATTGTGAGTCTGCACTACAGCAACAGGTAACTGACAGACAATGCTCTTGGAAGAGTGCTATTGTCACTCTTAATTCAGGTGCAAATCTAAGGAAATGAAGAAAAAAAGCCATATTGATTTTAGTTTCAGTAGAATCTCTAAGGAAAGAGTTCGACTAAGGTTTTCAAAGCCTTAATGTTTGTCAACTAGAAAATTGAACACTATAGACAAGATGTAGTATGGTAAGTAGCACAGTACACTGTACAAATTGGGTATCTCCAACAAGCATCCTGTTGTATTTTACTTGGGTTCATGTGGCTTTGATATATTTAACTCAAAAGATTTAAAGAAAATTCTGAACTCTTGCAAAATAAGTTTGATGTGCAGAAGAAAGGAAGGTTTTTTCTTTTTTCTGGATTCTGTGTCCACCCTACTCCACCCAATGCACTCCTCATATCTTTATGCGTGCCAAATGAACCTTAATTGCCACATCTTTTAAAGGACATCTTTAAATCCTTTTTACCTGGTGATGACAGAGCTATCCAGTTGTAGATTATTTGGCATGTTAAATTGGACAGCAAATGAATTGTGGCTTTACTGTTGTTTATGTAGCCCCATTGGTATGCAATAGGATTTCAGCAGATGCTTCATTAAGAACTTTGTCCCTCACTGAACCATAGAGAGCTACAGTCTGATTTTTCTTAAAGTTTTCTCAAAAGGAAAGGTAAGTATCAGAGAGCTTGTATAACGCACATATGGTACCATTCAGTCTTAAGGCAACCAGCCATTAGCCACATTTACCACCATATTACTCAAACTCAACCCAGGAATTTTTATACCAATACACATATTTAACCAGTACTCAAGAGTTCCTGGGTGTCAGCCTTCTGTTGTAAGTGAAAACTGTTTGAACATTATCCAAGTATTTCTGTTTGTTTTCATTGTAGATCATGGTGATTGTCAACAGCCAAGAGGTATTTTTTAATAAATCTTATAAAGGAATTTCCAATAAATCCAGTCTTCCTGTTTTCCTTGTTAATTGTATGTTGTCTTCTCCAAAAGTAAAATATTTTGAAGGTCCTAAACTTCCCTAATTATTAAACCGTTGGAGAAAAATGCTGTGTGTACAGATATGGAGTTATAGTTATCCAGCATTGTACAGCTAAAAATATTGCATTAGGAGGAAAAGTGTTTTCAAGAGATTTTTCCAATTGTATAACATCAGACACATTAAACAGCATTTCCAAACATTGGGATGGCTAGGTTAGACCATATGTGTATAACTTTCCTATCATCCACCTTCAACAGCTGGGGTGGGGTGGTTTAGGAAGCCTGGTGTCCCACCTAAAGTAAACTGTGCAGTATATTGAAAAATCTAAGTCTAAATCTGGAGCAAGCATTGTCCCGCTGGGTACAAGTGTGCTCTAGTGAACTGAGCACTTGAGTAAGAGCTAGGAACTCCTCTAAGATCTCCCAGCTGACCTTGAGACATTTACTTAATGTCTCTGCCTCAGTGTCCACATCTATAAATAGGGATAATGATACTCATCTCATGCGTTGTGAAGAATAATTGTTCATTTTATATAACACTTTAAAGCTGTAAATTAAAAGTACCATATAGTTGCTAACTACTATTGTTCCTAATTTAGTCTTGCTCATTGTTCTTTCATTGTGTGAGGATATGTGCCAAGATTTGTCCAGGATTCCTGACGCTTAAGCATCGTGTAGTAATTGGGCTTTAATGGCTGTGTAAGGAAGTCGATGCATCTGTTGTGTATGCACTGCACGAGTCCAGGTAGGACTCAACCTTAATCAATGTATTTTATCCATTTCTAGTAATGAGCCCAAGTCACATCTGGGAACAATGAAATAATGCAGAATTTTGTGGGGTTTACTATAATTAGGGCCCTACCAAATTCATGGTTGTGAAAAACATGTCACAGACCGTGAAATCTGGCGTTTGTATGGGGTGGTCATGGTATTGCCACCCTTACTTCTGTGCTGCCTTCAGAGCTGGGTGGCCAGAGAGTGATGGCTGCTGGCCAGGCACGCAGCTCTAAAGGCAGCACCACTGCCAGCAGCAGCACAGAAGTGAGGGTGGCATGGTATGGGGGGGTCATTTAGGGCTGACCTTATGGATGGGTGAGGTGGGCAACCACCCAGGGTGCCATGATCGCAGGGGGCATCATGGTCACTAACCCACTCATTCAAAAGGCCCCTTTAACCTCCAAGCGATGGGCCTGGAGCCAGACGGGCAGGCTCCTACCATGCACAGGGCTCCAGCTGCTAGTCCCAGCCAGGCTGGGGAGGGATGGGACTTCCTCTTCCCCTGCACAGGCAGCTCCCTGGGCCCGATCAGACCAACCTCTGCAAACCTCCCCCAGCTGCAGGAAGCACCACGGTTGCTGGTTGGGAGCCCCGCTCTGAAAGCAGTGCTGCCTCCAGCAGCTGCGCAGAAGTAAGGGTGGCTATACTGTGGCTCTAATAGCCTTGTGATCCCCCTCGGCAGTTGTCGGGACCCCTGTGGTTACAACACCATGAAGTTTCAGATTTAAATATCTGAAACCATAACATTTAAGATTTTTTAATTCTCTGACTGTGAAATTTACCAAAATGGACCTTGAATTTGGTAGGGCCCTAACTATAATGATGTTACCATAGCATCCAAGACGTGCGAGCCCTATAAAACCATTGGACAATATGGTTCCCATCCAAAGCGCTTACAACCCAAAGCAAAACAAAAACAAAAGGGAGTGAGGGGCAATAAGGTAAGACCTAGGTGAACAGGGTGATGACAGGTGCGCACACCACTTGTGCATTCCATTTGTAAAATATCTTTTCCAAAACTTAGAGCTGGGGGGTCTTTTTCTGGGGGACAGTCAGAATTGATGGGTGAGGGAGGAATGTGTTTTAGCCAAACCAACAGGTAGTAGGTGTAGGATTGGTAACTAACTACATCAGGAGTGTAATATGTAACTTGTTTGTAACAATGTATAAAACATCTCCATCTATTATCCTGTCATCCTAACGTTATCTTATGAGGGGGTCAGTGTGCCCCTGTACCATCTTCAGTGAGTGTGTTCATACCATAACTTTATTGTGGGATAGGCCTGTGCTAGCCTTCTGGAATGAGTTTACGTGAATACCTAGTGCCTAGTACTTGTTAGTTATGTCTGTTTTAGCAACGCCGGCCATGTTTTTGCCAAGTTCATGTACCAGACAGTGAACCACGCGTTTGCTTTATGACAGGGCCTGACTTTGGTTCATAGCCTGACTTTTGCTGACTTTGGCTCAGGCCTCGCACCAGGCCCTGTGCATCAGGCTCTCTGAGGGGGAAAGCACAGTGAATAGGTTAGTGAGTCTGGGCAGCTGAAAGGTTGTGATGGTCAGACGGGGCCAGGTCAAGGAGGGAGCAACACACTAGTAAATGAAAAGCCCAGAGTCCAAGTTTCAGAATTGAGTGAATGATGGTTGAAGGCCTCTTTACTCCTGCTCCCCTTATAGAGGTGAGGAGAGGACACTGGGTCTGTGCCATGGGCAGGACCAGGGGAGAGGACCAAGAGAAGGCTGGAAGGCCCAGACTTCTCCATCTTCAGCAATCGTAGGTGCTGGTTGCTTTGGAAAAGGAGACATGAAGGAGTGGAGATTTGCATAGTCCAGCTCCTCCCGGATGCTGTTACAGTGCTCCAGGTACATGCTTCTGAGTCAGGGTGAGCTGGACAGACGTTCTCAGATCCGTTAAGGGTCAAGCAGCCAAGTCTTGAACCTTTCACATTGTCAGAGCCATCCCTCTAAATAAGGAGGTTTTGTTTTAATCATTTTAGTTCTTACAAGCACAATGAACTGCTGTTTTGCTGGACCTGACAGCGGTAGAGCCATCAGATATAAATCAATGAATCAGAAGTTGTGCTCGGGCGGCTAAATAATAAACAGAAATTAAGGAGCCTAAGGCACCAGAATGTGTAGGGAGCTAAGTGTATGGTACCTGAACTGGCTCGTTTTATTACCCCCAAACCCATATAAAATATAAGGGTGACCATATGGTCCCTGAAAACCTGGAATGCACCAGTTGTCTGTTGGGCTACAATTCCCTCCACACTGCAACCCCCTGAGCCAATGAAACTTGCTGGATGAGCATCAGTTGGCCCTGGCATGTCTCTCCTGTGTCTCCATGCTGCCCCACCATGAAGTCTCCCAGGGTTTGTAGACTGAGGCCTGGCATAAACCACAGATGTTTGTCCTAAAACCAACAGTTGTGGAATGTCTGGATTAATTTATTGCCAATTGTCTAATTAATTTATTGCCAGTTAACTCAAATTGAAACAAACTGTACACTAGACAAACCCCCTTGAGCCAGCCCTCGCTCATCCATAGAGTCAGATCCATAAGAAATTGGAGACCTCGGGCCCTGCTGTGGGCAGTGAGCCTATAGATATCTGCACAGCCAAACAAGTGACTGAGCAGAGCAAACAAGTGACCGAGCAGGCAGAGGCGCCAACTCCATGGGTGTTCCGGGGCTAGGGTCATCCACAGGAAAAAAATAATGGGTGCTCAGCACCCACTGGCAGCCCAACAGATCAGCTCCTTCTCCTCCTCCCCATTACCTCCCGCCCGCCAGTGAGCAGCTGTTCAGTGGAGGTGGGTCACTCTTGAGGGAGGGAGTGGAACAGGGCAGGAAGAGGTGAAGCGGGGATCGAAAGAGGTGGGGTGGGAGTGGAGGCAGGACCTGGGGCGGAGTGGGGGTCAAGCACCTCCTGGCAAATCACAAAATCAGCACCTCTGTGAGCAGGAGTGTGGGTGAAATGGAGATGGGGAGAGCTATTGATGGAAGAAAAGAAGGAGAAGACTGGCACATGGTGGGAGATGAGAAAGAGTGAAGAAAAAAATATAGAAATATGCTCCCCAAATCTGCCCTCACCCCCAACCAAACCATTGCCACGGCACTACCTCTCCATGCTCAGGACAAGCCTCCTGGGTTAGACTTTGAGAATCTAATCATTTATGAAAGTAAAATAGCCACATTAGTCTCTCTCACTTTTCATTTCACAGCCCAGCAGCGTTCTCTTTGGTGGCAAGGTTTACATTGAGCTCAGGGCACCACCTTAGCTTTGCCCTTTTCTGTGGTGCTAATCTCTGCCTGCCCTCGCTCTCTAGAGCTGCTAGAGCCACCTTCTTAGCAGACAAGAGTCTGCAGTCCTGCACTGCAGGACTTCTATAACTGGGTGGTTCCCCCTGAGCCCCAGAAGTCATGCCCATGGACCTTGTTGAGGAGAATAAGTAGCAGGAAATAAAGAAGGCCTCAGAGCAGCTATCGTTTCTTCTCCCTGATGTTAGATTCCCTGTTTCAGGCTGAAACAGCAGGAAACACACAGAGTCTTGGACACCAAAAATCAGTCCATTCTGGAAGTAAAGAGGACACCAGGTATGCAGAAGGTTTCAGGTAAGAGAAATAATAGGCAGGGGGAGTCTTTACACAGCTGTATAGACCCAGCATTTAGACAGATGCCAGAGCTATTCAAGGACCATGCTACGGTGTAAGTGAAGTCTTTCCTCCTTTTACAGTCATCTGACATTTCCCTCATGCTCCCTCTATGGGTCTCTAATCGCTCCCCAGTCTCTGAGGTCCCATTTCCTTCTGCAACCCCCCAGCACCATCAAAGATACTAAAATAGCTAATCTTCTCAACAGGCCGACAGGCCAGTATCACAAGGGAAAGCCAGTCCTCCTGTCGCCCTCCCTCCTTCGTTGGGCATTAGGCCCTGTTGGGCTTCAGATCAGTTGGACACAGATGGGCTCTTCCAGGCAGCAGACTAAGCTCAGCATCCGCCAGTTAAAGCCCTCAGTACAGCCCTCCAAATCAAAAGGAGAAAGCAGGAAAGTCAGATTAAAAGAGCAGTCATATTAAATCCAATCCTAGTAGAGCCCATTCATTAACGGCTCAGATCCCTTTTTCCCAATAAATAAGATGAGAAGTTAGATGTACATCTAAATTGCCATTTTCAAATATCCCTGTTATTCTATGAGGGAGATGAGGATACTCAAAGTGACCAGAAATCCAAGCTCAGAACAAGGCATTCTGGGAGCTTTATCTCAAAGAGCCTGGGGAGCTAAAGCAGAGCCTCCAAGAAAACACATCAAGAGTCAGGAAAGAAGATTCCTCCCCCAGCTCATCACCCCACACAGAAGGAGAGGTACCAGACTCAGAGATGGAGAAGACAGGGATGGAGATTCAAGAGATTCTCTCCTGAGGAGAGGTTTTCCAGCCAAACGTAAAAAAAATAAAAGATCAAAATTCTGAAGGTCCTTCCCCAGGAGGAGGAACAAAAAAAGGGAGTCTGCGGATAGCAGGCCCCTATGGGGTTGGAAAGGAATCGTTTCTACCTCTCCCTGGAACACTAGAGGATAGTGTCAGATTAGAATGGGACATCCAGCCAAGTGTAGGAGGCCCAGCAGACACCAGAGACTTTGCAGTCACCTCTTTGGTAGAGAAGTTGGTCATCCTGTCAGAAAATGATTTTTCATGTAGAGGGCCATATCAGTACCTAGATGGACAGACAGACAGATGCATTGATTTACTGAATAGGATTCACATCCAGCAACCAGATGGTATCCATAGTGACCACCTGGAAAGAAGACATGTGGGCAAAACAGTTATTGGCTTTCTCCAAACACTCTGGAGGGAAATTAATTGCACTGTTTGTGGGCAAAAAGACTATTGAAACAGCCAAGAAGAACCGAACATGCAGGAAGGGATTTTAAAGCTACCTACCAGACAGGGCTGCTATTCTTTTGGAGCAGCAGATATACCCAATCTAGTGGAGCAGATGTTGGATTCTCTAGCT
The DNA here is from genome assembly GCF_009764565.3 of Dermochelys coriacea. Taxonomy (NCBI): domain Eukaryota; kingdom Metazoa; phylum Chordata; order Testudines; family Dermochelyidae; genus Dermochelys; species Dermochelys coriacea. Next base: position 33,779,874 of record NC_050077.1, on the reverse strand, counting down.
GAATATGGTGAGAAGAATCTATAGAAAGTATAGGGGTGAAGCCAATTGGATTCCATACAAAATAAATAGAATTCTAATTTGCAGTCTACTCTGTTAAAACTTGCCAAATGGGTCTGGTTCTCTAGAGCCCTTACAACTTCTAGTGACTTCATGGTGCTCTGGTGCCTCTGTTTCTGAGTCCAGTCACACTTCCCCATTCTCTATGACTGACAGTCACTTCCAAGCTGTACAGGAACACTTCAGTTTCCCTTTGTCCCAGGGTGTATGCACAGATAAATACGCTGAAGATTGTGGGGTTCTCGGATTCCTGGTAACAGGGGCCATACAAGTGCCTGAGATAGATAATGCTTCAGTCTCTTCTGCCCTGGTGCTGTTTCAGGCCTCTACTTTAGGAGCCACGCAGGGTGGCCAGGTGCCTGCCACACAGAGCTCCAGCACAGGTGCTCCCAGTGCTCAAGTATTTGGCTGAAATCACTGTTTTAAACAAAAAAAATAAAACTTCCCCACTTCCGAGACGAGTCTCCTCCTTTGTTTGGTGCAATGGATGCTTATGCTTTCTTTCCACCTTAGGCTTGTCTATACAGTGTGCAGCAAGTTGTGGTGGATATCTTGCATCACACTACCATACTGTGCACTAGCTGTCCGTATGGACCCTGCTGCCATGCACTAGAAGTTCCCTAGCGCATGTTGACCAGGGTGGATAAAAATCAATGTTTTTTTTTTTAAATAAAAAAGTGAGATTTTTTTTTTGATAAAATGCTTTTTGAGAAAAAAAAACCTATCTAAAGATAGTTTTAATAAAGACACATTATAGCTCAAAGATATCTCATCATGGAATAGGGATTATAAATTCTAATTCTATAGTATGAGACAATATATTCATGTAATGTTTAAGAATAATAATATAGAGAGAGGTGAGAAATAACAGACCTCAACCCTATTGTCCCTCTGCAAATTTGTGTACACAGAGTCAATCCCTTACCTCTCTCTAAAAGTGCAAAGTTTCAAAAAGTTCAATTCATAGAAGATTGTTGGGGGCTGAATAGATCTGGACAAGGAGAAGAAGTCTGGAGATAAATGTGAGAAGGGAGGGACAGGGAGTAGAAACAAAAGTGAAACTGTTTAAGCAGCATGTTCCAGAAGTCTTGAGGTCTTTCTGAGTGTAGCCTTCATTGATTTGACATCCACCATACCATTCTCTCACTAGAAGGGAAAACCTATAATGGCAACAGGCCATAAAAGAGACCCAGTTTGGGAATATTTTAATGAAGTTCCTCTACCTGTGGGTAAGACAGGCATGTGTGCAAAATGCAAACAGTGCAACAAAGAAATGCAAGAAATATAGTTGTTACTTTTTGGTACTATCATTTTAGATGCAGTTGTGATAAAAATAAATAGCTGAAATAGGCATATCTTCCTTTTACAATTTCACCTTTAAAGTAATACTGAGTGTCAGTGAATGCAATGAGTAATATAATAAATAAATACTTCAAGATCACCATCATTTTCTATAGTTTCAGAGTTATCTGCCAATGATAGTGTTTCAGTCACATCATGTATGTCACATAGCCACAGTAGCAAAAAGAAAAAAAATATCTCCATCATCCAGAAACAACCATAGATAAGTTTGTGATAAGAACCAGCAGATTACAAAAATAGGTAATTGATGAAAAAATTGCCTGGTTTGTTTATGCAACAAACTGTCCTTTCCATATGATTGAGAACCCACACTTCATTAACATGGTTCAGTCATTAAGACCAGAATACAGTCCACCCAACAGAGCAGTTGTCACAGGCAAATTGCTGGATAAAGTGTATGAAAGAGAAATTGAGCAGTGTGCAAAAGGTCTAGAGGGTAAAATTGTTAACCTGAGTCTTCATGGGTGGAGCAATGTTCACAATGATCCTGTTGTATGTGACTGAGCAGGACAAACAAGTGACTGAGCAGGCAGAAGCGCCAACTCCATGGGTGTTCCAGGGCTAGGGTCATCCACAGGAAAAAAAATAGTGGGTGCTCAGTTGATGCACCTCCTAGCCAGCGGCACTGCTATGGGTACCCACAGTATGCCAACATTTTTATGGCTGACTTAGAACAACGCTTCCTTAGCTCTCATCCCCTAATGCCCCTACTCTACTTGCGCTACATTGATGACATCTTCATCATCTGAACCCATGGAAAAGAAGCCCTTGAGGAATTCCACCATGATTTCAACAATTTCCATCCCACCATCAACTTCAGCCTGCACCAATCCACACAAGCGGTCCATTTCCGGGACACTACTGTGCTAATAAGCGATGGTCACATAAACACCACCTTATACCGGAAACCTACTGACCGCTATACTTATCTACATGCCTCCAGCTTCCATCCAGGACACACCACACGATCCATTGTCTACAGCCAAGCTCTAAGATACAACCGCATTTGCGCCAATCCCTCAGACAAAGACAAACACCTACAAGATCTCTATCAAGCATTCTTACAATTACAATACTCACCTGCTGAAGTGAAAAAACAAATTGACAGAGCCAGAAGAGTACCCAGAAGTCACCCACTACAGGACAGGCCCAACAAAGAAAATAACAGAACGCCACTAGCCGTCACCTTCAGTCCCAACTAAAACCTCTCCAGCGCATCATCAAGGATCTACAACCTATCCTGAAAGACGATCCCTCACTCTCACAGATCTTGGGAGACAGACCAGTCCTCACTTACAGACAGCCCTCCAACCTGAAGCAAATACTCACCAGCAACCACACAACAAAAACACTAACCCAGGAACCTATCTTTGCAACAAAGCCCAATGCCAACTCTGTCCACATATCTATACAAGTGACACCATGATACGTCCTAATCACATTAGCCTCGCCATCAGGGGCTCATTCACCTGCACATCTACCAATGTGATATATGCCATCATGTACCAGCAATGCCCCTCTGCCATGTACATTGGCCAAACCGGACAGTCTCTATGCAAAAGAATAAATGGACACACATCTGACATCAGGAATCATAACATTCGAGAACACTTCAACCTCTCTGGTCACTCAGTAACAGACTTAAAGGTGGCAATTTTGCAACAGAAAAGCTTCAAAAACAGACTCCAATGAGAAACTGCTGAACTGGAATTAATTTGCAAACTAGATACTATTAACTTGGGCTTGAATAGAGATTGGGAGTGGCTGGGTCATTACACAAATTGAATCTGTTTCCCCATGTTAAGTATCCTCACACCTTGTCAACGGTCTGAAATGGGTCATCTTGATTATCACTACAAAAGTTTTTTTTCTCCTGCTGATAATGGTTCATCTTAATTAATTAGCCTCTTGGAGTTGGTATGGCAACTTCCACCTTTTCATGTTCTCTGTATGTATATATATATCTTCTTACTATGCATCTGATGAAGTGGGCTGTAGCTCATGAAAGCTTATGCTCAAATAAATTTGTTAGTCTCTAAGGTGCCACAAGTACCCCTGTTCTTTTTGCAAATACAGACTAACACGGCTGCTACTCTGAAACCTCTTAGCCAAAGACTTCAGTATTCCAGAAATAAAGGCTAATGTTGTTGAAATTGTAAAAGACTTCCGTAACAACCACTTTGCAGCAGATGCTCTGAAAAAAGTGGGAGGAACCAAGCTAACTCTCCCACAAGACGTGTGATGGAACTCAGTAATAGTCTGTTTTGAGCACTATATCAAGAACTGGCCTAATCTGATGACAGTTTGTGAACAAAATCGTGAAAAAATAGATGGCACTGTCAGAGCCAAAGTTCTCAACATTGGGCTTAAGAGAAAGTTGAACACATGCTGAGTACCCTGAAGCCTGTTTCTGTAGCCCTGAACAAAATGCAGGGAAATAGCTGTTTTATTGCTGATACTGTTGAAATTTGGAAGGAACTCAGTGAGATCTTAAAAAGAGAAATATGCAATGACAGAGTTAAATTACAAGCATTAAAAAAAAAACGAATAGGACAAGCACTCTCTCCAGCTCATTTTCTTGCAAATATTCTCAATACTCGGTACCAGGGTCAAACGTTAAGTGCTGAAGAAGAGGAGTTGGCTATGACATGGACATCCTGCAGTCCCTCCATAATGCCAACAGTAATAAACTTCAGAGCTAAGGGTGAACCATTCAAGAAATATATGTTTGCTGATGATGTTTTAAAGAAAGTCACACCAGTGAGCTGGTGGAAGTCACTTAAGCACTTGGATTCAGAGACTGTTGAAGTGATAATCTCACTTTTAACAGAAGTAGCTTCTTCTGCCGCTTTAGAAATAATATTTTCTTCCTTTCGACTAATTCATTCCAAATTGAGAAATTGTTTGGGAACTGAAAAAGCAGGAAAGCTTGTTTTTCTTTTCCAGATTATGAACAAACAGGAAAATGAAGGTAAAGACGTCTGAAGAAGCCAATATTTTAAGTTTCTCAAGTTGACCTGGCTGACAGTTGATTTAATTTTTGTTTTGTTTTTTAAATTTTTCATTTTACTATTTTAGTTAAAAACAATTTTAACAAAAATAAACCTGATTTTAAAAAACTTGAATGTTTAACTAAATTCACAAAAAGAAAAGGAGTACTTGTGGCACCTTAGAGACTAACAAATTTATTTGAGCATAAGCTGAATGCATCCGATGAAGTGAGCTGTAGCTCATGAAAGCTTATGCTCAAATAAATTTGTTAGTCTCTAAGGTGCCACAAGTACTCCTTTTCTTTTTGCAAATACAGACTAACATGGCTGCTACTCTGAAACCTAACTAAATTCAAAAATTCATATGCTTGTTTTGTTAAAATATTATATGTTTGCTGTTGAAGAGAAAAATCCAGAATACATAACGTTGTTGTTTTAGTTAAATAAAACAATAGTAAATGTCTGTCTGGTGGTGATCTTCTCCTAATACAGTATGGAAAGAAAATCCTCCAAATACTAATGATTATCCTGTTGAATTGAAGATAGTTCACCTTCCAATGACTTCATAAATATCTGTTTCGGTTACCTTTGGTAAATGAAATAATCAAACAATCATTCATTTTCTGATATAGCTGTAAAACTAATCTGAAAAGTTTTCAAAATAAATCACTTAAAAATGTATAGTCATTCTAGAAATGAAATCTACATCTATCTCTGAGTTGTGAAGAATATGTATTAAGGTTATAACAACAAAGAAGAATGCACTTTTATGTAGAAATCCATGATTAAATCGAGTCCACCCTGATGTTGACCTACTCTCATTTCCAAGCAAGGTGGATCAAAGCACAGTGTGGGACTTTTAGTGTATAGCAGCAGGGAACACACTGACGTTTAGTGCGCAGTAGGCCTAGTGCGAGGTAGAGTCGCACCCCAGCTTGCTGTGCACTAACTGTTCGTATGGATGAGCTTCTTGTGGTGCAATTTCAGATGTATTTCAGTCCAGTTGAAGGCCCTGGAATGGTTTGTATTCAGTTACCGTTGACATTGAATCCCCAGTTTGTTAGATATAATTCAGTGCCGATTTTCCACATCAACTGTGGGAGAAGGGATTTGCTGAATAATTCACTGTAATGTGCTCCATAGCACAAGGGCCCCTGTCTGTGTGTGAAGAGCCTGGTAGTGATTTTAGCATGCTTTTGTTCAGACTAGTTAATCATGGTTTTGGTTTTGGCAACTAAATGTAGTTGTATCAAGCAGCAATTCTAATTTCACAGCTTTCTAGGAATTTTATGGGAATTTAAAAAGTAAATGCAAATGAAATCTATTAATATTTTTAATTAACTTGTAAATGTAACATCTATCTGTCTTGCATATGCTTCCCAGGAGATGCACTAAGACAAGCAGCCATGTTAAATTTAATATCTTGACTCCAAGAGTATGTCTACACTGGAGCTGAAAGGCATAATCTCTGGCTCAAGTAGACATATCTGCTCTAGCTTTGATCAAGCTAGTGTGCTAAAAATAACAAGAATTGCTGCCATGGCACAAGCAATGGAAGGGACTCATTAGGTACCTACAGTCTGGGACAGATCATACTTGGGATGGCTAGCCCTTCCTGCTGCATATGACATCACGGCTTCTCTTCTATTTTTAGTACAGTAGCTTGATCAGAGCTAGCGCAGATATGTCTCCTTAAGATAGAAATTATACCTCCAGCTCCAGTGCTGATGTAATCTCAAAGAGTCAGGAGTGGATCAGGAAGGCAGTTAGAGTCTGCAAAACCTAGCCCCCAATATCCAACAGTGGTGGATGAGGAGCTTTCAGAGATGATAATGTCTTAGCAGCCCTCCTTAGACCAACTGACTGATCGGGCAGATGAACTCCAAACTCAGCCAACGGCAGTGAGACCCAGAACAGCATCTGAGTCAGAATGAACAACCAGCCCTGTCTGCCGTGCCTGTAAAAGATAGTCTTCAAGGATAAACCTGAAGATACCAAAAACAGACACTATCAGCTCAATATGTGACTCCTAGGTCAGCCAGAAGGAGCAAAGAACCCCAGTCCAATTGCCTCTGAATTGATCCCTGAACTACTGGATCTGTTGGTAAGAGAGAAAAAAATTAAAAATGCAGCCCCACAGATGTCATTTGCAGACACCACGAATGGCCTTTGCCCCCTGGAGTGCAATTGTCTGTTTATATAATTTTAATGGCAAGCAACCCATTATACAGGCTGCCATGAGAAAGGGAACTCCAGTTTACGCATACAGAGAACATGTTCTTTTTGTGGATACAGACTAACACGAAACAGAGAACATTGTCATGTCCCAGGATTCTCTGCACTACTAAAAGGAAGAAGAACTGCACTCAGACTAGCAAGGAAATCACTTGGAGATGTGCTTGTGTAATCCACACTAGCACTGTGGCATTTTTCCCCCTCTAGTGGCTGGAACACAGGTTTATGAGTCTGCTGCAGTCTCTGAGCTAACAGCCCTGATCCAGTAACTCAGGTAGTAGAGGCTCATACTTTTAGAGCTAGAGGGCCTGGGTCCAGTCCATGCAGACAGTCGGATCCAGGCACATCTTTACACTCGACTTCATTGTTTATATGGTAACTGACAGGGAACAGCTCCTGTAATAATGTTACGGCAACTTACTCTCTGATCTACTGGATAAGAGCAGTATTCGCTTTCCATTTAGTCTACATACAATATGCTAATTAATGGCAAATATCTAAAATACCACTTATATATAGATTGACCCCAGACTATTCCCAAAACCCTTTACTTTCCGTGTGGTCCTAGTTTCCCAGGTATTAATCCTTATAAATTAATTAAGACTGATAAACAGAGGTAAGCTCAGCGTTCCTGCTTTCACTCAGCATATTTTACTTTATTGTTTCATGATTAGAGTGAATTTTAGTTAATATTAAAGACAATAAGAAAATTTTGTAGCACTTGAAAAGTTCCCTCTCCTTGTCATATAATTGGGGGGTATAAAAGAGATGTGGTGGTCAGAGGAAGAATTAGCTGTCTATGAGCAACACAACTTTGTTTCATTATTCTCAGAGTGGAATGGTGAGGAATGTATGCTGTATGGTTAATAATGTTGGTACTGTGATCAGTTTAAATGACTGAATCTTTGTTCTGTCTTTAAACATGATCGTTTCATAACAGACCACTCATTCGGACTCTGACCTTGTTCCCATTTAAGTCAATATAAAACGTCCCCAGGATGCCCATAGCTCACAGCAGGGTACTGTATATAGTGTGGTTAGTATGTTTAAGAATGTTGTTAAATTTAGAAGCTTCCTTTTATTGTTCTCTTGGAAACATTCTGTTCCCCCATGTTTCACTAGTGCAAGGTACCTGGGAAGCACGGTTGCACAGAACTGGCTTAGACAAGGATTCCTTAAGCAAAATACAATCCCTCACCTTATCTCCTCTGCATTCTTTAAAATTCTGAACACAGAATAATAAGAGCATTAGACACTAGATAAAACCTAAAAAATAGAGAAGTTGAATATTGCCATAATTCAGAAATTGTTGTGCACTGAAAAAGGACATGATGGCGGGGAAAGACAGGAAACAAGTATTTGTTGCATATAACACTCCTGAAAAGAGGGCAGCTACATTAATACATGAAAGCTTAGCCTTTGTGTTAGCTCATTCATTACAGGTGATTTCTTGCTGTCTGGGAGAAACGTTACTATTTGATTGATATATATACCCCTCCTGATGAATTTATATTAGCTTTGTTTATCAGTTACTCCATTCTTACATACATTAATTATATCCTAGAGGAGACTTTGGTGTTCGGGGAAATTCCAAGTCTGAGTAAAGCCCACATAGCCAGCTGATTATAGCCATGAGTGAAGAAAAGAGGCTGCACTCCCGTGGTCCTTGACAGGTATAGCAGCCCTTCAGAGGGGCCCATTATCAACAGATGTAAATTAGAGCAGCCTCAGGGCTATTCTAACTTGCACCTACACAAGAATCAAGGAGTGCAAAGGTGACAAAGTTCAGCTGGATTCGATAATTGGAGCCAATTTTTAAATGTTGAAATAAAGTCTTCTATGTATTTTCAAAGACTGTGTCCTGTGAATGCCCCAGCAGTTATATCTGCAGTTTTAATGGAAGAAAATAAAAGACCTGATTAAAAAAACCTATTATTTAAGTTCTACCAAAAAACTATTCATTTGAGGAGCTCCTATTACAACACAAATACAAAGTTTTTTGGAGAACCTAAATAGCCTACAGTTTTCTAAAGATGAAAAAGGTGCAGGTTGAAGCAGAGATCTCAAAAGAAAATGTTCAGAACACAAGGGAGCTTCCAAATCTCTACGGCCGGCAGAGTGTGTCACCAGCAAGTTCTGGAGTTTGTAGTGCTTCAGACACCCAACTCTCCATCCCTCTCTGGCCTTAAAGTCTGTGAATCTTTCCCCTAACTCAAGTCCGTCTATAGACACAAACCTTAACTTGAGTGTGGTGGTGCTTTTAGCTCAAGTTGGCCAGCTCAAGCTAGCACAGCTTGTCAACTGTAACCCACTCTGTGCAGCTGGAGACTTATTTCACAGCATGGCTGCTCTCACTCAAACTAGACATTAACTCACGTGTAGACAGCTCAAGTTAACTCTGCAATGAAGACATAGCCTGACCCTGTCACTGCATATTCACATTAACCAGTCCAGCTTGAACAAAAGAACGGCCATACTGGGTCAGACCAAAGGTCCATCTAACCCAGTATGCTGTCTTCAGACAGTAGCCAATGCCAGGTGCCCCAGAGGGAATAAACAGAACAGGTAATCATCAAGTAATCCATCCCCTGTCTCCCATTCCCAGCTTCTGGCAAACAGAAGCTAGGGATACCATCCCTGCCCATCCTGGCTAATAGCCATTAATGGACCTATCCTCCATGAACTTACCTAGTTCTTTTTTGAATCCTTTTATAGTCTTGGCCTTCACAACATCTTCTGGCAAGGAGTTCCACAGGTTGACTGTGTGTTATGTAAAAAAAAAATACTTCATTTTGTTCGTTTTAAACCTGCTGCCTATTAATTTCATTTGGTGACCGTAGTTCTTGTGTTATGAGGAGTAAATAACACTTCCTTATTTACTTGCTCCACAGCAGTAATGATTTTATAAACCTCTATCATATCCCCCTTAGTTGTCTCTTTTCCAAACTGAAAAGTCCCATTTTATTAATCTCTCCTCATTTGGCATCCATTCCATACCCCTAATCCCTAGCTTGATCCCATGAAAAGTCACAAATCATAATATTTGTGAAGACCAGCATCTTTTTTGCAGTAAATAAACGAATAAAAGCAGCTTTCCTCTAGAATTAGGTGCAAAGGGACCATTCTGTAGGGTTCTGTGAAATGCTCTAATACTGGAAATGTTTAATTCTGGACATATCTTTAACTTCCATTAACTATTCTACAGTTATCTATGGTCATTCCTCTATTTAAATGGCTCTCAATTGGAGACATTCTCCTTAAGAGTGGCACAGAAGAAAGGTATATTTTGTGACATTTCTAGTTTGCTCTATGCATTGACCTCCTTGCAATAGCTACCAGAGATCCTCCAGAGAGACTCAAGAGCCAATCCAAGATAAAGAATATAACATTGGTCTTTCACAGATGACATCCTGCCTCAGTTGAAACACAAACCTCAATTTGAGGCCTTACCGAAATCCTATACCTATGTGGTTTCCGTGTCAATATGACCCAATCAGAGGTAATCCATCCAAGCATTTTCCATGCTTGTGGATCCCTAAATCTATAACCTATTATCCCATAAATAAAACTTGGTTGGTTTTATGACATTTCCCTGGTGCAAACCCTACACAGCAAGGTACAGCCAAGTGCCAGGCGCCTCTCAGCTGTACCTAAATGCCCACACAGCATGTTTCCAGTGATGTTGATGGACTCTGCATCTTCCCAAGGAACCTCCTACTGCTTCCAGCTGTTAGGGAAATACACTACACATTAGTCTCCCTCCCAGTAAAACACAAACCTTAATTACAACCTCAGCACATTAGCAAACATGCTGCATTGACAGATGTGCACAACATAGGTGTGGTGTGTGCTTGTGGGCATCTATTGAGGTTATAAATAAGGTTTTGCATTATATTTGGAGGGAGACTGTGTTTGTGTTTCCTTAACTGCTGAAGGAAGAAGGTGGGTAGCTTCACTCCCATTGTAAGTGATGGGAACTACTGGCCATTTTGAGTAATGGAAAATTGTGAATACGATGGGGGGAAAAGTAACTTCATTTTATTACAACCCAAGTTCTTCAATATGATTGTAATATGTTTAACCATGTGAAAGCTGTGATAGATTGAAAAACCCAGACATTGTTAGCAAAAGGAGAAGCATGGGACCTTTTGTTCTTCAGTGTCCCATTTTTAATTAAACATAACTCAGACTGAGAAGCAGATTTGCTTGAACGTCCCCAAAGAATTCAGCTTTGACCCACAGATTGTACTCTAAAGATACACTGTATTCATCATACAAAATAGAGAGGCTGAATCCCTGCTTTAAGTGAACCAAACCTTATACAGAAGCACTACTGCAATGATAGAATACCTTACACCGAGACTCAAAGATGGCTTATTTCACCCTTATCTGTGTTTGGCCAAGGCAACTTGATCAAAACAAATATCCTTCCCCAAGTATTGTACTTTCTACAAATCCATAATCTTTATCTACTTGGATATATATTTTTTAAAAAACCTAGACAGAATATATATTAATTTTCCTTAGCATGAAGTGTGACCAAGAATTCAACTTGTAGAAACTTCAAAGACAGAAAACCATAGGAGTTGCTGTACTCCCCAGGTAGAAATTCTAGAGCTGGACAGCTCTAGAACCTTTGGAACAGGTTACATTTTAGAGAAACTCAAAACAAGAGCCCCACATGGCAAAGCACTGGAGTGAGCAACATATTGTTCTTTATTCTTCCCAACATGTTTTGTAGCAAAGACTCCCACAGGAGATCAGACAGCATCCTGTCTTAGGAACCACTCTGCAAACATGGACAAGACAGTGCCTTGGTATACTGCCAGTATTCTCATTGACTTACCAGACACACAAGTTACCAAGTTTTCCTCCAGGACACTAAGTTTGAGAGAGAGGATGTCAAAGAGTTGTTGACAGCTGGAGATTTTTCCAGGACATAGCTCTACTGAGCTTTGAACAGCTCCGAATTAAATTTCTTCTACCTTCTCAGGATTTCTGCATGTACCTACAAGTTAGTCTTGCCTTAGACCTGATTATTAGAGACAAATGGGGAAAAACCAATTAGAGGCAGCACTCGGGGTCCTAACCTAAATAAGATCCTATCTGTATTAAACTGGGGCACTTTCCTATCATTATTAACCACCTTGAGACCCTCAGGTGTAAAGTGCTTATTATATATGTGCTATTTATGATTGCATTATACTCTTTGTTCTACCACCTGTGTTCTATAGTGGAAAAGGAATTGAAGAGCAGTTGAGACTGCTCTTCCTTTATGCCCTCAGGTAGGGAGGCACTCAGGATGGAGTCCCAATAGACACTGTTGGCCAAAAGAATCTGATCTTGCACGTGTTGAGTGCATGCACACCAGAAGTTGAATGCATGTGAACTACAGAACTCAAAGAACCACGGTTACTGTCAAGTACGTACCACATTTTTCAGTTATCATTTGCTGCAGCATGAAGTGGAGCTTGTGGGTCTTATTCACCCAGTCTGAAAAAAACTGACCCAGACTTCCAGCTCCCTTCAGCTAAGACTCGCTCGTGGTGAAATGAAGAGAAAAAGGCAAGGTGGCCTCTCAAAAGCAAGAATATGAAAATGTGGAAGCCTCCCTCCCATCTCACAATGTAGCACCCAGTCAATAAGCTGCTGCAGTAGCCCTTTCACACATCTCTTTAAAGTTTGACACTTTCAAGTAGTTAAGTCCCCAGATGTATTTTAAAATTGTAAAACTCTCTGGGAGAATGTATTTTGATTTATAAATAATTTTTGTTTTTTGGGGTTTTTTTACTGTGTTAAATCCAGTTAATTGCTGAGAAGTTAATTGGAAAAACCTTATTTTGGAGGGACATGAAATGAAGAAAAAAACCCTTGCTGACTGTGGCCTAGTAGGAGGAGAAAGTTCCAGTGGCTAAGATAGTAGCTTAAGACTTGGGATATCTGAGTTCAATTCCTTGTTTCACCACAGCCTTCCTATGCGACAAGCTGCGTAGGCCCAGATCCACAATGGGACTTGGGCATTGCAACTCTAAGGGCAGGTCTACACTACAAATTTTGTCACAGCTGCACCAAATTTTGTCATAGCAGCAGTTTCGCCACTGTAGCACCTCTGGTGAAGACGCTGTAAGCCAATAGGAGAGAGCTCTCCTGTTGGCTTAATTACTCCACCTTCATTAGAGGCAGTAGCTATCTCAGCGGGAGAAGCTCTTCTGATGACATACTGCTTTCTATACTGGTGCTTAGGTCAATATAACTATATCATTCCAGGGTGTGGATTATTCACAACCCGAAGCAACGTAGTTATACAAAAGTAATTTTTTAGGGTAGACTGGGGCTAATTGTTAGGTATCTGGACATCTGATGGAATCCACAAACCCTGGTTTAGGTGCCTAGACTCACTATACGGTTCATGCGGAGAGAGTGTTGCCTGAGAAAGGAATCCACAAAAGCCAGTATGCTAGGCAGGGAGTTGCCTAAGCTAGCCAAAAGAGCTGATGCGATCCTTGGATGTACAAACAGAGGAATTTTGAGTAGGAGCAGTCAGGTTATTTTTCCTCTGTATTTGGCACTTCCATGACCCCTGCTGAAATATTCTGTCCAGTTCTGGTGTCCGCAATTCAAGAAGGATGTTGATAAATTGGAGAGGGTTCAGAGAAGAGCCATGAGAATGATTAAAGGATTAGAAATCCTGGCTTATAACAATAAACTCTAGGAGCTCAGTCTGTTTATCTTAAAGAGAAGGTTAAGGGATGACTTGATTATAGTCTGTAAGTACCTACATAGGGAACAAATATTTAGTAATGGGATCTTCAATCTAACAGGGAAAGATATAAGAAAATCCAATGGCTGGAAGTTGAAGTTAGGCAAATTCAGACTGGAAATAAGGCATACATGTTTAACAGCGAGGATAATGAACCACTGGAACAACTTGCAAAGGGTCATGGTGGATTATCCCTCACTGACAATTTTAAAATCAAAACTAGATGCTTTTCTAAATGATCTGCTCTAGGAATTATTTTGGGGAAGTCCTATGGTCTGTGTTATACAGGTCAGACTAGATGGTCTCTTCTGCCCTTGAAATCTATGAAAGTCTCCTTGTTTTAGTTTCTTGAGAGAGGACTATACCATTCACAAATGTGAGGAGGTTGAATTTAAAAGAAAAGGAAATTGACACCTCCCCCCCACAATCTATAGAAAGCATTGTGATTAGCACAGTAAAGTTTAAAATTGAAAGGAAATATTTTCTATTTAGGTTGGTAGTGAGATGTTTATACAAAATGCAAAAACATTGTTTGATTGATACAGGCCATATTTCTGAAATGAGATGGTGCTCCATGAAATTTTCCATTTTGTTCCATGAGAAATGACACTCTTATTTCCGTAGCAAAAAAACTACAGCTTTAATTACAGGCCCTCGTGCTGCAACATTGTGCTCCTTCTTATTGCAAAGAAAAGCAACCCTGAAAACATGAACCAAGTAAAAACTGATCCAGTGTCATCTTCCTGAGTCCACAGACAGCCTATAACAACTGCCTCGTTCATCTCCACAGTCTATTAAATTAGACTTGCACACTTTTTATTGTCATGATGTATGAAGGCACCTTGAAAGTTTTCTCTCTTGACATTTAAAAACTCAATCAAAACCTTAGGAATATCAAGTGAAATTCTTCATAGTTTTGCTAGAGTACATCTGAGAGGTGTCAGGGATGTTTATTCTGACACCTTAACGGAAGGGTAGTGAATTTTTAACATAGGGTTCTGTCACAGTTCCCAAGGTAATTACTTCTGACTCTCTTCTGACTCCTTCGAGGGGCCTCCACTCATGTCTCAGGCCTCCAGCTGTCACCTTCTCAGGGTGGGATCCCAGGATCCATTCACTCCAGTGCAGGGTCCGAGGCTGCTGACTCCTGGAATTCAGTGTGATCTCTTCATCAGGTCAGAGTTCAGTTCAGTACCCACCATCTTTCTTCTCTCAGGGGCAGTGGCAGGGTCATCCAGTGCCCAACATTTGGGGTGATGAGCAGAGGTCATGTCTGCACCGTCTCTCAAAGCTATTTGCCTAGTTTTCCCCAAAATGTTTCTCAACCCAGGGTCTTATTGGCTCCATCTTCACTCAGGTAGGGGAAGTGGCCTGTTGGGCCTTTCTCCAGCCACTGATGTCCAAGCAATTATGCCTGCTCCTCTCTAATGCAGACCTTCCAAGGTTCATCCATATCTCTGACCTCCAGGCTAGTGTAATGTTTTCCTGTGTACTTAGCAATACTCTTCAGCACTACCTCGGAGCTTTAGCTGCTTACCTCACGATGGGCCATTATGAGCATACACCTGAGCTTTCTCTACCTGATGGCTCTCTGCTACCTGAGAGATCACTTCTCAACTTATACCCTACCCCCACCCCACAGCAGTTGAGGTCAGCAGGTATGCTTTGTTGGGATTCCCTCTGAGACCTTTCCACTTGGTTTACCCAGAACACCCTGTCCAAGTCTGGGAGAACACTTCATCCAGTTTGCTGGGATCCAAGACTCCAGCTTATCATGCAGATTACTTTATTAGGCACGTAACAGCTCTTTGTCCATGGTAGCCAGGCCCAGATGCAGGGGGTTTAGATATGGGTGATACCACAATTCCAAATCATGTCACACACCACACAGTTCAATGAGTTCATATACATCTTTTCTAGCTACTAACATCTTGACTTCTTGCATGTGAAGACCAATCACTTTGCAGATTGCGTAAAGCAAGCTTATCAGTTAAGAGTGGTTTCAGAGTAGCAGCCGTGTTAGTCTGTATTTGCAAAAAGAAAAGGACTACTTGTGGCACTTAGAGACTAACAAATTTATTTGAGCATAAGCTTTCGTGAGCTACAGCTCACTTCATTGGATGCATTCACGAAAGCTTATGCTCAAATAAATTTGTTAGTCTCTAAGGTGCCACAAGTACTCCTTTTCTTTTTTCAGTTAAGAGTGTTTCTGCTTCCTTTGTTAACTATAAACATACCCACAATAGTTAGTTTCTGCCTCCCTTATTTGCTATAAACATATTCACAATAGTTAGTTGTTTCAGCAGTTACTTGTTCAGGCATGTCTTGTCTTAACTTGGGCCTGTTCATGGCAGCTAAGCCAGCCATACATGCTTGTGCTATTCTTGGCTTGGACTACCCAGGACTGTCTCTGGTCATAGTCTTGTGTCAGTTCTTGGATCAAGTATGAGTGACTTCTGTGTAGGTTAGCATTTATGTGTTGGGACATCTGATAGGATGCTTATGAACGCTAGTGCCCTGGTAATGGTCATAATGCTGCCTGTCCAGCTGCCAGTTGGTTGGCTTCTCTGCTGAGCAGCTGAAGGGGTCTCTGCCACAAGTGTGGAGAGCTCAATAGCATAAGCAGCAGCCTTGTGTAGTGGGCTAGATATTGGACTATGAGCATGAGTTCCTGCATCCTAGCTCTGACACGGATTCCCCTCTCTGGCCTTTGTCCAGTCACTTAACCCTTTGCCTTGGTTTCCTCATCTGTGAAATGGTGCTAATTTATACCTCCTTCATAGGGATATTAACCTGGAAGGTATTATATATAGCAAAAACATGTGACACCACCCTAAGGGCCTGTACATTAGTTACTTAATGAGGTATCAAAATCTGTCAGTCTCTTGTTTTAGATGTCTGAGCCTATGAATCTAAATTCTCCTATCACTTCCACATGTGTGTTACAAAGATTCCAGTACAGGGGAGTCTCGGGGGGGGGGGGGAGTTGAGGGGGGCAGGAGGATGAGCTGGCTGAGAGAAGTGCTTTTCTGCTGAGATATATCACTGGCACAGCGTGAGAGAGAATGATTTCATTCAGAGTTGTAGGCATTGTCCATTTCTGGTTCTTGGGAAACATTTGCAGCATATGAAATAGGACCCTATTTTCTGAATGGGATGTATGGTTTCCCTCTCTATGAAGTGGTTTGTTTAAAGATACTAGTGACATTTACAGTGCAGGTGTATGGGGATGGCTGTTCGAATGCCCAAGGCCAGCAGTACCACCTAGTGGCGACACTCGGAGCTATGTAACCCAACGGCAAGAGTCCAGGGCCACTTTGCAGCTACTGTCTGCAGACGAAAAGTGGGGAGGGGAACCTGGGCCCACCCAGCTCCACTGAGTTCCAGGCCAGGGCCCTTCAGAACAGTAGTCCATATAAGTGGCCAACAGTCTGGTACCCTTACTCTAGCTCCTTGGGTCACTTCCTACCCTTGTTTCTGTCCCTTCGTCAGTGGCATGGGTCTGCGTGGGATCCTTCTCAGGTCCGTCTCTGGAACACCTTCCCCAGGCGGCAGCAAGTCATCACCTTCGGCTCCCACCATTAAAGGGCCTACAGCAGCTTGACTTTGAGGCCTGGTCCCACCTGCTTGAAGTTCTGGCAACGTCTCTGCAGGAGGCTGGTGCACCCAACTGCTCTCCTCCCTGGTCAGCCCAGACTGAGCTGAGCGGTTCCCTTTTGAATGCTCCCTGCACTGTCCAGCAGGAGCAAGGGCGCGTGGCTTCCTGTGTCCAGTGCAGCTCCTTAACCCTCGCCTCACTGGTGCGGGGTTAATACACCCCACCACAGGGCATCTGTTTCTTTTATATCTGATGCAGGGGGTTGTGCCCTCAAAACTCTTGTTGTTTCAGGCTGTTCAGAGCTTTCATCTGACAATTACAATAGAGGTGGCAGTGAAGGGAGATCTGAATTGAAGGAATAAGAGGGAGGGTGTCAGGAGAAAACCTGCAAAGCAAAAGCAAGTATTTAAAATTATTAAGTGAAAGCTTTGTCCCTTTGGAGCATATTTAATCATCTGGGCCTTCACTCCTCCTTACACCTCTGTTGAGAAATACTGCATAGGCAGTTGGAGAGAAAAATAGATTTAGATCCACAGAGAATCACAAATCCCAACCAAAGTAAAGCAGGGATGGGTGAGGGAGAGTAGCTGAGCTATGCCCTAGTCTACACTAGGTGTTGAGGTCAAATTTAGCAGCGTTAAATCAATTTTACCCTGCACCCATCCACATGACAAAGCCCTTTTTTTCGACTTAAAGGGCTCTTAAAATCGTTTTCTTACTCCACCCCCGACAAGGGGATTAGCACTGAAATCGGTTTTGCTGGGTCGAATTTGGGGTACTGTGGACGCAATTAGATGGTATTGGCCTCCAGGAGCTATCCCAGAGTGCTCCATTGTGACCACTCTGGACAGCACTCTCAACTCAGATGCACTGACCAGGTAGACAGGAAAAGGTCCGCGAACTTTTGAATTTCAATTTCCTGTTTGGCCAGTGTGGCAAGCTGCAGGTGACCATGCAGAGCTCATCAGCAGAGGTGACCATGATGGAGTCCCAGAATCACAAAAGAGCTCTAGCATGGACCGAACGGAAGGTATAGGATCTGATCGCTGTATGGGGAGAGGAATCCGTGCTATCAGAACTACGTTCCAGTTTTCGAAATGCCAAAACATTTGTGAAAATCTCCCAGGGCATGAAGGACAGAGGCCATAACAGGGACCTGAAGCAGTGCCGCATGAAACTTAAGAAGCTGAGGCAAGCCTACCAGAAAACCAGAGAGGCGAACGGCCGCTCTGGGTCAGAGCCCCAAACATGCCGCTTCTATGATGAGCTGCATGCCATTTTAGTGGGTTCAGCCACCACTACTCCAGCCGTGTTGTTTGACTCCTTCAATGGAGATGGAGGCAACACGGAAGCAGGTTTTGGGGACGAGGAAGACGATGATGATGAAGTTGTAGATAGCTCACAGCAAACAAGCGGAGAAATTGGTTTTCCCAACAGCCAGGAACTGTTTCTCACCCTGGACCTGGAGCCAGTACCTCCCAAACCCACCCAAGGCTGCCTCCCGGACCTGCCAGGTGGAGAAGGGGACCTCTGGTGAGTGTATCTTTTAAAATACTATACAAGGTTTAAAGCCAGCATGTTTAATGATTAATTTGCCCTGGCATTCATGGCTCTCCTGGATATACTCCCAAAGCCTTTGCAAAAGGTTTCTGGGGAGGGCAGCCTTATTCCATCCACCATGGTAGGACACTTTACCACTCCAGGCCAGTATCACATACTCAGGAATCATTGTAGAACAAAGCATTGCAGTGTATGTTTGCTGGCATTCAAACAACATCCGTTCTTTATCTCTCTGTGTTATCCTCAGGAGAGAGATATCATTCATGGTCACCTGGTTGAAATAGGGTGCTTTTCTTAAGGGGACATTCAGAGGTGCCCGTTCCTGCTGGGCTGTTTGCCTATGGCTGAACAGAAATGTTCCCCGCTGTTAGCCACCCAGTGGGGGGAGGCAAAATGCGACCTTGAAACAAAAGCACATGTGCTACGTATGTAATGTTAACAGCAAGGTTTACTGTGAAAGAGTGTACTCATTGTTCTATAAAATGTGTCTTTTTAAATACCACTGTCCCTTTTTTTTTCTCCACCAGCTGCATGTGTTTCAAAGATCAAAGGATTTTCTCCTTCCCAGAGGCTAGCGAAGATTAGAAGGCGAAAAAAAACACATTCACGATGAAATGTTCTGAGCTCATGCTGTCTTCCCACACTGACAGAGCACAGATGAATGCATGGAGGCAGACAACGTCAGAGTGCAGGAAAGCACAAAATGACCAGGAGGAGAGGTGGCAGGCTGAAGAGAGTAAGTGGTGGGCTGAAGCTGAAAGGTGGCAGCAGCGTGATGAGAGGAGGTAGGATTCAATGCTGAGGCTGCTGGAGGATCAAACTAATATGCTCCAGCGTATGGTTGAGCTGCAGAAAAGGCAGCAGGAGCACAGACCGCTACTACAGCCCCTGTGTAACCAACCACCCTCCTCCCCAAGTTCCATAGCCTCCTCACCCAGATGTCCAAGAACGTGGTGGGGGAGCCTCCAGCCACCCAGCCACTCCACCCAGAGGATTGCCCAAGTAACAGAAGGCTGGCATTCAATAAGTTTTAAACTTTTAAAGTGCTGTGTGGCCTTATCCTTCCCTCCTCCATCACCCCTCCTGGGCTACCTTGGTAATTATCCCCCTATTTGTGTGATGAATTAATAAAGAATGCATGAATGTGAAGCAACAATGACTTTATTGCCTCTGCAAGCGGTGATCAAAGGGAGGTAGGGAGGGTGGTTAGCTTATAGGGAAGTAGAGTGAACCAAGGGGCAGGGGATTTCATCAAGGAGAAACGAACAGAACTTTCACACCGTGGCCTGGCCAGTCATGAAACTGGTTTTCAGCGCTTCTCTGATGTGCACTGCACCCTTCTGTGTTCTTCTAACCACCCTGGTATCTGGCTGTGTGTAACCAGCAGCCAGGCAATTTGCCTCAATCTCTCCCTTACTCTCAGAGATATTGTGGAGCGCACATCAAGCAGTAATAACTGTGGGAATATTGGTTTCGCTGAGGTCTAACCAAGTCAGTAAACTGCGCCAGCGCGCTTTTAAATGTCCAAATGCACATTCTACCACCATTCTGCACTTGCTCAGCCTGTAGTTGAACAGCTCCTGCCTACTCTCCAGGCTGCCTATGTATGGCTTCATGAGCCATGGCATTAAGGGGTAGGCTGGGTCCCCAAGGATAACTATAGGCATTTCAACATCCCCAACGGTTATTTTCTGGTCTGGGAAGAAAGTCCCTTCCTGCAGCTTTTGAAACAGACCAGAGTTCCTGAAGGTACGAGCATCATGTACCTTTCCCGGCCATCCCACGTTGAGGTTGGGGAAACGTCCCTTGTAATCCACCAGCACTTGCAGCACTATTGAAAAGTACCCCTTGCAGTTTATATACTTGCTGGCTTGGTGCTCCAGTGCCAAGATAGGGATATGGGTTCCATCTATGGCCCCACCACAGTTAGGGAATCCCATTGCAGCAAAGCCATCCACTATGACCTGCACATTTCCCAGGGTCACTACCCTTGATATCAGCAGATCTTTGATTGCGTTGGCTACTTGCATCACAGCAGCTCCCACAGTAGATTTGCCCACTCCAAATTGATTCCTGACTGACCGGTAGCTGTCTGGCATTGCAAGCTTCCACAGGGCTATTGCCACTCGTTTTCAACTGTGAGGGCTGCTCACATCTTGGTATTCTTGCACCTCAGGGCAGGGGAAAGCAAGTCAAAGTTCCCTGAAAGTGCCCTTACACATGCAAAAGTTTTGCAGCCAGTGGGAATCGTCCCAGACCTGCAACACTATGTGGTCCCCCCAGTCTGTGCTTGTTTCCCAGGCCCAGAATCGGCGTTCCACTGCATGAGCCTGCCCCATTAGCACCATGATGCCCACATTGCCAGGACACGTGCTTTGAGAGAAGTCTGTGTCCATGTCCTCATCACTCTCTTAACTGCACTGACGTCACCTACTCGCCCGGTTTCGCTTTGCCAGGTTCTGGTGCTGCGTGTGGTGTTTAATGTGTTCCTAATTGCCAAAGTGATCTGAGCAGGCTCCATGCTTGCTGTGGTATGGCGTATGCACAGAAAAAAAAAAGGCATGGAACGATTGTCTGCTTTTGCCGTGATGTAGGGAGGGGCGACTGACGACATGGCTTACAGGGTTGGCTTACAGGAAATTAAAATGAACAAAAGGGGTGGCTTTGCGAGAAACTGAATGGCTGCCTTTTGGCTAGAACTCAAAACCTCAAGGATAGAACTCAAAACTGGGTTTAGCAGGCCATTGATTTCACAGAGGGAGGGAGGAGAAAATGAATACAAAACAAATCTGATCTATTTCTTGTTTTGAGCCACTTCATCTATCTTTATACATCTTGCTGGCAGCAGACTGTGCAGTACGACCGCTAGCCCTCGTCATCTCCTGGGTGCTCAGCAGAAGACGGTGCAGTGTGACTGCTGGCCATCATCTTCTGCTGGGTGCAGATTAAAAGACAATGCACTCAATCGCCATGAGATGAAACAAGGGAAATGACCTGGCTGAATCACTCCCATGTTTGCCCAAGCGCTCAGTTAAAAGAGCACGCAGGACTACGTCAACGGCTACCAGTCATACTGCACTGTCTGCTCCCAAAAGGCAATAAACTGCTGCTGTGTAGTAGATGCTGCAGTACTACATCTGCCAGCACCCAGGAGACATACGGTGACAGTTAGCTGAGCGGGCTCCATGCTTGCCAGGGTAAGGCATCTGCACAGGTAACTCAAGAAAAAAAAAAAAAAAAAAGGTGCAAAACGATTGTCTGCCCTTGCTTTTACGGCAGGAAGGAGGGAGGGAACGGGGGCCTGACGATATGTTTAGCCCCATCATACACTGGGATTTCTATCCAGAATTCAAATGGGTGGTGGAGTCTGCGGGAACTGTGGGATAGCTACCCACAGTGCAAAGCTCCGTAAGTCGACGGTTGCCTCGGTACTGTGGACACAGTCCGCCGACTACATGTACTTAGAGCATTTGTGTGGACACACACACACACACACACACACACACACACACACACACACACGACTGTATAAAAACGCTTTCTACAAAACCGACTTCTATAAATTCAACCTAATTTCGTAGTGTAGACATACCCAATGTGACCCTCTCTTAGAAGCAGCATTCCAGATTATGCACTAGACCAGAGGCACAGAGAATGTTCAGACCTCTATCTCCACCTAGTGTTGGCCTCATGCAGTACAGTTATTCTGTGCATTAAATAGGTGAGGCTACAGTAACACAGCTGAGTTTATTCATAAAAAAGTTAGCAGCATTAACAGTTGAAGGAAGATTTTTTTAAGAAAATATTACATTTGTATAAAGAAATGCAAATGTTTTGGTAGGCTTATGCTACATGGTCAGGAAAAAAAGAATACTGATCATCCAGTATTGGAGAGGTCAAAGAAACAACTGTCTAGTAACCTGATACTAGTGGATGACTTTGACAATCTGAATATATAATGGATAAATATTACAGCAGGGCAAGGTTTAGAGATGCAATTTCTCAACACTTTAAACAATTGGGTTTTTTTAGAACAACTAGTTTTAAAGCAGACAAGATGACAAGCTATTCTTGACATAATCCATGTAACTCACAGAATAGAATGGTTCAAATAGTAACTATAGCTGTTGTGTAACAGCGGCCACAATATAGTGAAATTCAACATCCTTGAGAGGGATCCTACTAACACCTAGTATTTGGACACTAAACTATAGAATGGGAATTTAAAAAAACAAACAAACAAACAAAACAAAAAACTAGTAAAAAAAATGTCCTAAAGTCAAAAGTGAGGAAATTAACATCTACAGACTCAGCGTGGAGGCAACTGACACATATGGTACCATTACTGAGTCCCAGATATAGGGAGACAAGAGAAGACAAGAACTAAACATGGCTAAATGGAAAGGTTCAAGTCATTATTTGAGCCAAACAAATGTCCTTCAGAAAACAGAAAGCCAATTCTACTGAAGCCCATAGACTGAACCAAAAACAATGGCAGGCAATATGTAAACTGAAAGTTCGGAAGTTAAATGTCAGAAGCAGGAAGACCTGAGAAAGGATTTGTAAAGGGAGCAGTTAAATGAAGATAAGGACACCACAGAAGACATAAGTGATTTCTGTGGTGTATCGAAAGCTGTAAAAATTAAAGCTGTCACTTTAAATCCTCAAGGGTTTCCTGGTCCTGTTTGCAAGCTTGAAGCTCTGTAGGGAAGTGTGCAATCTGGGTCTTTCAGCAGTCAACCTGCAAAGAGCCAGCCTACAGCATGGTGGGGGAGTTGTGTCTCTCTGCCTTAGGCTGTGTCTACACTGCCACTTTCAGTGTAAAACTAATCATTCAGGGGTGTGAAAAAGCACACCCCTAAGCAATAGAAGTTTTAGCACTGAAAGGCACAAGTATAGGGGTGGAGTTTTTTTGTTTTTGTTTTTTTAATTAATCAATTGCTGGGAGAGCTCTCCCCTGGTGATAAAGAGGGCAGTGTAGACATAACATTCCAGAACCAAAACGAAGGGTAAGCTTCTGGATTGTAAGAAATAAAGTCATGTTGCTTTGCAACCTTCCAAAAAGAATATGCCATGAACTTAACAATTCTTTCCGTCAGTCTTCACCACAGAGGATGTTTGGGAGATACTTATGGACCTACTCTTGTCAGGAAATAAAAATGAGGTGCTCTTGTGGTACATTTACACTTATGGCAGCATGTAGGCTACAGACACTGCACGCCCAGCTAGCATGGCTATAAATAGCAGTGTAGACGGTGAGGCATGGCTTAAGCGAGTAGAATGCAGTACATGCCTGAGCCCTCCAGGTAGACACCCTACATCGCTCTCTACATACCCAGCCAATGCCTCCCCCATCTTCAGGATACACAGCTATTATGAGCCATGTAGTTCCCCTCTGCTTCCCTGCTGCTGGAGCCTTTTGCTGTGGTGTGTAGTTATATGTGTAGTGCCTGTACTCTACATGCTGCCATCAGTGTAGACATACCTTTGAGGTTGAGGTAATGAAAGTGTAGGTATTGGAAAATAGCAACAAAGCACAAGGACTGTGTGGTATTCTTACCAGAGTTCTGAAGGAACTTAAGAATGAAACGGTTGAGCTACTAACAGAACTGTGGAACAGCTCATTTAATTCAGCTTCCGTACCAGAGAATTGCAACTGTTGGAGCTATCTTTTAAAGAAGGTGATTCTGGGAATTATAGACCAATAAACCTTACTTCAGTAATGGCTATGTTTGTGTAGCAATAATTAAAAAAGAATTGTAAACAACCTAAAGATAATCAAAGGGGAAGAAGGATAAAGGAGTTGGAGGCGCAAGTGGTGTTCTCGTCCATCCTCCCCGTGGAAGGAAAAGGCCTGGGTAGGGACCGTCGAATCGTGGAGGTCAACGAATGGCTACGCAGGTGGTGTCGGAGAGCAGGCTTTGGATTCTTTGACCATGGGATGGTGTTCCATGAAGGAGGAGTGCTGGGCAGAGACGGGCTCCATCTTACGAAGAGAGGGAAGAACATCTTTGCCAGCAGGCTGGCTAACCTAGTGAGGAGGGCTTTAAACTAGGTTCACCGGGGGAAGGAGACCAAAGCCCTGAGGTAAGTGGGAAAGCGGGATACCGGGAGGAAGCACAGGCAGGAAGGTCTGTGAGGGGAGGGCTCCTGCCTCATACTGGGAATGAGGGGCGATCAACAGGTTATCTCAAGTGCTTATATACAAATGCACAAAGCCTTGGAAACAAGCAGGGAGAACTGGAGGTCCTGGTGATGTCAAGGAATTATGACGTGATTGGAATAACAGAGACTTGGTGGGATAACTCACATGACTGGAGTACAGTCATGGATGGTTATAAACTGTTCAGGAAGGACAGGCAGGGCAGAAAAGGTGGGGGAGTAGCACTGTATGTAAGGGAGCAGTATGACTGCTCAGAGCTCCGGTACGAAACTGTGGAAAAACCTGAGTGTCTCTGGATTAAGTTTAGAAGTGTGTGCAACAAGAGTGATGTCATGGTGGGAGTCTGCTATAGACCACCGGACCAGGGGGATGAGGTGGATGAGGCTTTCTTCCGGCAACTCACGGAAGCTACTAGATCGCATGCCCTGATTCTCATGGGTGACTTTAATTTTCCTGATATCTGCTGGGAGAGCAATACAGCGGTGCATAGACAATCCAGGAAGTTTTTGGAAAGCGTAGGGGACAATTTCCTGGTGCAAGTGCTAGGGGAGCCAACTAGGGGGAGCGCTTTTCTTGACCTGCTGCTCACAAACCGGGTAGAATTAGTGGGGGAAGCAAAAGTGGATGGGAATCTGGGAGGCAGTGACCATGAGTTGGTTGAGTTCAGGATCCTGACGCAGGGAAGAAAGGTAAGCAGCAGGATACGGACCCTGGACTTCAGGAAAGCAGACTTTGACTCCCTCAGGGAACAGATGGCCAGGATCCCCTGGGGGACTAACATGAAAGGGAAGGGAGTCCAGGAGAGCTGGCTGTATTTCAAGGAATCCCTGTTGAGGTTACAGGGACAAACCATCCCGATGAGTCGAAAGAATAGTAAATATGGCAGGCGACCAGCTTGGCTTAATGGTGAAATCCTAGCGGATCTTAAACATAAAAAAGAAGCTTACAAGAAGTGGAAGGTTGGACATATGACCAGGGAAGAGTATAAAAATATTGCTCGGGCATGTAGGAAAGATATCAGGAGGGCCAAATCGCACCTGGAGCTGCAGCTAGCAAGAGATGTCAAGAGTAACAAGAAGGGTTTCTTCAGGTATGTTGGCAACAAGAAGAAAGCCAAGGAAAGTGTGGGCCCCTTACTGAATGAGGGAGGCAAGCTAGTGACAGAGGATGTGGAAAAAGCTAATGTACTCAATGCTTTTTTTGCCTCTGTTTTCACTAACAAGGTCAGCTCCCAGACTGCTGTGCTGGGCAACACAAAATGGGGAAGAGATGGCCAGCCCTCTGTAGAGATAGAGGTGGTTAGGGACTATTTAGAAAAGCTGGACGTGCACAAGTCCATGGGGCCGGACGAATTGCATCCGAGAGTGCTGAAGGAATTGGCGGCTGTGATTGCAGAGCCCTTGGCCGTTATCTTTGAAAACTCGTGGCGAACGGGGGAAGTCCCGGATGACTGGAAAAAGGCTAATGTAGTGCCCATCTTTAAAAAAGGGAAGAAGGAGGATCCTGGGAACTACAGGCCGGTCAGCCTCACCTCAGTCCCTGGAAAAATCATGGAGCAGGTCCTCAAAGAATCAATCCTGAAGCACTTAGAGGAGAGGAAAGTGATCAGGAACAGTCAGCATGGATTCACCAAGGGAAGGTCATGCCTGACTAATCTAATCGCCTTTTATGATGAGATTACTGGTTCTGTGGATGAAGGGAAAGCAGTGGATGTATTGTTTCTTGACTTTAGCAAAGCTTTTGACACGGTCTCCCACAGCATTCTTGTCAGCAAGTTAAGGAAGTATGGGCTGGATGAATGCACTATAAGGTGGGTAGAAAGCTGGCTAGATTGTCGGGCTCAACGGGTAGTGATCAATGGCTCCATGTCTAGTTGGCAGCCGGTGTCAAGTGGAGTGCCCCAGGGGTCGGTCCTGGGGCCCGTTTTGTTCAATATCTTCATAAATGATCTGGAGGATGGTGTGGATTGCACTCTCAGCAAATTTGCGGATGATACTAAACTGGGAGGAGTGGTAGATACGCTGGAGGGGAGGGATAGGATACAGAAGGACCTAGACAAATTGGAGGATTGGGCCAAAAGAAATCTAATGAGGTTCAATAAGGATAAATGCAGGGTCCTGCACTTAGGATGGAAGAATCCAATGCACCGCTACAGACTAGGGACCGAATGGCTCGGCAGCAGTTCTGCGGAAAAGGACCTAGGGGTGACAGTGGACGAGAAGCTGGATATGAGTCAGCAGTGTGCCCTTGTTGCCAAGAAGGCCAATGGCATTTTGGGATGTATAAGTAGGGGCATAGCGAGCAGATCGAGGGACGTGATCGTTCCCCTCTATTCGACACTGGTGAGGCCTCATCTGGAGTACTGTGTCCAGTTTTGGGCCCCACACTACAGGAAGGATGTGGATAAATTGGAAAGAGTACAACGAAGGGCAACGAAAATGATTAGGGGTCTAGAGCACATGACTTATGAGGAGAGGCTGAGGGAGCTGGGATTGTTTAGTCTGCAGAAGAGAAGAATGAGGGGGGATTTGATAGCTGCTTTCAACTACCTGAAAGGGGGTTTCAAAGAGGATGGCTCTAGACTGTTCTCAATGGTAGCAGATGACAGAACGAGGAGTAATGGTCTCAAGTTGCAATGGGGGAGGTTTAGATTGGATATTAGGAAAAACTTTTTCACTAAGAGGGTGGTGAAACACTGGAATGCGTTACCTAGGGAGGTGGTAGAATCTCCTTCCTTAGAGGTTTTTAAGGTCAGGCTTGACAAAGCCCTGGCTGGGATGATTTAACTGGGACTTGGTCCTGCTTTGAGCAGGGGGTTGGACTAGATGACCTTCTGGGGTCCCTTCCAACCCTGATATTCTATGATTCTATGATTCTATGAAAGGGGCTAATCAGAAAGATTTCTGCAAAGGAAAAAGCATGCCTCACCAATCTATTACACTCAGAGCATGTCAACAAAACAGTGTACTAATTAAGCGAGGCTTTCAAAAAGCCTTTGGCAATATACTCTGAGGCTATTAAGGAAATGGAGTACATGTCTACACTGCCCTGCAGTTCAGAGTAAGATGATGTGAATAGCAGTGCACACCAAAGTGCCACTCTCTAATTCTCCCATGTGGACACTGCAGGTGTGAACTTAAAAATCCCTACATTAGTGGAAACTTGGGACCTCTTAGTTCACACCTGCATAGATACTAAGGTCAGAAGGGACCATTCTGATCATATAGTCCGACCTCCTGCACAGCGCAGGCCACAGAAGCTCACGCACCCACTCCTATGAAAAACCTCACCTATGTCTGAGCTATTGAAGTCGTTAAATCATGGTTTAAAGACTTCAAGGAGCAGAGAAGCCTCCCTCAAGTCACCCATGCTACAGAGGAAGGCGAAAAATCTCCAGGGCCTC
Organism: Dermochelys coriacea; assembly: GCF_009764565.3. Taxonomy (NCBI): domain Eukaryota; kingdom Metazoa; phylum Chordata; order Testudines; family Dermochelyidae; genus Dermochelys; species Dermochelys coriacea. Next base: position 33,751,746 of record NC_050077.1, on the reverse strand, counting down.
TCCAATCTGCCCTGGAGGAAAATTCCTTCCCGACCCAAAATATGGCGATCAGCTAAACCCTGAGCATATGGGCAAGATTCACCAGCCAGATACTACAGAAAATTCTTTCCTGGGTAACTCAGATCCCATCCATCTAATATCCCATCACAAGGGATTAGTCCTATTTACCCTGAATATTTAAAGATCAATTACTTACCAAAATCCCATTATCCCATCATACCATCTCCTCCATAAACTTATCGAGTAGAATCTTAAAACCAGATAGATCTTTTGCCCCCACTGCTTCCCTTGGAAGCCTATTCCAAAACTTCACTCCTCTGATGGTTAGAAACCTTCGTCTAATTTCAAGTCTAAACTTCCTGGTGGCCAGTTTATACCCATTTGTTCTGGTGTCCACATTGGTGCTGAGCTGAAATAATTCCTCTCCCTCTCCGGTATGTATCCCTCTGATATATTTATAGAGAGCAATCATATCTCCCCTCAACCTTCTTTTAGTTAGGCTAAACAAGCCAAGCTCCTTGAGTCTCCTTTCATAAGACAAGTTTTCCATTCCTCGGATCATCCTAGTAGCCCTTCTCTGTACCTGCTCCAGTTTGAATTCATCCTTTTTAAACATGGGAGACCAGAACTGCACACAGTATTCTAGGTGAGGTCTCACCAGTGCCTTGTATAATGGTACTAAAACCTCCTTATCCCTACTGGAAATGCCTCTCCTGATGCATCCCAAAACCGCATTAGCTTTTTTCACAGCCATATCACATTGGCAGCTCATAGTCATCCTATGATCAACCAATACTCCAAGGTCCTTCTCCTCTTCCGTTACTTCTAATTGATGCGTCCCCAACTTATAGCTAAAATTCTTGTTATTAATCCCTAAATGCATAACCTTACACTTCTCACTATTAAATTTCATCCTATTACTATTACTCCAGTTTACAAGGTCATCCAGATCCTCCTGTATAATATCCCGATCCTTCTCCGAATTGGCAATACCTCCCAGCTTTGTATCATCTGCAAACTTTATTAGCACACTCCCACTTTTTGTGCCAAGGTCAGTAATAAAAAGATTAAATAAGATTGGTCCCAAAACCAATCCCTGAGGAACTCCACTGGTAACCTCCCTCCAACCTGACAGTTTGTCTTTCAGTAGGACCCGTTGCAGTCTCCCCTTTAACCAATTCCTTAACCACCTTTTGATGTTCATATTGATCCCCATCTTCTCCAATTTAACTAATAATTCCCCATGTGGCACGGTATCAAATGCCTTACTGAAATCTAGGTAAATTAGATCCACTGCATTTCCTTTATCTAAAAAATCTGTTACTTTTTCAAAAAAAAGGAGATTAGGTTGGTTTGGCATGATCTATCTTTTGTAAAACCATGTTGTATTTTGTCCCATTTACCATTGACTTCAATGTCCTTAACTAATTTCTCCTTCAAAATTTTTTCCAGGACCTTGCATACTACAGATGTCAAACTAACTGGCCTGTAGTTACCCGCATCACTTTTTTTTCTCCTTTCTTAAAAATAGGAACTATATTAGCAATTCTCCAATCATTCGGTATTACTCCTGAGTTTACAGCTTCATTAAAAATTCTTGCTAATGGGCTTACAATTTCAGGTGCCAATTCCTTTAATATTCTTGGATGAAGATTTTCTGGGCTCCCTGATTTAGTCCCATTAAGCTATTTCAGTTTCGCTTCTACCTCAGATATGGTAATATCTACCTCCATATCCTCATTCCCATTTGTCATGCTACCATTATCCCCAACATCCTCTTTAGCCTTATTAAAGACTGAGGCAAAGTATTTGTTTAGATATTGGGCCATGCCTAGATTATCTTTAACCTCCACTCCATCCTCAGTATTTAGCGGCCCCACTTCTTCTTTCTTAGTTTTCTTCTTATTTATATGGCTATAGAACCTTTTACTATTGGTTTTAATTCCCTTTGCAAGGTCCAACTCTACTCGACTTTTAGCCTGTCTCACTTTATCCCTACATGTTCTGACCTCAATTAGGTAGCTTTCCTTGCTGATCCCTCCCATCTTCCACTCCCTGTATGCTTTCTGGTTCTTCTTAATCACCTCTCTAAGATGCTTGCTCATCCAGCTTGGTCTACAACTCCTGCCTATGAATTTTTTCCCCTTTCTTGGGATACAGGCTTCCGATAGCTTCTGCAGTTTTGATTTAAAGTAATCCCAAGCCTCCTCTACTTTTAGATCCATAAGTTCTTCAGTCCATTCCACTTCCCTAACTAATTTCCTTAATTTTTGAAAGTCAGCCCTTTTGAAATCAAAAGCCCTAGTTGCAGATTTATTTTTGTTAATCCTTCCATTTAGTTTGAACGGAATTACCTCATGATCACTTGAGCCAAGATTGTCCCCTACAAGCATTTCTTCTATGAGGTCCTCGCTACTCACCAAATTAAATCTAAAATGGCATCCCCTCTAGTCGGTTCAGCAACTACTTGATGAAGGAATCCATCAGCGATCGCATCTAGGAAAATCTGAGCCCTATTATTATTACTAGCACTGGTCCTCCAGTCTATATCTGGGAAGTTAAAGTCTCCCATGATCACGCAGTTTCCATTAGTATTTACTTTATTAAAAACATTAAAAAGGGCTCTATCCATATCCAGATTAGGTCCCGGAGGTCTATAGCACACCCCAAGCACTATCGTAGGAGAGGCTTTACTAGCTTTCTTCCCCAATGTAATTTTTGCCCAGACGGACTCTGTCTTATCCATTGCATCGCTTCTTATTTCTTTACATTCTACCTCATCATTGATATACAATGCTACTCCACCACCTTTACCTTTGTTTCTGTCTTTCCTAAAGAGCACATACCCTTCCATACCTGTAGTCCAGTCATGACTACTATTCCACCATGTTTCTGTTATCCCTATAATATCTGGTTTCACTTCCTGCACCAGAAGCTCTAGTTCCTCCATTTTGTTACCTAGGCTCCTCGCATTGGTGTATAAACATCTTAATTTTAGCTGTTTGGCCTTGCTCACATTTTATACCCTATTAGGCACAGTCATTCTACAGCCAGTATAACCTATTAGACTAGTATCCACACCGCCCTCGCTCCTTATATACATTCTCCTACCCACGGCTGTATCCTTTCTAACTTAGTCTTCTTCCTTCTCAATGATAAAATCTGGCGTGGAGATTTCCTGGACATCTCCCAACTATCTCCCCCTAATTCCTAGTTTAAAGCTCTCTATCAGTTGTGCCAGCCTTGATCCTAGAAGTCTATTTCCTTCAATACTCAGATGAAGTCCATCCCGACAGAACTGTCCTCTGTCCATGAATGCCTCCCATGAATGCCATACATCCCAAAGCCCTCCTTATAGCACCACTGCCTAAGCCATCTGTTGACAGTCAATCTTGTCACACCTTTGTTGCCCTTCTCTAGGAACAGGAAGGATCCCGATAAAGATCACCTGAGCCTCAATTTCCTTAAGCGTCTTCCTCAGCCTAGCATAGTCTCCCTTAATACTTTCCAGCGAGAATCTAGCCGTATCATTTGTTCCCATGTGAAGGATAATTAGGGGATTCTTTCCCGCTCCCTTTAGGATCCTTTTCAACCTCAGGTCTACATCCCGTATCTTAGCACCTGGAAGACAGCACACCCTTCTATTCTCTGGATCAGCTCTAGTTACAGGCCTGTCTATTCTTCTCAATAAAGAGTCCCTGATCACATAGACCTGCCTTTTCCTGGTGATGGTGCTATTCTCCACTCTATCCCCTGTTCCCTCTGGCTGCAAGTTCTTTCCATTCCCATTTTCCCTTATAATCCCCTTCAACCCATCCTGTATCCTCCTGGGGCTCATATTTGGTGTAGTCTCCCTTGACTCTTCCGCTTTTCCTATAGGACTAGCCTCTCTTCTTTTCTTCCTTACCCTTCCACCTTCAACAAGTACCTGCTGAGCCCCTTCTTCATTTTCCAATTCTGCAAACCTATTCCTAAGCTCTATTTCTCCTTCACTAGCCCATCTTTTCCTCTGCCTGGTTCTTTTAGTCACATGCTTCCACTGACCACTTTCCTCACCCAGTCTCCCCTCAAAATTCCCCAGCCCTGCTTCCATCCGCGAGTCTGAGCTTTTCCCTTCAGATACCTCATATCTTTGCTCCATCATCTGCTCAAACCCCTTCCTAAACTCAACGAGACTTTCCACCTGCATCTCCAAACCTCGGCTCTTTTCCTCCATCAGCTCTATCAGATGGCATTTCATGCAGAAAAAACTCTTACTGGTTCCCCCCTCCAGGATCATGTACATGCCACAGCTTCCACATCCAGTCATCCTCAATGTGTCTTCCGCTACAGGAGTCACTCCCACAGCTGCTTCTGTATCTGTCATCGCCTTCCCACCTAAATCCTGTTAATCTGGGAAACAGAAGCCACACCAAAAAAGACCCCCCCAGCAAAAGCAAACCCCAAACAAGCACCACAACTCAAACTCCCCTGTTTAGAGCTCTGTTTGCTAGCTCCTGTGCCATTGCAGGACTGGCTGGTTACCTTTATAGGACCTCTAGTCAGAAGCCCCACCCCCTAAGCAGGGCTCAGCTGCTCTCCCAGCACAGAGCCCCCCCACACACAAATACTAAAAATACAAAACCAAGTACAACTACCTTCTCCTCCAACAGAACTCCCACTCAAACTCCCCTGTTTAGAGCTCTGTTTGCTAGCTCCTGTGCCGCTGCATGTCCACAGGGGAGTTACAGCGCAGCTCTGATGTGCACTGCTAGTCACACCTTCTTACACTAAACTGAAGGGCCATGTAGACATGCCCTAAGTCATCATGTGTAGAGAGGTGACTTTCTGGCTTGATATGAAACTGGTATGGGACAAAATAAGAGTTAGAATAAATGATCATTTTTCAGCATGGAAAAAGTGAGCTTTCATATGGCTGTGTCCTAGGATTGGTGCTTTTTAATGTATTTATTAATGATCTAAAAGAGGGTGAGCAGTGCAATGGCAAAATCTTTGGATGACAAAATTTAAGAGAGTAAATTCTAGAAGTGGCTGAGAGAATTTCAGAAGGATCAGCAAAGCTATGCAAATGAACAACCCAAGGACAGATGGAATTCAGTGTTGATAAATAAAGGGCAAAGCACATTGAAAGGAATTATTTGAACTACTTATCCACCTTACTGGGTTCTAAATTAATTATAGCACCTAAAAAAAAAAAAAAAAAAAAAAGGAGAGAGCGAGCGAGCTGGGTGTCATCATGGACAGTTCAGTTAAAACTTGTACTCAGTGTGTGCCAGCTGTAAAAAACAAACAAACATGATGTTAGATTGCATAAGGAATGTGATGGAGAATATTATGTTATATAAATCAGTGCTATGTCCTCATCTGAAATATTGTATTCTTTACCTCCCTGTGCCTCAGTTTCCCCAACTATAAAATGGGGATAATGATGCTGACCGCTTTTTTAGCACTAGATAAGAGCTGATAATAATACTTCAGTTCTAATTACCCAGCTCAAAAAGGATATAGTAGAAATTAGAAGGATTTGGAGATGACTAGAACCATTAGAGGCTTGGAAAAACCTCACATGAAAAGAGATTGAAAAGGCTGACTGTTCAGCTTAAGAGGAGAAAAATAAGGTATGCAAATTAATTTGTTGTGGAGAACATAGATCAGGTACTTCTATTTATCCTCTCATCGCATAAAAACACGCAGGCATCAAATTAAATTGAAAAGTTACTAAATTAAAAGGGATTGTGATGGGGTGTCCACCCCACAAAGGACTGGAAAGGGTTAAGGGGCCAGGTAGGTCTATGAACTCCACAGGCTGCACCTGGAGGGAGAGCCAGGGAGCAGAGATTGAGTGCAAGCAGGTTCAGCTGGGCAGGAAGAGGCAGGACCTATAAAGCCAGGAAGTGGCCAAGAAAGGGTAGTCACTCCCTGGGAAGAGGATTTGGAGCTGGTACACCCAGAGAGAGGGGGAACTAGGAGTGGTGGGAAGGATTAGTGAGGGTTAGGAGAGGAAAGCTCAGAACTGCTGCGTTGAATGTCCCTGGACTGGAACCTGGAGTAGAGGGCAGGCCTGGACTCTCCAACCAGTCACCTACTGTGTGGTGTAGGCTGGCAGGGCAGTGAATGTGAAGACTGCCTGAGACTGCTGATGAGGAAAGACTTTGATACCCAGAAGGGAGGAATGCTGAGTGACCTGGCTAGAGGGCTGAGTCACGAAGAGGATGCTGCAGTTCCTGGAGTGGGAGGGGGGCTGCAGACCAGAGAGATGAAATGATGGCATGCAACCACAGGAAGGGTCATTGACCTTGCAAGCTAATCCCCAGAATGACCAGGAGGAGGCGCCATACGTAACAATGAGTGCACTACCCTGTCATATTTGGTGGAGAATGCAGGCACTCAGTCACCCCTGAGTAAAGGGCACTGTACCAAGTGAAGGGATGTATGAGACAGTCACCCTGACGTAAGGGGACTGTGAGAGACTATGAATGAAGGTTGCCCTGATACAAAGGGCCAGAGATAGATTCTGTGGAATGAGGACCACAAGGGGGAGTGAAGATGGATATGCCTGCAGTACAGGCTTTTGTAGCTGAGGGAAGTTATCACCTACCAGGGTGGATGCTAGAGTTGCCACTCCCCTAGGGGAGAGCTGGGAGGCAACAGACGCGAGCCCATGCCACATGGGAACAGATACTTAAACCAGGTATACTTACAAGACTATTTGATGAGGGTAACTGGCCAATAGAATGTTTGTACAGGATCCTACTGGCAGGAATTAGGAGAAGATGGAAGGGCGAGGAATGGGAAAGGCACTCTGGGGCTACAAGGCCAGAGGCCCAAACCCAAAGATGTTAAAGTTGTGGGAGCAAGGGACATTCTGGCAGGGGCCACTCCCCTCATGTGAGTGTCCCCTATCGGTTGTGCATGTGCCTGTTCTCTCTCTGCTTTTGCGGTGCTCTCTGCTGGCACTTCCTCTTTTCAGGTGGGTTTTCAGTGACTCAGCCCTCCAGCCGAGTCTCACACAGTCCCTGTATGAAACAAAATAGATCCCTTCCGGGGTAATCAATCCAACAGGGCCTATCCCAATACCTTCCTTGGTCTTCGGCAGCCCTTGCTGGACTAGTTCTCAAATAGTCCTCGTTATGGAATGGAACGGTGCCCCTGGGGCTTCCTCCATGGAGGCTCTTCACTCTGTAGTGAGTTTTGACTGACACCAGCTGAGTCGCTCATTCAGTTCATCCCCCTTTTGGGGTATTATATTTCAATACATATTGATCCCTTCAGGGTCTTCAGCCCTTTCCCTATATAAACTCCCTTCTCAGTGCACTCAGCCACTTTGCCTGCAGCTGGTGGGGCAGGACCTGGGCCCTCCCGCTATACCGGGTCCCAACCCAGGGACTCTACAAATGGCAGCCACTAGCTGCATCCCTTTAACTAATTTGTTGCTGCTACTTTTCCCTGGGCCACTTTTCCACAGCCCCAGCATGTTCAGTTCACCCTTACCTTGGGCTGAAGTCTTGCTTGAGCGCCAGCTAGGAGTACCTTTCTTGCACCCCCAGTCCCTGCCGGCAACTGAATCTACTTTGTCCAAGAGTTCCCTTTTATATGAGCCTGCTGGACTCTGGCTGCCCCCTGCAGCGTCTTTTCCGATTGGCTGCTTCCCTGCAGCCACTCTAGGTAGCCTGGAGGACTCGCCTCTACTGTTCTTTTCCTGGGGTGGGTTGTGGTATGACCATGAGGCCTCCAGCTGGGGGACTCTGAGTCTAGTATACCCAGTCACACCTGCCCCCTCAGACAGGCTTAGGGTGGTTCTATTGCAGATAATGTCCCTTCTTAGCAAGTCTTTTCTTTGTCCCTCATAATTTAGGGTCTTCTCTCCCAGAACTCTCTGCCCAGAGAGCTATCCTCATTTCTGCCCTGTTTTGGTCAGGGTCTTCTCGCAACTCAGACCTCTCTGCCTCAAGCTTATAACACTCCTTTGCTCTCTTTAGTCAGATTCTCTCTCCCAGACCTCCGTCTGGAGAGCTTTTAGCTTTAAACTCCTGACTCCCTTGGGACATGTCCCTGTGCCCTAACACCTGAGCCTGCCTCCTCAAGAGTCAAAACTGTTTTATGTGGCTGATCCCTCTACAATAACAGCAATTGAGCCTTGCTAATCTCTCAGCCCATGGCAGGGTTTCTGTGGGTCTCCTGGCCTTTTGCCCAGGCCACCCTGTCCTGTCCCCCGGTTCACCCAAGAGCAAGCCCTCCTCAAATGTCCCACCTGTCTACACCGATAACACCTCTTAGGTCGGGCCTCTGGCCAACAGCCAGACCCCTGGTCCCCCCCAATACCTATAACAGATGCTGACTCTCTCCTGCAGGATCCAGAACAGATACTGCTGCTGTCTCCTAGCCTGGCCAGCCCCTGTTGCAGTTCCAGCTGCACTTGCTAACTGAACATCTGCTTCATAGTTTCCTTGATATTCTTGCCCACTTATTCCCTAAGAGCCTTGGGACCCCAAACTTCCTCCCCCTGGAGTCTTTGCTTTCCTTCCCTCCATGGGTTGGGCTCTCCTTCTAAATGGGACTTTTTTTAGCTCCTACAACCTGCCCTTTGCCTTGCAATTCAAAGCCCAGCAATGTCTCTTCACATGCCCCAGCTCCCCATGCTTACAGCACCTTATCTCTGGGGCCTCGCTCTTCTTGGCCCCAGGTGGTGTTTTCTCAGTTCTGATCTCCTTTGTGGCTTGGACCTTTGGGTGCTGTCATTGCTGCCAGGCTTCCTGCCACACTTGAAACTGGGGCTGCTGGAGTTGCTGCTGCATCTGAAGACACTCCTGGACCTTGTGAGTTAATCCCCAGATTGACCAGGAGGAGGCACTGTACCTAGTGGTGAGTAGACCACCCTGTCACAGTGATTAAAGGAAATACTTTAGAGAACCCATAGTTAGCTCATTGCCACAATATCACTGAGGCCAAATGCTGAGAAGAATGCACAGAAGGACTGAATTGTTAAATGGATAATGAACAGCCAGAGTCCCCATAGACTGGTTATTTAAAAAAATCTTGGGAGGAATCTAAATCCTGATGCTCCAGGGTATAAAACAGCGGGTTACTGAGGATTTAGGGAGAAATGTGTCCTATGGGCAGGTTAGTCAATAATTACCCACTTTGGAGTTTCTTGCACCTTTCTCTGAAGCATCTTGTGCCGGCCACTGGCAAAGATGGGATACTGGGCTGAAAGGACCATCCAGTGTGGCAGTTCTTTGAGTACTGCCTCTCTGCATGCTCATTGGACTATGCACTGGTTCTCACTTGTCTTCAAAGTGATTCAGCACATCAACCCTGTTTCAGACAGGATTGTTTTGGCACAACCCCATAATACCTTTGTAATTGTACCAGTGTATCCTAGGACTTTTGAGCAGCCAACAGATTTATAAGGCTATTGGGAGTCACCAGACAGCTTGATAGGCTTACAAGTCCTATTTAACTAGCTTTATAGGCAGGGAGATTTGGGAAGAAATACTCTGGTGCTAGTGGTGGTGAAGTTCTCTTTGGAAACTGTAGTAGCCAAGCAAAATTTGTTCATTGTCCACATCAGAGCGGAATCTTCTGCATACCTATGCAAGGAAAACCAAACCTCGCATGGTGTTATCAAACTTTAACCCACCTCCTGAAGCATTCTGGGAGTTGTGTGACTGTCCTAGAATTCCCCATGTATAGTCACTATTGCTGCTACTGCCAGCATGACCCATACAATGGAGAATCAGCAGTGCAGGCTCTTCAGACAAGCAGAGAGTCCAATAAGTGAATGGACTCATAATGGGAGAGTTATATGGCTGCTGAATTCTTCCCACTGCAGTTTCTGAACATCATGAGGAGGTTTGAGTGGAATAAATAGGTACTGGACCTAGGACACTGCTTAGGGGGTACCCCCAGGGAAAGTTCCAGGTTGAGTGCCTGACAGTGCTGTCCCTGAACCCAAGTTACTCAATGGTAGGATGATGTGATGGGAATTAGCCTGATGGCTTTGCTCTCAAGATATTCCTTGCGATGGCACCTCTCATCAGCAGAGATCTGGATTTCCTGTGCCATGGCTCTGAGAGTATACTGTGGTCAAGCTCAGGAGCCATGTTATCTCAGAATTAAAGTACCCCTTAGTGATATAGGCAACTTCTCTCCTCTTGGGCAGAAAGAGCCCATGCATTTAAAGTGGACATCTCAGCCATTGAGTTACATGGGCTCATGGTGCCTGTGCTCCAGCAAATTTAGGGTGGGTCTCTCCCCTAGCCCTGCCTGCCGCCCCACGTACCTCCCCCGGCCCTGCCTGCTGCCCCCACGCACCTCCTCTGGAGTGTCCCTGCCTGCGCCCTGGACAGCGGGCGGCTGCCCTGCCACTCCGCACTGCACTCCCTCCCAGCCATTGCTGGCTACAAAAGGGAGTGGCGCTGGCAGCAGGCTGAGGAGGGGAGGAGGTGCACACGTGATGGTAGCCCTCCCCAGCACCCACAACATGGGAGGCGAGGGGGCTTCCTGGACCTGAGAGGGTCTCTGCCCCTAGGAGCATGTGCAGGGATGGTGCCGGATGAGTGTGCTCGAGGGGGGGCCCTCCTTCAGAGCACACCCCTCCCCCAGGGCTCGCTGCTGCCAGCAGGGAGAGGGCTCTGGGGGGGACTGTGGAGTCTTCCTGTCTGGCCCCAGGCAGCCTGCCTGCACCCTGAGCCAGAGCCCCTGCACCCCAACCCACTGCTCTAGCCCTGAGCACCCTTCCACACTCCAAACCCCTTGGCCCTACCCCATTAATTTTGTTATGTGCACCAATATGCAGGTGTGGGGAGGTGGGACTTGGACCCATTCTGAGCACCACCAGAAATTATACAAACCTACTGTCCCTGATCTCAACATGCCCGTCAGGCATCTTGTCAATCGAAGATGCTTTGCTAATCCTCATGCCTGTTGCAGACCAAGTTACAGGTTTCATCACTTCACATACTTGATCAGTGATTCCTCAGGAGCTGCAGAGGAAGGTTTCTGCTTTCCCATCCAGGCCCGGACACTGGATGTAGCAGGACACCTACTCTGAAATCTAAGTTTCCCTAGAACTAGCAGTTCCATAACGACATTGCCTTTTAGCACAGGTCAGAACAACCCCACTTATTGGAACATGCCCCACACTTTCCTTTCTAGCATGACTGGTTCGCTAATTAAGCTTTTTCTTATTCCAATCAAGTTGTTGCATCTGCCTTACAGTGTATATTTGTTGACTATGTCTGCTACAAATTTCTGGTAATATCTAGGGTTCACAGGTGCTGAACTAGGGGTGCTGGAGGTGCTGCTGCACCCCCTGGCTTGAAGTGGTTTCCATCATACACAGGGTTTACAATTTGGTTCAATGGCTCTCAGCACCCCCACTATAAAAATTGTTCCAGCACCCCTGTGAGGGTGAGGTCACCTACAGTTTCTCCTTTGTACTTCGGTTCAGCATTTGCTTGCATTCAACATGCCTTTTGGGTGGTGTCTGTCCTGATGGGGGATGCCTACCTCTAACAGCCCTATCTTCGAGCAGCAGGATGGTTGTGATAAGTTTAGCTTTTCTTCAAATTGCTGTGAGCTGTAAAGAATCAGAACACCAATCTTATCATTGTCATTTGAAAACTGTTTTAGGCCATCTCATCATCTGGCTCCAGCTAAAATGTATTCACCTCAAGTTCTTTTCCAACTGCAGCCTCTGCCAAAAAAAAAAAAAAAAAAAAGCCACCTGACCTATACGTTCTTCTGTGACGGTAACAGCTGTGATCAATCGTTCCCTGCAGAGCTACGTTCACATGTTGGCGCTCATTCACACCCACAGCCTTCCACTTAGTAAAGGCACTGCTCTTTACTGGCAGCAGGGGCAGCATGTACCCCCTGATGTCTCAAACTTGGATAGCTTTGAGAATTCCCACTGAGTCACACGCATGGCACATAGACCTATGTGTTTGTATCTATCAGAGAGCTATACCTGGAATAATAATTTTCTGTCAGCAAGTCATTATGGTTTCTCAATTTTACTAGATAGGTAACTAGAGGTATAAATAGAGAAAGGACCCACCCTGCTCCCAGTGAGATCAATTGAAGTTTTGCCATTGACTTTAGTGGGAGTGGGATTGGGACTCAAGAGAGTTGTCCAGTGTCAGAGAGTCAGGGGCAGGATTAAGGGAACGGGACATGATATACAGTAAATTTGCCAGGGTTTTCTAGGGTTCTCATCTGTCAGCCTGGTCCCAGACATTTTGGCCAAACTCTTGCTCTTACAAAAAGTGCAGAGGGATTTTTAATGTCCATGCAGAACAGACTGGAGCTTGGATGTTCAGGTGTCGTTTGAAAGATCCACCACACACAGTAAACTACATGGCACTCAGTTTTTATGTTAGCCCTTCATTCTTCCATACTGGGGTTTGAAGCTATCTAGGTAGTTCTAGCCTCCTGCTTGCATTATTCAGCCAAATATTTAAAAATGAGAGAACGAGGGTGTGACGTTATTGACTTGAACTGGGACCTTATAGATCATTGTTGCAACCAAGGTCTTGTAGTGGCACCAAATCTTATATAAAGGGGGTCAAATGAGGTGTCTAAGACAAGGTTATGGTTTGCTGGTTATGATTCTGCTATCTGTATATGCGTATCATTTTTATAGTTGAAGTTTTGAATATTGGCTCTACTGTCTGAATTTCAAACTTATGCTATGCTTCTGGGTGACACCCCAGACAAGTTGGTGTCAGCTCTGCCTAGCCTGCTTGATGGCCCATTAAGGACCATCAGCCATACAACTGACCCATTGAGAGAAGGCAGACACACCTTGGGACTCAGCAAGATATGCAGGGACATGCCTATGGACAGAACTGAGGTTTTTCCAGGCCAACTAAACTAAAAGGTTGAGATCTCAAAAGTTTTCATGAGCCAATAATCTAATAAGAATTCCTGGGGTACTAACCCTCTGGGATCAAGGAAGACATGACTGATAAGGAAAGCTTTAAACAGTGAAGTGTAGGGAGAAGGTTGGGAGAGACTCCTGTTATCTCCATGCCTGATTTTAAGTCAGGAAGAAGAAAATCGGGTAAACAAGGCTATAGTAAGGGATAAAGGAACAGCAAAGGGCAGGACTATGGACAGCAAAAGGGCTGTACCTAACTCAGCTAGGAAACTAGGTGAGGTCAGAGAAACAGCTGAGGTGTTTGTGCATTAATGCAAGGAGCCTGAGCAACAAAAAGAAAGAACTAGAGCTACAGCTGCTGGATGTGAAACCTGATGTTATAGGGATTACAGACATGTGGTGGAATAGCATTCATGACTGGAATATAAATATTGAAGAGTGCTTGGTGGTGAGGAGAGAAAGAAATAAAAGTAAGAGGTGTGGTAATATTGTACGTCAGTAAGGTGGTAGGCCATAAAGAAAAAAAAAAGTGATATCAAAGATGAAGCAGAACTGCTTTAGGTCAAATCACTTTGGAGAAGGATTGTAAAAGGGGTTTGGTTGGGGTACTGTTAGGGGTTTGCTATAGCCTGCAGGATTTGATTCGGATATGGAAGATCTCTTTATTATTAAGGAGATAAATACGATGAGGAATTCTCATTTTGGGAGACTAACTCTCCAAATATACACTGGAAAACAAATGCTACTAATAATGGTAAAGCCCAGTGATTTCTGGGCATGATTGCTGATTGGTTCAGGGATTTTGGTGAAGAAATCACAGGTGATGCTGTATTACACTTGTTTAGTAAATAGTGAGGATATCAGAAGAGCTGGTCATAGGAGACAATCTTGAATCGAGTCATCACAAGCTGATTCAGTTCAAATTAAATGGAACTATATTCAAAAAAAGAATTTGGTGTAAAAGGTGCACGCCCTCTACACACATTACCTGTACCACCAGCTGCAGTGCTTTGGATGTGCTCTGCCTTCATGTCCCCAGTTGGGTTGTCAGTAAGTTCACGGGGGCTTTTATGTATCCACTAGGGCCGCCTTCTGAGGGTCTGATTTTTATTAACAAAGTTCAAGAGAAACACAAGGAAAACCTTCAGCCTGGCATCTTAGCAGGAGGGCAGACTCTGCCTGAGTTCATCTGTCCCACCTCGGTTTATCAGTCCGCTTGTCAGGCCCTTTACTTACAAGGCACTCTTGACTTTAATTCCTTCCTGGGAGCCAGGGCCTTCCTGCTGACTGCAGCTCACATCTACACATCCTGTGGAGCTAAGGTAGTCTTTGGTCCAGACTAATTCCCTGTTAGGATTTCTAATCACTGCTGACTGTGCTTTTTTGCCTGCAGTCTTCAGCAAAGAGCTTGAAAGCCATTTCTGATCTTCTTGCACCCACACTACTTTGTATGTGCTATGAGGTGAGGAACCACCTTTATTCTCCTCCCCTTTTGGGGTCATCTGTTCCTTTAGGATGGACTTGCTTTTAGCCCTACCTTGGTTAGGGTTGCTATCTCTGGGCTTCCAGCAGGGGAGAACACAGTTGTCTTTGTTTTTTATTTCAACTTCCTCCTGGATATGTGTTTCTACATCGCTAACTTAGTGGCTTTTCCCTTCAGCAGGGTGGAGCACTACCTCAGAAATTCCCTAGGGCTTGACCCTCTCTTCAAGGCTGCCATCTCAGCTTTCAGCACTTCCACCTTCTCACCCCAGGCATTGATGCTCTGGCACTGCCAGGGGATTTCCTCACGGAGCTCTCCCAGGTCCTTCTCCAACCACAAGTGCTATTGGTCATTGTTTTCTTTTTAATTTCAGGTGGGCCAACTTCTACTCCCATTTCATGGCTGGAGCCAAGACATGGTCCCTTGAGAAGTGCATCTCTCCTAGCTCATCCAAAGCCTCTTCCTTTTGGGCCTGTAAGGCATGCAGTTGTTCAAGGACTTCAGCCATGATCCTCTCAGTTGCATTAACCTTTTCTTCTAGCTCTTTTTAGTTTTAGAGGATGGGTTTGCTGGGTGGCCACCATCATTACTGCAGCTGCTATTGTAGACACCACCTGTGTATTTGTGCTTATCAACACCTGGTCCTTTGAGTGATCCATTCCTCCCCTGGAAAAGCCTTCCAAGATACCTCAGGCATCACTCCTAGTGAGTTATTGTATCACATCTACTAATGCCTTCGTCACACACCGCTGACCCTCCTGAGCCATCATCTTCAGTCTTTCCAACTTCTAGACTTGTCTTTTCCCACCTGAGTTTCATACTTTTTGGGTTACTTTCGTCTAAACTGTGCTGCAGGTTTGTGAGTCTCCTGGTTTTCCAGCAGCACAATTCATATCTTGCAGATCTTTCTGGAGTGCCCCATTTGCAAGCTGTAGGCTTTTCAGTTTAGTCTCATGGGCAACTTTTCCCTTGAATACCTCCTTTTGTACCTTAGCTGCCTGGTGGTAGGCAGTCTGCTGCATCTTGGACTCAGAATCCAACTGCTTTTCAGCCGTGTTATTCTCACTTCCAAGACAGAGATGAAAGACTCATATTTGGATGCCACTGTGCTCCGCATGTTCTGCAACTTGGCCTTCAAGTTGGTATTTACTTGGCTGATCTACAGAGTTGCTTTCTTGAACCAACAGTTCACTGTCTTGCTGTTGCTCAGCTCCTCCTCCAGCTGGACTATTTGGGTTTCCAGCCATTGCTTTTCCTCTAGGGCAGGGCTCCTTGACCATGGGTACTGGTTGTTCCTAGCTGTCAATTAATTCCTGTCATGTGGTGCCTGGCACTTGGCACATTTAGCAGCTGCAAGTTTCTCCTGAATTTGAACCATCTCAGCCATCATCTACTTACATAGGTGCTAGAGCTTCATCATCAACCGCTGGGTTTCTTGGAGGCTAAGAGGGGTTTTCCTCTGAAGAACACTGTGTTCCTTTCCTAGCATGTTGATTCATTCCCTCATCTTAAACACAACCAAATGGCTTCTCTCCTTCTCTGCAACTGGCTCCTTCTCCCTGTCTGTTACTCACTGGGTTTGCTCCTGTTGCTCAGTTTGTCAATAAGATCCATCTGGGCCTGCAAATTGCATGACTGCTCCACAGCACCATCAGAGCTGTGTCACGCATTTCCCAGGACATCTGAATCATGTTTGTTCTTTCCCCTGGCCCCCAGCCCTGGAACCCTGCTGTCCTTCACAGCAGCTGAATGGACTCTTCTCTAACAGATTCCTTTCAAGCTCTGGTAGGAAGCTACCCCAGCTCCCCAAACCCTCATGCTCCAAGACTGAGGACAAAGTCAAGGTATCCTTGGTAAATGAAGAGAGGTCTGAACCCCCTGAAGCTTCCTTGGCTACCCAAGGTTTTCCCAACTCTACAAACTCTTACTTCCCTGAGTGCCATCCCCTCTGTCTGAAACCCAAAAGTTCTTGTAGGACAGCACCTTTTCACATGCTCCTTTTCCCCCCACACTTGAAACAAGTTACCCTGGGTTGTCACTCTTCCAGGCTCAAAACTGTGTCCCCTCAGACTTTTGTTCAGTTTCTGAATCTGTCAGAGTCTCAGTATTCATAATAGTCCAGACCTCCCCAAGTGTCTCAGTACTCTGTCTCACCCAGCTATCCCAGTAGTCTCTCTAGGAGCAGACCCAATTTACCTACTCTGGGGCCCACAGACTGCATACCCAATTGGCAGGATCATGTCTCCTTCTCTTTGGATGTTTGTGATGGCTGGGCCTGTCCAGTCGCTGCTGTGGCTGCTGGATCCTCTGCCAAACCTGGGACTGGAACTCCTGGAGTCATGACTGTTGCTCCATCAGCCAGTCTGGGAGGTCAGACATCTCACAGCAAGGATAGTATAGGCCCCTGTAAGAGTCTTCGTCCCCCCTTGATGAGGAGGGTCTTGGGATCCTGTTAGCTATGCCATGTATAACTGTGCATGTGCCGTCCCCACTTGCCACATCAACTCTGCACCTAGGCCCTGCCTTAATGTCCCCAGTTGGGTCATCAGTAAGTTCACCAAGGCTTTTATGTATCACCCAGCACCTCCTTCTGAGGGTATGATTTATTAACTGAAAGTTCAATAGAAACACAAGGAAAACCTTCACTATCTTAGCAGTGGGGCAGACTCTGCCTGACTTCATCAGTCCCACCTGTGTTTGTAAGTCCCATGTCAGGCCCATTACTTACAAGGCATTCTAATGTTGATTCCTTCCTGGAGCCAGAGTCTCTGCAGGGCCTTCCTGCCAATTGCAGCTCTTCTTCCAGCAGTAGCAGGCAGCTTCTCACAGGCTGGGCTTCCTGCAGCTATCTGGGAGGTCCCTCCCTAAATTACTTTCTCTCTGAGTTCTCCTGCTCTGTTCCCTCAGAGCTCCTCTGCTTAGGCACCACCTCTCTCTAGCCAAGCTCTGATAGCCTTTTATCAGGTCCCAGTACTTGTTAGCCAATTAGCTGCCAACCAGTCACCTAGGCAGTTAATTACTACAGGTGGGCTGAGAGGGGCTCGTTCTCCTTAAAGAAGTCTGTCACAGGTAAACTGGGCCCTGACTCCCCTTAAAGGAGCCAGACAGCCCATGATATAGCTTGATATAACTTTTTTTTATTTTTTTGGTCAGTGAGAAAGTTGGATTTTGTATATATTGTGGGATATAGTATATTTTAAGACTGATATGCTGAAGAAGAAGGGGTGGATTTATACACCATTGTGGGAGTGTCTTTAGACAGGCTTTGGTGTTTTTTTGGAAATGCAGGGTTTTTAGAGGTGATAGCAGTGGGCATTGTGGAATGAATTTCCATTTGATGGATTGACTGTGTGGCACCACTGAGGTTTTTTTACCCTTGTCCATTACAGATGTAATGTGACATCTTCATTTCCATTTTTGTCTGGCATAACGATGCAGGTTGGTCACAGGCGGTGATTAGTGTAAATGAGGGAGTGTGTTGTGTTCTCAGAAGTTTTTCCTCATAGTGTGTGTGTGCCAGATTTTGTCACCATCTGCCATTTCTGTTTGTTGTTGCCAAAAGATGTCATTCTGAATGGTGTTTGGGGGAATATTTTCGAAAGATAACACAGGGCAACATTGGTTACATTAGGATTCATGAGTTCTCTGTTGGGTTTCAACAGTCATTGTATATGTTGACCTATGTGATTTTTTTTTTTTGCTAGTCTTTGTGCTGCTGTTTGTCATCTTTGGTAACTGTCACATTCCAGGGTGCAATCCAGACTAGTGAGGGGTTACGTCACCACCTACAGTGCAGCCACACACAAATAACCAAACAGCATGCAGGTCACACCTTAAGTGTCTGTGTGTATCTGCAGCCCTCATCCAGCAGCTCTGACCCTAGCAGCCTTCCAGCAACACTCCAGTCACACACGGTCTTCCACCAGCCTTGGTTACTACCTGCAGGGTGACCCCAACATACTCCCAGTCCTGGATTTTCCCAAAAACAGGTTCTGCACCAGCCAGCCCTTTCCTGGGCAGTTCAGATATTAAAGGCCCATTTCCCCTGTAAAGTGTCAATATTCAACAGTTAGCTACTGTAACTGGAGTCACCAAACAGTTCTGTTTAAACACAGAACTGGATTGGTTCAGATTAAACACGAAACAAGTTTATTTGACTACATAGGGATAGGTTTAAAATGAACGCAATATCCAATATTAAAGTCAGAAATGATTACAAGAGAAATAAAGATAAAACACTTTCTAGTAGCTAAAACTTAAACTAGACTTGGTTCAAGGTAAAATCCTTATCACACATTCCCAGCAGCATTGCTGAGCAAATGTTTGTCAGGATCCCTCCCAAACTCAGAAGGCTGGTTCCTTTGTCTTCCTAGGTGAGAGAGAGCGCACACTTGGCATTTTCTGCCTTTTTCTTTTTTAGTCCAGTTAACGTATTGAAGTGGATTCTTCTGAGGGTTACCCCTCAAAGCATAGTTTATTTAAACAGTAAAGAAGGCAACATGGAGTCTGATGGTAAAGGAGGCTCCATGTTCTTTCTTCTCACGCATGATTGCTGAAATGCAAATTTGCTTTGTCTCCTGCCATCCCTTTTTCCTGCTGTCTTGAGGACCCTGTTTACTACTTATATGTAAATTGTGGTAAACACATTTCTTTGATACTTCTGCCTGGGCAGGGCTGTGTGGATTTTAACATATGCTAAGAACATCAGACAGGGATTTCATAACATTACGTATAATGTTATTACATACATTACACCAATGAGTTATTAGTTTTCAAATAGTACTTGACAAGGCATGCTTTGTACAAAGATTATTACAGTTCTGTGGAGGGTGTGAATACAGAGGTGCTTTTGGTTAACGTATTCACTTCTTCACCAGTTTCTGAGATGTTCTCTTTCTCTGTTGCAAACATGGAAAGTGGTATCCAGTCCAGGAATAATCCATGCTGCAATATAACGTGTTTGTTAATGTCTAGTTTTAAGCAGAGATTTTGCCATTCTTTTTAGATGGGATCTGGGTGATTTTTTTGGGCGGGTGTCACTTTTTACTTGTTTTAATTTGGTCAGCATTTAAGAAAACATTGCTTCTAGAAATTCTGACATGAACTATGTTATTGTTCATGGATTGCAGTGTTGCCAACTCTCTCAATATTTTGCTGTGTGTTTTGTTTTGTTTTTTTAAAAGCCCCAGTAAATGTCTAGCTCTTGGGGTTGAAAAAGTTTGAAACCATGAACTCTGTTCATGCTAAAGGTTAAAAAACCAGAAGTTAATTAAAAAGAGCCCCAAAGTTTTGCGGTTTTTTTCATCTCTCAATTTTTATGCCAGTCATGATTTTAGGGGCCTAACTCTTGATTTTTTTTTTTAATGTTTGAAACATTAATGTTTAATTCTAAACAAATACTTTTGAATCCATAGCAGATTTTTTCCATTTTTTTTTCTGAGCTGCTACAGTACTCAGCGTGATATTTCTCTGTTTGTTTGGATGTAATGCAGTAACTTCTGAGTGCCACATCCAATCAATTCCAAAAACTCAGTGAACATTCTAGGCATCACTGGGCAGAACCCTATTATTTTGGGGGAAATTGGGAAACTGGAAGGGGGAAGATGGGGACAAATGCAGGCCCTGGTGTTTGTTTAAGCAGACCACAGCTTCAAACACTTCGGTAATTGACTATAGATCAAAGGACTACTTGATGGCAGACACTAATGACTTCCATCATAGCAACACCCTCAGCTCTGTCCCTCCCCCTCAGAGGGCTTAATATGTTGACACCATGAATGACTCATCTCCTAGACAGAAAGATGATACTGGAAGGAAGTGCAAAATGGGGTTCACAGAGTCCCTGGCTTGCGGGAAGAGAATGTGAAACCAAGGGATAGGGGAATACACAAAGCCCCAGCATGGAGAGAAGGGGGGAAAGGGGGGGTAACAAGGTGGCACACAGTGACTCTGGCATGGGGGGAGAACATGGAGGACACTCAGAGCCCCTGGAATGTAGCAAAGGAAGAAGTGGGGGAACACGCAGGGAACTTGTGGGAGGGGGCAAGGAGCCCTGGTGTGTGAAATGAGCTTGGCCAACAGAAGCTATAAAGCATGAGACCCAGCCTAGCATACAGTATTCACCATTGTGGTGTCTTGGTGCATGAAGCTGCAGCAATGCCTTCATCTAACCCAACCCTTTGCACGGGCAGTGCTTGACCGCTTCATGGTCTTTAGAACCAGAAATGAGGCATGGAGTTGGTGAGGCTTCAGTCCTCAGAGCTGACTGTGTCTGGCTGACTTGTTGGTGTGGTGTATCATGTCACTCATTAAAGTGAGGTGCGAGATTGTCATTGTGCATATAGCCCAGGCTTTCCCATGTATTTTCATGTAAAGGCAAATCATACGTTTTACAACACTGATGCCTTCATTGGATGAAGGCAAAGGGTATTCAAGTGTTCCCAGCTCTCGTGCTGAGAAATGGTGTTTTTTTTTTTTTAAGGACCTATGATTAAGCTGGCCAGCTCTAAACATACAATGCTTTTCCTCGAAGTGTAGAAAGTCACTGTGGTTTTGTCTGCATATTCACCTGGTAGTTGATGACTGTTAGTATGCCATGGCGTCTTCACTAGTAGATGAAAAATCATTTTGCTTTGGCAATAATCTGGTTCCTCTTCCTGAGTGGTCAAGTGGATTATACTTGTGCTACAGTGTGAAGCAAAATTACAGATGAGTAATTATCCCAGGTGGCAAATAAGTGGAATCTCTTAAGAAATAAGAGAGCTTTCTGAGGTCATCACAGACAAATGAGTACTCCTCCCTAGGCAGGGGACTGTAAGAGAACAGACAACTTGAGGTGGTGTGAGGGGGTGGATAAACCACACAGGGGAGAGGTAAGGGTGCAGGAACTACTCTGGGCCCATGAAGTTCTGCCCAGACAGGCCTGCTGGGCATGCTCCAGTTGGAGGCAGGTTATTTCAAAAGGTTATTTCTTCAGCACAGCAGGTGGTGGGCAGAGAGAGACAGACCGGCATTTGCTGCTGCAGAGGGTCCTCGCCAGGAAGGTATTTCCGAGGGGAGTTCTGCTGCATGAAGTCGAGACTGCCCACCCTGCTGAGACCCATCGGCCAGGTTGCCAGGGACAACCACCAGCTGTGCTACGCCCTAAGGGGAAGGGCAGAATGGTAGGAAGAGGCCCAGGGGAGAGTGTTAGCTGAACTGCAGGTAGTGGACACCTACCTTATGGTGCTCAAGAGGGTCCCTGGGCTGGAACCTGGTGGAGTGGGCAGGTCTGGGTTCCCCAAACCCAGAGGTTCCCAAACTAAGCCATGACCCAAAGGTGATCTGTGACACAGTCCCAGGTACTCTGCCCTGGGCAGAGTTTGGGGGGGTGTTGCCCCCACAAAAACTGTATTTGTTGGCAGAGTGGCAGCCAACCATGGCCCCCACTCAGGGACAGAGGAGCCCATCACCCCTTGCAGGTGACAGAGGGCACAGCAGAGCCACTGGGTGGTGGGCAGAAGGGAGAAGGGGCTGGCCCCAGAGGCGGCAGCGGTTCCCAGGGCAGCTGGGGGAGGCTGGAGGATTCGTGGCTCTTCCCATTCTGAGCCACTGAACCCCATGATTCATGGCTGTTGGGGTGAGCTCAGGGCTGGAGCCCCTGGCCAGCCAGGCAGGGGGTGGGCAATTCTGCTTGGAGCTGCCAGCCTGGTGGGAAGGTGCAGGCAACAGGTCTCACCCCTGCAGAGCCAGCAGGCCAGCCCCTATGTCCCTCCTTCCCACACGCATCGTGGTCAGGGGGTGTAGGGCTGGAGGAGGCCTTGGGCTCAGAAACTCCTTCCTGTACAGCCCGGCCTGGGTGGCCTGAAAGCAGCAGCAGCTGCTGGCTGGGCATTCAGCTCTGAAGGCAGTGCTACCACTAGCAGCAGTGCAGATTTAAGGGGAGCATCCCGGACCATCTACAGCAGCATGAAATGATCCAGCCAAAAAAATGAAGAAAGTGGTAAGAAAATATGATGACACATCGTTGAAATTTGGATTCTCCTTTACTGGATTGGCTGAGTACCTGTGTGTTATATGCTGCGAAACATTAGAGAACGAATGTCTGAAGCCATCAAAACTTGAGCATCACCAGAAGCAAAAAAACACTGTACATTGCAGAATAAACCACTAGAGTTTTTTGTGATTGAAAAAAGAAAAGAACTGAGTAAACAGAGATCAGTACTAGAGAAAATCACAATGCAAATAAAAAAGAGCTTAAAAGCATCCCACTTGGTTGTACTGAGAATTGTAAACCTCACTCCTCTCTGATAGCATGATTTGATTTTACCTTCCATGCAAGATATGTGATGAGAAGTTCTAGGTGAAGAAGCTGCAAGGAAAACAGGAACGAAGATCAGCTCATCGATACAATTGGTGAAGCCAGTTATTTTGCATTGCAGCTCGATGAAACCACTGATGTAGCAAACAGCTCATGATTTATGTGCAGTTTGTACTCAAAAACAAACTGACAGAAGAACTTTTATTCTGCAGAGTTACCAACCTGAACAACTGGTGCTGAGCTCTTTCAGTTATTGAATTATTTCATTACCTCCAACTCACTGGAGCAAATGTGTTGCAATATGTATTGATGGAGCGGCTGATATGACAGATAAGTGAAGTGGAGTTGTTGCTCGAGTGAGAGAAGTCACTCTGAATGTTACTGCTACCCACTGAGTCAACAGGCACTGCCATCGAAAGAAATGAACGAAGAGCTGCATTATATGATGATCTGAATTCTGTTATTTAGCAAAGGTGGGCATTTGTCCTGTTTGCTCTTGCCAACTTGATCAGCTGGAAAGAGCAAATGGCACAAATGCCCACTTTCATCAAAAAAGTGGGGTGTGGAGGAACATACAGGGGTGGGGGGTGAGCAGTGATGCCAGCCCTGCGGGGGGCGGGGGGAAGCAGGGTTTGGATGGGGGACAGGCAGGGCTTGAGCGAGTACTGACCGTCTGCCGCAGTCTCGCACGGGGTGCAGTCAGTGGTTGGGTGAGCAGCGACGCCAGCCCTACGCGGGGTGGGGGAGGGCTTGGGCCTGCCCCCAATGTATGGGAGGGGCCTCAGGCTAGCCCCTTGTGGTGTCTTGTTTCCCTTTTGGGAAATATGATAACCCTAAATACTTGATTCTTTTCTAATTGGCAGAGAATAGGGTTGGGTCTTCATTTACACGGCACAGATATTCAGATTTTGCACTAAAAAAATAGAACATACAAGGTAGTGTGCAAAGCCGGACAACTATTTTGTTTTAAAATCCAATAATAACAGGTTTTTAAACAATTTTGTTGCTTATTGTTCAGTTTTATACAAAATTGTGGTTTCCCTGTTTGAACACCCCATTTTGCTCTCAACATATTTTTAAAGTATAGTTTCACTAACCCTGTTTGGTTTCAAAGACGTGGAAGCATTTCTTTGAGTGTATAGTGCTAGGGATTTCTAACATTACAATTGTTTACATTAACATGGAAAGAAAATGTGTACATTATTTATTTACAGTATATCAGAATGTATATGTATGTAATTATTAAAATTGATATTTTTCATCAAGAAGTGTTAATG
Source organism: Dermochelys coriacea (assembly GCF_009764565.3). Classification (NCBI taxonomy): domain Eukaryota; kingdom Metazoa; phylum Chordata; order Testudines; family Dermochelyidae; genus Dermochelys; species Dermochelys coriacea. Next base: position 33,727,804 of record NC_050077.1, on the reverse strand, counting down.
GGCCGCAATGCTTATTGCAGCTGCACAGGTGGGCCTCAGGGGAAAAAAGTTTAGGAACCCCTGCCCTAACCCAAAACTGCAGGACGGGGCTGCTGCCACACCCCCAAACTATAACCACTAGGAAGGAGGCTTGCCCCACTCTAAGGTGGGGACAGTTGCTGTTCAATATTTTGAGAGGGACCCATTATCTGTCATGCTTGAGGAGGGCCATTGTATATTGCCAGACAGTGCAGGAACCAATAAAAAAAAAAGCAGCTGTCAGAGGACAATGGACTAGGCAAACCAAGAGGAACCACCCATGCATTGTGGATTCCTTGCAAGTCTTGCAAGAAGCTGGGATGAAATCCTGAGTGTAACAAGATGGACAGGAGCCTTGCTGAAAGGGAGGTTCAGCTCAGTTATGATAAGAGGATGATAGCTGAGGCTCAACAGCAAGTGAAACCTTGCATGGAGGATCTAACTGTATCTGTATAATCTCTGTATCCATCTATGTAGTTAATTGAGAGGAAGGATGGTCTTGTGGTCAAGATGTTGCACTGGGTCTCAGGAGATTTTGGTTTAACATCTGGGTCTGCTATAAGCTCTCCGTATCACTTTGGGCAAGTCACTTAGTCTGTCTGTGCCTCCATTCCCAATTTGTAAGATACTTTTTTTTCTCCCATTGTTTGCCTGTGATGTTTGTTTATTTAGACTATAGTCTTTGCCTGGAAGACTTATCTCTCTCTCTTTCTCTGTGTGTGTGTGTGTGTATATATATATCATAGAATACCAGGGTTGGAAGGGACCTCAGGAGGTCATCTAGTCCAACCCCCTGCTCAAAGCAGGACCAATCCCCAACTAAATCATCCCAGCCAGGGCTTTGTCAAGCCTGACCTTAAAAACTTCTAAGGAAGGAGATTCCACCACCTCCCTAGGTAACGCATTCCAGTGTTTCACCACCCTCCTAGTGAAAAAGCTTTTCCTAATATCCAACCTAAACCTCCCCCACTGCAACTTGAGACCATTACTCCTCGTTTTGTCATCTGCTACCACTGAGAACAGTCTAGATCCATCCTCTTTGGAACCCCCTTTCAGGTCGTTGAAAGCAGCTATCAAATCCCCCCTCATTCTTCTCTTCCGCAGACTAAACAATCCCAGTTTCCTCAGCCTCTCCTCATAAGTCATGTGTTCCAGTCCCCTAATCGTTTTTGTTGCCCTCTGCTGGACTCTTTCCAATTTTTCCACATCCTTCTTGTAGTGTGGGGCCCAAAACTGGACACAGTACTCTAGATGAGGCCTCACCAATGTCGAATAGAGGGGAATGATCACGTCCTTGATCTGCTGGCAATGTCCCTACTTATACATCCCAAAATGCCATTGGCCTTCTTGGCAACAAGGGCACACTGTTGACTCATATCCAGCTTCTCATCCACTGTAACTCCTAGATCCTTTTCTGCAGAACTGCTGCTGAGCCATTCGGTCCCCTAGTCTGTAGTGGTGCATGGGATTCTTCCGTCTTAAGTGCAGGATTCTGCACTTGTCCTTGTTGAACCTCATCAGATTTCTTTTGGCCTAATCCTCTAATTTGTCTAGGTCCCACTGTATCCTATCCCTACCCTCCAGCGTATCTACCTCTCCTCCCAGTTTAGTGTCATCTGCAAACTTGCTGAGGGTGCAATCCACACCATCCTCAAGATCATTTATGAAGATATTGAACAAAACCGGCCCGAGGACCGACCCTTGGGACACGCCACTTGATACCGACTGCCAGCTAGACATGGAGCCATTGATCTTTACCCGTTGAGCCTGACAATCTAGCCAACTTTCTATCCACCTTATATGACATATATAGTCAGCTTCCTTTATGGTTGATCCCAGAGATAGAACCAGGGACTTTCAGAAGTGAAGCTGAGCTAGAGAGTCAAATTCTTAATCTGACAGCTGTAGCAGGTCTACAGAGAGAGATACACAACGCACACTGACCAGTATGGTGTGTACGTATAGTACCTCACTCAATGGGCCCTGGCCTTATTTGCTATCTTTAAGTACTACTGCAATAGAAATGATAATAGATCATGCTCATCACTGCAGTATCTGAGCTCTGTACAAATTCTAAACATATTAACAATTCAGGATGTCCAAGTTCAGTTACATGGTGTCTGGGCCAATAGTGACCTGATGAACAACCCTGCCTAGAGTGACAGAATAGCCTGCTTCCGACTCACTGCAGTTTCTCGGGATTCTTTGGGCACATGGAGGGAGTCAACCAACTGGCTAGAATGGTAGAAGCAAAAGAGTCAAGGGCAGCTTGAAAAGGGCAACTGAGAGGAGAAGAGGGCAGAACTGCAGTGACAGTAGCAGGGCCCTATGGGAGCGGGGATGGGAAGAATGACTAGTATGGAGCAGAGTAACAGTAGTGAGAGGAGTAGTGTCAGGGAGGTGACAGAGAGCAAGAGATGAACCCAATGAAACTAGGCAGAAAGTGTAAGGAGTTACAATTGGCTATATAGTAATTACTCTATGCAGTAGTTCTCAAACTTTTTGTTTTCGCGGACCACTTGAAAATTGCTGGGGGTCTTGGCAGACCACTTACTGATCTTTCCAAATGTTGTTTGTACCATTAGCTAACTATTGTAAAATGCTTTGGATAAAAGCGCTATATAAAAAAACCCTTATTAATAATAATAATAATAATTAATAATAAACAACAGTTTTTTGGTCTACAAATAAAAGCACACAACTCATATTTTAATATCAGTAGTCTTACACTTCTAATGCAATGGATATGCCCTCTTTCCCCTGCCGCGGCAGCCCCTGACTTGGGGCTGGGAGGGGGGGGGATCTCTCCCCCACCACAGCAGCCACATAGCTGAGGCTGGAAGGAGGGCCATCTCTCCCCGGCAGCTGCAGCCCTGGAGCTGGGGAAAGTCACCTCTTTCTCTGGCCGCCGCAGTCCTACATGTCCTAAATTCCCCCCACCCCTCTTCTCACCCCATTGCCCTCTCCCACTGACTCCCTATTCCCCACAAGGCCACCAACTCACCTTACATGTGCGTCTTCTCCAGGGTCCAGGCACCTAATTAGTGGAGCCACGCCTGTGTGACTTCACTAATTAGGTGGGTGGCCTTCATTCTCTCGAGTGTGGCCATCCAGGCATGCACCTTTGAAGGAACTATTGGCGGACCCCCTGACTGGAGCTTGGGACCACTGGTGGTCTGCGGACCACAGTTTTGAGAGCCTCTGCTGTACAGTGTGCACCAGGTGGTCACTGCCTGCTTATTCAAGATGCTATTTGAGGAACCTACTTGGAAAGGTAAGTGAGTCCCTGAGAAACGCTCTTGCAGCCTCAGGAACTGGGGGTAAAGGGTTTGAGCTGTTGCCTGATCCTACCTCAATTTAAATATAAGGAAAAACAATTTTTTAGGTTTCCAGTTCAGTTTATTATTTTATTTTCTCTTAGGGTCCGATCCTGTGAAGAGCATTGAATGGGAGTTGAGGGTGGTTGGCATGTTGTAAGACTAAGCTCTAAGATAGTTATATTTGGTACTAGTGAAGGGTTAAGAGGCACTGTGTGGGAGAAAGAGAAAGGGTTGTTTTTGCAACTGCATGTAGGAAATCAGGGTTACAGCTACAAGCATCGCAATAGTGGACTCCAGGTTAGCTCTGCCTAATTGCACAAATTCTCAAGAGCCTTTTTTGCAAAACGTTCTCTCCTGCTCCCTTTGGGTACGTCTACACTGCAATAAAAAACCCCACAGCCCTGTGTCTCAGAGCCCAGGTCGATTGTCTCAGGCTCATGGGGCTCGCGCAGTGTAGACGTTCAGGATCAGGCTGGAGCTTGAACTCTGAGACCTCCTCCCCTCATGTTGTTTAGAAGCCCGGGCTCCAAGCTGAGCCTAAACATCTACATTACAATTTTTAGCCCGGCAGCCCGAGCCCTGCAAGCCTGAGCCAGCTAACCTGGGTGAGTCCTGGCCATGCTGTGGGTCTTTTATTTCAGTGTACACATACCTCGTATGGCAGTTGCATTTAGCATCAAAGCTATTTCATGAAATATCATTGGAAATGCACAAAACGGTGAGATCCATGCAAATTCCTATATTTTTGTCTACTACTGCCCCAAAGATATATCTAGAGGCCATTATGATTATTTCTATATATTTTACCTAGAAACCCTAGTCATGGACCAGATCCCCATTGTGCTAGACCCTGTACGGACACATCTATAACCCATGCGTCGCAACAGTATTGAGGATACAGAGTTAATCTTCATGGGCCACAATCTCTACAAGCCACAAGAAAGTAAATGAAAGTGCCGTGATGTCACAGTGCCTGAAGTCACTGAACCTTTGAACTCTCCATGGCCTCATTGGGTAAATCTACAGCGCATTGTAAACCCAGGTCTGCTGGTTCCACGCTTGTGAACTCTGTGTACTTGAGCATCTACACTGCACTGTAAATCTGGATTTACAATTGCTGAACCCAGATCTCATAGCCATGCTAACACATCCATACTGCACTGCTCAGACCTTCTGACTTAGGTCTGTAGCTCGACTTGCATCCACACTGCAAAATGACAGGGCTCAGATCAACTCAGCAAGACTCAGGCTGTGACCCATTCTCCTCGCAGGATCTGCAGGCCTGAGTCCAGAGGGGTTCTTGGCCTGATTCAGACTGATTTGTATGTGGATGGAAGTGAGGCTAGGTCTCAAACCTGAGTCTGAGGCCAAATTTAGAGAGCAGTATAGACATACCAACTGAGGCCACCCCACTTAGGTCTCAAGCCTCAAGCTGTCACTGTTCTTAGGGCAGAGCCCTGTATTGCTCTCCATCTAGATGGGGCTAGAATTCCTCCTGCAAATTCATTTAGCAAGTCTGAGTTTACTTCAGCTCCTGCTATCCTGTTACCTAAGGGGTAATGGCACAGTTAACGTGACTAGCCCGCTCTCACAAGACAAAGTACTATTTATTCAGGAGAAAAGCATTTCAGAGAAAACATATCTTAAATACCAGAAACAGCTTATACACAGGCCTGGCTTACAAGCGAACACCCATTTTCCACATGGAGGGCCTGAGAGCAGCAAAATACTTTGAACCCTTCCCTCTTGGTCAAACCCTAACAAAAATGGATGAAATCCAAATCCTCACTATAGTTACTTCTATTTGATTTACATAACTCCCAGTCTGTCAAAGCACCCCTGGAGAGAAAATCCACTCCTGGTTGTAGCTGTTCCCTAGGATATGTCATATTGTGTTGATTTGGCTCTGAGGAGATGGCCCTTGATGATAATAACAAGAAGAAGAGAAGGTAGAAGCTGGGGAGCAGAGAGGACATGGGAGGATGAAATGCATGTCTTTGATGCCCTTTCTATTGTAGAATTAAATTATGAACAGGATGAAGATTTTTCCACATAAGAGATTCATTGCACACACAGAACAGTACTCTTTCCCAGAAGACCACCCTAATGGCTTACTTATTACAAACCTTGATGTCTTGCTATTGGAAGAGACATGATAAATTTCTGTCTGAACCATAGACCTAGTTTGATTTCTATATTTGGAAGGGTGGAGGGCTTAATACTATTAATAATAGGTATAGGTCCAATTTCTGGATTTACCGATTGTTAATGATACTTAAATTACAATGTACCTGAAGTCACAGTTTACGTTCATTATTTAATCACCCTTAATTTTTTGTTTTAACTTAATTATTTGACTTTTACCAGTTACCACTTAAAAATCAATATTATCATAAAAACAAATTCTTGAATAAACAGAACTGAGCAATTTCATGTAACGATGAATCATGTCTTCCTGGTTTTAGAAATACACAAACATTGTTTTAATATAGAAATACTATATTTACCTTAATGTAGATGCAATCATATTTCCCTTCAGTTAGCATAAATGTCCACAATGTTTTCTGGAATCAGCTTTGCAATTAAATTGGCTTCTGTGTGAAGAGCCAGTGAAAAAAATCTTTCTTCTCCCATGGTTGAATGAAATCAGTTTCTAATCTGTCTCACTGCAGAAAAGCTTCGTTCCGATGTGGCCACCCCAACTGGCAATGTGAGAGCTAACTGAATGAGTTGGTAATAGTTTTGGGTACATAATCTGAGACATTTTTTCCTGAAGTCTTTGAAAGGTAACCAGAGATTCCGTACTGGTAAGAATGTTCATTTCTCCAGCTGCAAGGTAAGGATTTATGTTGAGTGGGTCTGCATATTTCTGCAAGAGTGGATTAATGCCATTTTTCTCCCACCTTAAACACTGTGTCACGCACTTCAGGAATTTCCTTTGATTCTTTTGAGAATCGTCTCTCTAACTGCAATTATGGCATCCAAAACAGGAAGATACAACTGCTGATGCCACCTGTTTTTTTCAGGTGCAGTTATAGTCTTGGGCGTTTCACGTGCATTTATTCTATAAATGCATTTATTCTCTTCTATACACTCTCTTTGACCCAAAGTTATTGACAATAAAGTGCCCAGGCTTTTACTACTTTTGCTTTTTGGCGAGTGAAGTGTGTCTTCATCTGGCACTGCACTGTTATGCTCTGGACAGTCTTCTGTCATTTCTTTCCGCATTTCATTCCAGCCTTCTTCACTTCTGAGTTCTCAAAGTACCCTTTCATTTTCTCTCTGATAGGTATTGATGCCTTGAAGTCCTTTGTGAGCGACATGAACTTTCATAATATGTTGAAAGATAAGCAAGCATGCAATAAATTAAACTCCAGGCATGTGATGATAAAGGCTGTTGGCTTCCACAGACCTCTCTTTGCCTTATTCACTCAGATCTTGTAGACACTGCATGATAGCAGTGTATTGTGTTTTTATTGCAAACACACTTTTCCACTTACATGCCCAACACGTATCACTGGGCTGCATGATCTCTTGATGATTAAGACCCGGAGCTGTGTGCATGTCAAGAAAACTCTGGTGATTGTTTGGCTCCACAAAGACTGGATACAATTGCTCAAGTACATTTAAAAAGCCCCCAGCACTACAACTTACTTTTCAGCACTCCATGAGGACAAGGTTGGCTTTGTGTGCCACACAATGTAGATACATTACAAACAGATCCATCTTCTTTCATTTGCTGCTGAATCCCAGCTATGTGTCTTGACATCACAGAATCACTGTTATAAGATTGAGAAACCATTGGCACATTCTCCAAAGCTGTCTTTATGGTAGCGTAGATGCTATTTGCATTTTAGGAAGATGAACAATTGATAAAAGCACAGGAACCTTTTTTTAATCTCTAGGTTTTCTATGTATCTGATGCAAATGGAAAGATCTTCTGTCTTAACTAACCCGGATTCATCTGCAATTTCGGGGGTGGGGGAGGGGGAGAACAGTCTTATTCCTTGCCTATACAATTTCTTTGCAAACCAAATCTGCACAAATCTGCAGCACTTTGTTTTGAAATTCAGGGTGTGTGTAATTAAAATAACTTGCCTGCATTTTCTTGAAAGTTTCATCATGCTTTGAAAAGAAATCACAAACTTCATGGAAATTCCCTTTCAATTTAGAGTCCTTTCCCTCATCGTGCCCTCGAAACAGTAAACCAATTTTCGAACGTAACTTGACAATATCACAAACCTTAGTAAGGTAATCCCGGTTTCTCTCAACGGTACTTTTATGGCTTGCCGAAAGCTTGACTGCTACTGATCTAATTTCTTTGCTATGTTTGAAGCATTGCCACTTTTCCATACATTTCACATGAACCTGGGAAACAGCATGTTTAGATAATTTTTCAGAGATTTTCTTCCAATCCTGCACATCTTTTTTTTGATAGATGAACCATCCACATAGCCTGTTTCAGAGTAGATGTGACGGCAGGGAAAGCAGAATACAGCATTTTGTTGAACAGAATATTCAACCCAAGGAAATTTGTTGTAATGGAAAACCTGAAAAAGAATGGTTGTGTTTCCCAAACAATCTCCTTGGAAAATCAGGCAGATGTGGTTGATTAGGCCCATTGCTTTTTTCTCCAAGATCTGTAGGAACAGTTATGCTTCTCATACCATCTTTAGTAGTATCTGTGCTGAAAGAACCTGTGCTCACTGAACCCAAAGATTCAAGATCCAGAACCAAGGAAGATGATGGCAGAGCCTGGCTTGGAGGTGTAAAATCCTGCTGTAAATCAGCCACCAATGTTTCAATTGTCACTTTCACAAAACTATTCCCAATGTCCATTTTAGCTTTTCTTGGGTTTAGAGATGTCTGGAATCGCAGGTGGGTGGAACTGTTTTTTTTTTAAATCTGAATTGTAAACTACTGAAAAATAAATCAATGTATACAGTTTGGGGGTGGGGGGAACTCCCCTTCAGCCCCTCCCCCCCAATCTCCGCCCCTGGTCTGAACTATCCATTTCTTCTTTTTGTGGATGTGTCACAGTATTAAGATTAGGTTTCAGAGTAGCAGCCGCTGTAGCTCACGAAAGCTTATGCTCAAATAAATTTGTTAGTCTCTAAGGTGCCACAAGTTTTAAGATTATTATAGGGACTGCTCTCCCAAAGGCTACAGAATGGTTTGTGATATCTTAGATTGTAAATTCTTTCTGGCAAAGCCTGTATCCTCAAACACATTTGTACAGGCACCCTGACCTGTTTGCTATCGCAATATCAATATTAAATAACAATCTTTGATTATTCTAACAATTGAATAACTTTCTGAACATTTCCCCTTTTTAGCTGAAAGTTTCCATGCTTGCTCTCTGCTGGAAGGTGATTTAAAAGCAAATTGTGAGCAAAATCCCTTCTGCCATTTTGGAATAGTGTGAACATGTACATTTCCGAGGGGATAACTCAAAGATATAAAAACTGTGAAACTTCAAACTGGCCAGGTAAATTGGCCTTCATAAGCAATAAGTACTTTCCTACAGAGAGCAAAGTTGAGAAGCAGCAGAGGAGCCCAGAAAAAGGGTGGGGGCAGAACTGACTGACTGGATTTGGGCAGTGGGAAGTAGAATTGCTTGGATGTAAGTGCTGAGTTGATCATGAGCAGAACTGTACCAGGAAGGTTGGATAACCAGCTGGTGTAGTGGTCAGGTTGCGGCTTTTTGGTTTCTGCCAGACTAGTCATCCCAGAGGAGTGGCCAGCTACATCCTCCATCACCCCACATGCTCTCTGTGACATCCTGTACCTTGGGGGAGCGCCCTGTAAACCCCATATTCCTCATTTGTATATGATTGTGATCTTGCATATAAAGCAGGCTATGTGAGGTATCAAGGGAAAGGTTATGATCTGCTGAAAGTCATTTTTCCATCCATATATTTATATAATTCATGCATATGAAGTTATGAGAATGTATTGTATGGTTGTCACTATAGCATGCTGTAAGTTGGGGAATGAGCCAGATATTAGCCCCAGAGAGACAACAGCAAGGAAAGTAACCAACATCCGGGCGGGGTGTCAAAAAACCCCTCAACAGCCATTGTCCAGCAAGGGAGCTATAATTCAATGACACACCTGCATAAGGCCACACCAGGGGAATTACTCAGCCTTGCCTAAGGACTCAGCAATGCCCATGAGATATGCCTAGACTTGTGTTCTGCAAGCACATAGGATTGAGGGTATAAAACAGAACGCAGGGGGGCCCCATGCTTGGCCTTTCTCTGGCCCCCACCTATGCAATAAGCAACAAGGACACTGAAGACTTGAGACTCCAACAGAGGAGGCTGGCCCAGATTTCAAGGGTGAAATCTGTGTACTATGAACAGCAATATCCAGTGGGGTGAGAAAAACTGCTTAATCTAGATGTTGCCTGGTCTAATAGGGTTGAGAGTTTAGATTTTGTGCTTATATTTTATGTTGATAACCAACTCTGACTTTTGGCCTATCACTTATAATCACTTAAAATCATATTTGTTTAACTGTTTATCTTTGCCAGTGAGTTTGCCTGAAGTGTGTGGCAAATCTGAACATTTTGCAAAGGCTGGTGAAGCAATTAATAAATTTGCACTGCTCGTCTTGAGCAGTGCAACACGGTATATTTCTAAGGTACAGTGCTGGGAGCTGGGGGGATTTGGCTGGTGCCTTTCCCTATGATTTATTAGTGGCTCTGGGAGCATTCATGCAATATAGCTGGGTGTCGGGCTCCATGTGCTGTTGTGCTGAGTGATAGCAGCACCTGGAAGCGTTTCTTGCTAGTCACTAGCAAGGCATTGTGAGAAACAGCCCAGGCTGGAGAGAGTTCAGGGGGACACAGCGGTCCCACAGCCCCAGGATGCACTCAGGGGATCCCATCACACTCATTGTTCCCAGGAGCTTCTGTCACTACATAGGAGCTGGGGGAAGCCAAGGCAGGGGGAGCTGGCCCACCCTCTCCACCAGGTCCTGACCTAGGGCCCAACATAGAATCATAGAATATTAGGGTTGGAAGAGACCTCAGGAGGTCATCCAACTCCCTGCTCAAAGCAGGACCAATCCCTAACTAAATCATCCCAGCCAGAGCTTTGTCAAGCCGGGCCTTAAAAACCTCTAAGAATGGAGATTCCACCACCTCCCTAGGTAACCCATACCAGTGCTTCATCACCCTCCTAGTGAAATAGTGTTTCCTGATATCCAGCCTAGACCTCCATGACGACAACTTGAGACCACTGCTTCTTGTTCTGTCATCTGCCACCACTGAGAACAGCCTAGCTCCATCCTCTTTGGAACCCCCCTTCAGGTAGTTCAAGGCAGCTATCGAATCCCCCCTCACTCTTCTCTTCTGAAGACTAAATAACCCCAGTTCCCTCAGCTTTTCCTAGTAAGTCATGTGCCTCAGCCCCCTAATCATTTTCTTTGCCCTCTGCTGGACTCTTTCCAATTTGTCCACATCCTTTCTGGAGTCAGGGGACCAAAACTGGACGCAATACTCCAGGTGTGGCCTCACCAGTGCCAAATAGAGGGGAATAATCTCTTCTCTCAATCTGCTAGCAATGCTCCTACTAATACAGCCCAATATGGTGTTGGCCTTCTTGGCAATGAGGGCAAACTGCTGATTCATAGCCAGCTTCTCATCCACTGTAATCCCCGGGTCCTTTTCTGCAGAACTGCTGCTTAGCCAGTTGGTCCCCAGCCCAGTTATTGAGTTACCCAAATTATGTTTTCCCCTGGGTCACTTCCTACCAGTCTGGTGCTCCTCAATTTGGGACATGGTCACTGGCTTAGCAGACTCTCCTCAGTCTCTAAATTCAATCAATCAATCTCTTTTCGGGCTTTAAGCTCCCAATGGGTGAAGAGGGAGAAATCCAAGTCCCTGCAGCCAGAACAGCCTGTGCAAAACTGTTGCCACTCCTGACACAACTCTCAGCATCAGCCTTCCCTCCTGGTGCCACATGCAGCTCATTCCCACTTTTCTTGGGCTACCAGTGTCCTTTTAAACTGTTCTTCTATTGGGAACTTGCCCTGCACCTTTTGAGAGGTGGGGTCTCCCTAGCCGAGTAGTGCTATACTCCCAGCCCTGCTTCAGTGTGGGGCTTGTAGGCCCCCTCACACACCTTCCCCATCGAATTTGGCATCACCAGGTCTGCTTGTGTCACAGTAACCCCTCCCCTCCAGACCTGTCCCATAAAAATAAGTCTGCATTTTTATTATCTTTACTGGCTTGATGCTGTACTTCAAAGCAATATGGTTGCAAGGACAAATATCATCGCATGACTCAGGCATGGTGGTCCTTCCTGGATGGTAGCCATCGGAGGGGCACGTGAGCCATCACTAGCTGGAATGGTCAGCCCACAGGTAGTAATGTAAGGCCTCCACAACCCCTTTAATCACAAAAGCCTCCATCTCTATCACCACATATGTGACTTTTCAGGGAAACAGCTTCCTGCTAAGATATAGGATAGGATGTGCCTCTCTCCACACTTCCTGCCACAGGGCGGCTCCAACACCGATGTCCAATGTGTCTGTAAAATAAAAGGTTTTGAAACATCAGAGTGAAATAAAACATATTCCTGACCAGTCTTTTTTAATGCCCTGAAGGCCTTGTTGCAGGCCTTGGTCCACTGGATCTTCCTCTCTGAGGCATCGTTTACTAGGTCTGTTAAGTGTACAGCTATCATGGCAAAGCTGGGTTTGAACCGCCTACTGTACCCCACTAGCCCCAGGAGGTGACCTACATGTTTCTTCGTAGAGAGGATCAGGCATTCTGCCAAGGCTTTTACTTTTCCATCTAACTGTCCCCCACCCACCATGTATCCCAGATAGTTCACTTCCCAGTTGTCTAATTGACATTTCACCTGCTTAGCTGTCAGCTTGGTCTCTTGGAGTTCCTGTAGGGCCATTGTGATGTGTTTATGTGGTCGTCCCATGTCCTGCTGTAGATGACAATCTCATTGATATACAGCTCCGTACTGACTATGTGGGTGCAATACTATGACACACCAGGGTCCAATCTAGACCAGTCAGGGGCTGTGTCACCCCTGCCTTGCAACCTTGAGTGCCTTATAATACCTTGCTGATAGTATCTCCCACCTAGGTTGCTCACAAAGAGCCTTCTAGCATACAAGTCACACTTGGATTACACTCTGGGTCTCAGCAGCCTTAGTTATACTGCAGGGTGACCCCAGCACACTCCCAGTACTGGGTTTTCCCACAGAAATGTATGTCTTCTACTGCCCAGCCTCTCCTGGACAGTACAAATATAGTAAGTCTGTTAGTCCTTTAAGGGAATAATACAATAGTTTACAACCATAAATGGAGTTACCCAGACATTTTAACTTAAATACTCTGGATTAGATAAAAACAAGTTTATTAACTACAAAGAGAGAGATTTTAAGTGAGTACAAGCAATGAGGCATAAGAGTCAGAAATAGTTAGAAGAAAAATAAAGATAAAATGCTTCCTAGTCCCTAATTAAAACTATATTAGATTTAAAGCAAAGTTTCTCACCACGTGCTTCCAAAAGCATTACTGACCAAATGCTTCAGGTCAGACTCCCCCAGCGTCCAATGGTTGCTTCTTTTGTCTTCTCAGGTGCAAAGAGTGAGATGGACAGGAAAAGAGAGGAGAGATCTCTTAGAGTGTTTGTCCCTCTTTTTTATAGTTTCAGTCCGTCTTTGAAAAGCATTTCCAGCTCAGAATCAAGAGACAGGGGGTCTGGTGGAAGAAGGAGACCTAATGCTGTTTTTCTGCTAAGATGCAGATCTCTTTAACCTTTCCCCCACTTTCTTGCCAAAGAATGGCCTCTTGATAAATGAGGGCTTATCAGCTTTGTTGACAGCTGGCTGGGGTGTCAGTTTGCCTTTTGTCTTTGAGAAACCGGTTTAGCCTATCCCCAGACTTAACTGGGAAACACACATCAGTCATGATTTCAACTTATGTTCATAACTTTACACTTAATGTTGCTACATGCATTATACCATGATGTTACTGATCAGCAAGTTATGATACCTCACAAGACATGCCTTCTACAAAGATTATTACAATAGTGTGTCGGGTGTGAATACAGGAGTGCATTCCATCTCAAACACCTTAGCATTAACCTCTGGAACATAACCACAACCCCATGCAGACCAGAGGGCATGGTTCTAAACTGGAATAAGCTCAGAGGCACATAGCAGGCCATCTTCTTCCTAAATTCAGAGGCAAGGGGAATCTGCCAATGCCCCTTGGTTAGGCTGAAGGTGGATATGTATATGACAACTCCCAGCCACTCCAGTAATTCATCCATTTGCTGCATGGGAAAGCCATCTAATTTGGATATTGCATTCACTTTTCAAAAGTCTATGCAGAACCGTGTTGAGTCATTCCATATTGGCATGAACATTATCGGACTTCACCACTCACTGTGTGACTCCTCAATGACCCTCATGTTTTGTAGCTCTTGTTGCACAGTCTCCCATATTTTTCTGGGTAACAATCTCATACTTTCATGCACTTTCTGGAAGGGTTCAGTCTCTATATGAGGAACACTGGGTGTGTCCTAGCATGATGCCTCTGAAAACATGAAGGGGAACAAGCTGATGAGTTTGTGTATCTTCTGTTCCTGTTTGGGTCGCAAGCCTTCCCTAATTGATACAGTCCCCATAGCAGAAGTGACACTCAGTCTCCCAATTGGAGTTCTCTGATATGGACACCCTTATTATGGTACTTCTCCTGGTCATGTTGCACCTTCAACAAGTTCTCCTTTGAAAACTCACTCAAGGATGTTAGCTTCTCTCTTAATTGTATTACATACTGCACTGAGTTTCATAGATTCAGATACTAAGGTCAGAAGGCACCATTATGATCATCTAGTCCGACCTCCTACATAACGCAGGCCACAGAATCTTACCCACCCACTCCTGCGAAAAACCTCTCACCTATGTCTGAGCTATTGAAGTCCTCAAATCGTGGTTTAAAGACTTCAAGGAGCAGAGAATCCTCCAGCAAGTGACCCGTGCCCCATGCTACAGAGGAAGGTGAAAAACCTCCAGGGCCTCTTCCAATCTGCCCTGGAGGAAAATTCCTTCCTGACCCCAAATATGGCAACCAGCTAAACCCTGATGGGCAAGATTCACCAGCCAGATACTACAGAAAATTTTTCCCTGGATAACTCAGATCCCACCCCATCTAACATCCCATCACAGGCCATTAGGCGTATTTACCATGAAGATCAATTAATTACCAAAATCATGTTATGCCATCATACCATCTCTTCCATAAACTTATTGAGTTTAATCTTAAAGCCAGATAGATCTTTTGCCCCCACTCCTTCCTTTGGAAAGCTATTCCAAAATTTCACTCCTCTGATGGTTAGAAACCTTCATCTAATTTCAAGTCTAAACTTCCCAATGACCAGTTTATATCCATTTGTTCTTGTGTCCACATTGGTACTGAGCTTAAATAATTCCTCTCCCTCTCCGGTATGTATCCCTCTGATATATTTATAGAGAGCAATCATATCTCCCCTCAACCTTCTTTTAGCTAGGCTAAACAAGCCAAGGTCCTTGAGTCTCCTTTCATAAGACAAGTTTTCCATTCCTCGGATCATCCTAGTAGCCCTTCTCTGTACCTGTTCCAGTTTGAATTCATCTTTTTTAAACATGAGAGACCAGAACTGCACACAGTATTCCAGGTGAGGTCTCACCAGTTCCTTGTATAACGGTACTAAAACCTCCTTATGTCTACTGGAAATACCTCTCCTGATGCATCCCAAGACCGCATTAGCTTTTTTCACGGCCATATCACATTGGCGGCTCATAGTCGTCCTATGATCAACCAATACTCCAAGGTCCTGCTCCTCCTCCATTACTTCTAATTGATGCGTCCCCAGCTTATAACTAAAATTCTTGTTATTAATCCCTAAATGCATAACCTTACACTTCTCACTATTAAATTTCATCCTAGTACTATTACTCCAGTTTACAAGGTCATCCAGATCCTCCTGTATGATATCCCGGTCCTTCTCTAAATTGGCAACACCTCCCAGCTTTGTATCATTTGCAAACTTTATTAGCACACTCCCACTTTTTGTGCCGAAGTCAGTAATAAAAAGATTAAATAAGATTGGTCCCAAAACTGATCCTTGAGGTACTCCACTGGTAACCTCCCTCCAGCCTGACAGTTCACCTTTCAGTAGGACCCATTGTAGTCTCCCCTTTATCCAATTCCTTATCCACCTTTCAATTTCCATATTGATCCCCATTTTTTCCAATTTAACTAATAATTCCCCATGTGTCACAGTATCAAATGCCTTACTGAAATCTAGGTAAATTAGATGCACTGCGTTTCCTTTGTCTAAAAAAATCTGTTACTTTCTCAAAGAAGGAGGTCAGGTTGGTTTGGCATGATCTACCTTTTGTAAAAACCATGTTATATTTTGTCCCATTTACCATTGACTTCAATGTCCTTAACTACTTTCTCCTTCAAAATTTTTTCCAAGACCTTACATACTACAGATGTCAAACTAACAGGCCTGTAGTTACCCAGATCACGTTTTTTCCTTTTCTTAAAAATAAGAACAATGTTAGCAATTCTCCAATCAGACGGTACAACCCCTGAATTTACAGATTCATTAAAAATTCTTGCTTATGGGCTTGCAATTTCGGATGCCAATTCCTTTAATATTCTTGGATGAAGATTATCTGGGTCTCCTGATTTAGTCCCATTAAGCTGTTCAAGTTTCGCTTCTACTTCAGATATGGTAATATCTACCTCCATATCCTCATTCCCATTTGTCATGCTACCATTATCCCTAAGATCCTCTTTAGCCTTATTAAAGACTGAGGCAAAGTATTTGTTTAGATATTGGGCCATGCCTAGATTATGCTTGACCTCCACTCCATCCTCGGTGTTTAGCGGTCCCACTTCTTCTTTCTTTATTTTCTTCTTATTTATATGGCTATAGAACCTTTTACTATTGGTTTTAATTCCCTTTGCAAGGTCCAACTCTACTTGACTTTTAGCCTGTCACACTTTATCCCTACATGTTCTGACCTCAATAAGGTAGCTTTCCTAGCTGATCCCTCCCATCTTCCACTCCCTGTATGCTTTCTGCTTTTTCTTAATCACCTCTCTAAGATGCTTGCTCATCCAGCTTGGTCTACAACTCCTTCCTATGAATTTTTTCCCCTTTCTTGGGATGCAGGCTTCCGATAACTTCTGCAGCTTTGATTTAAAGTAATCCCAGGCCTCCTCTACCTTTAGATCCATAAATTCTTCAGTCCAATCCACTTCCCTAACTAATTTCCTTAATTTTTGAAAGCCAGTCCTTTTGAAATCAAAAACCCTAGTTGCAGATTTATTTTTGTTAATCCTTCCGTTCAGTGTGAACTGAATTAGCTCATGATCACTTGAACCAAGATTATCCCCTACAACCATTTCTTCTATGAGGTCCTCACTACTCACCAAAACCAAATCTAAAATGGCATCCCCTCTAGTCGGTTCAGCAACTACTTGATGAAGGAATCCATCAGCGATCGCATCTAGGAAAATCTGAGCCCTATTATTATTACTAGCACTGGTCCTCCAGTCTATATCTGGGAAGTTAAAGTCTCCCATGATCACGCAGTTTCCATTAGTATTTACTTTATTAAAAACATTAAAAAGGGTTCTATCCATATCCCAATTAGATCCCGGCGGTCTATAGCATGCCCCAAGTACTATCCCAGGGGAGACTCTAATAGTTTTCTTCCTAATATAATTTTTGCCCAGGTGGACTCTGTCTTATCCATTCCATCGCTTCTTATTTCTTTACATTCTACCTCATCATTGATATACAATGCTACTCTACCACCTTTACCTTTATTTCGGTCTTTCCTAAACAGCACATACCCTTCAATACTTGTAGTCCAGTCATGACTACTATTCCACCATGTTTCTGTTATCCCTACAATATCTAGTTTCACTTCTTGTACCAGAAGCTCTAGTTCCTCCATTTTGTTACCTAGGCTCCTCACATTGGTGTATAAACATCTTAATTTTTGCTGTTTGGCCTCGCTAACATTCTGTACCCTATTAGGCATGGTCATTCTACAGCCAGTATAACCTATTAGACTGGTATCCACACTGCCTTTCCTCCTTATATACATTCTCCTACCCAAGGCTGTATCCTTTCTTACTTCGTTTTCTTCCCTTTCAATGCTAAAATCTGGCATGGAGATTACCTGGACATCTCCCAACCATCTCCCCTAGTTTAAAGCTCCCATTCCTAGTTTAAAGCTCTCTTAATCAGTTGTGCCAGCCTCCATCCTAGAAGTCTATTTCCTTCCCTACTCAGATGAAGTCCATCCCGACAGAACTGTCCTCTGTCCATGAATGCCTCCCAGTGGCCATACATCCCAAAGCCCTCCTTATAGCACCACTATCTAAGCCATCTGTTGATCGTCATAATCTTGTCACACCTTTGTTGTCCTTCTCTAGGAACAGGCAGAATCCCACTAAAGATTACCTGAGTCTCGATTTCCTTAAGCGTCTTCCCCAGCCTAGCATAGTCTCCCTTAATACTTTCCAGCGAGAATCTAGCTGTATCATTTGTTCCCACATGAAGGATAATTAGGGAATTCTTTCCCGCTTCCTTTAGGATCCTTTTCAACCTCAGGTCTACATCCCGTATCTTAGCACCTGGAAGACAGCATACCCTTCTATTCTCTGGATCAGCTCTGGATACAGGCCTGTCTATTCTTCTCAGTAAAGAGTCCCCGATCACATAGGCCTGCCTTTTCCTGGTGACGGTGCTATTCTCCAGTCTATCCCCTGTTCCCTCTGGCTGTAAGTTCTTTCCATTCCTATTCTCCCTTGTAATCCTCTTCAACCCATCCTGTATCCTTCTGTGGCTCATATTTGGTGTAGTCTCCATTGACTCTTCCCCTTTTCCTATAGGACTAGCCACTCTTCTCTTCTTCCTTGCCCTTCCATCTTCAGTGACTACCAGCTGAGCCCCTTCTTCATTTTCCAACTCTGCAAACCTGTTCTTGAGCTCTATTTCTCCTTCACTAGCCCGTCTTTTCCTCTGCCTGGTTCTTTTAGTCACATGCTTCCACTGACCACTTTCCTCACCCAGTCTCTCCTCAGAATTCCTCAGTCCTGCTTCCATCTGCAAGTCTGAGCTTTTCTCTTCAGATACCTCATGTCTTTGCTCCATAATCTGCTCAAAGTTAATGGACTGTGACTCCTATCACTCCAATGTTTTGCAAATCAGATCTAATATTCCCAGGGGTTGTCGCCCATATAGTAACTCAAATGGGGGAAATCCCACAGAAGCTTGGGGAACTTCCCAGATGGAGAACAGAAAGGATGGGAGGTTGGAATTGATCCCAGTAACAAAGATAGGAGGTCACAAACTTCTTTAGCATCTTTTACAAAGTTTTATTAAAATGCTTCACCAGCCTGTCGGTCTGTGCATGATGAAAGCCCTAAGAAAATCCATTTATCTTTAGCAAATTGCATAGCTCCTTCATTAGCTGTGACATAAAACTGGTTCCTTGGTCAGTGATATTTCTTTAGGAATCTCCACCCGGGCGAATACTTTCATCAATTCGGTGGTGATGGCTGCCACCTTTGTAGAGTGGAGGGGTATTGACTCAGAGTAGCATGTAGTGTAGTCCATTGGTCACTAAGATATACTGATGCCCTCTGGTGCTTTTAATCAATCCCTATTAATCAATCCCTACCTTTTTGAATGGGGTCACTGCCATGGGAAAGGGTACTAGAGAGGCCTTAGGGATCTTCTTTGGCCTTGCAGACTGACGTTTGGGGCAAGAAGCACAATAGTCCTGCATTTCCTTGTGGATTCCTTTTTTCAGTATTTTTTCCTGCCCAAGATGTCCTCCACTTGGGCCTCTTATTGTGTCTTCTGCTCCTCCCTCTTTCCCCACAAGGGACACCCCTTGTCTTAATCCAAGGAGTTCCCAGAAGAACTTCCAGTTTCACCGATTATCATGGGGTAAGTTAAGTTCGGGGCCACTACTATGCAAGTAGTATCTGAGCAGTTCTGTATCAATAACTAGCAGTGGTGCAAGTAGAATTCATTTCTTACTGGTGCGCTGCACCAGCTAAAGCGGGGGCACCTGATCTCCCCACATGACTCCTTATGTAACCCCACCCCGAGCCTGGGACCCCATGCTCTCCTCCTCCCCTCCCCATGACCCATCCCACGTTACCCGGGGGAAGGGAGGGGGCTCTGTCCTCCTCCTGCTGCGCCGGAGACTTCTGAACCACTGGGCTCTCCAGAACCTCAGTGGTGAAAGGAGAAGTTGGGTTCAATGGGCGTCCCACATCAGCAGCTCCTCTGGTGCGGCTGTACCAGTACTGTCCCCAGCCCTGTCCTCCAGCAGGATGCCTACAGACCGCAGACAGGAG
Source organism: Dermochelys coriacea (assembly GCF_009764565.3). Taxonomy (NCBI): domain Eukaryota; kingdom Metazoa; phylum Chordata; order Testudines; family Dermochelyidae; genus Dermochelys; species Dermochelys coriacea. The sequence continues at coordinate 33,708,053 of NC_050077.1, read as the reverse complement.
ATGCTAGACGCAGCTGTGTGCAAGGGCTGGGGGAAGTACAGCTGTGCCGGAGGAACTGCCGATGTGGGGCTGCCTGGTGGCCCCACATTCTGTTCCTCCTGTGTCTTTCCGGTATGGTGTACAGGCTATAAATATCTTACCGGTACAGCGTACTGGACTGTACCGCCCTATTTGCACCACTGATAACTGGACTTGCCTTATGGGTATGGATGTACATCCCAATGGATGCACATCCCCATGTAGGCATTGAAACTATATGGTGGCCAAAGATTCTCCATGACCCCAGCCAGGCTTTCTCTGACCATTGTCTGACTATAGCCCAGGTCTACTAAGCCTTGGACCCTGACTCCATTACCCTGTACCGGAACCACCAGTTTCGCTGAACCCCTCTTGTGGGTTCTGGATTCCACTGCCCAGACCTGTCTGGAGTTGCAGTCCATATATGGGCAATCTCATTGAAAGTGATCCAGTTGACCGCAGGTGAAGCAGTTGCCTGACTGGGAAGGTGCTTCAACTGTTTGGGCTCCAACCCCCCCATACCTCCGAATGGTGTTCCCATGGGGTGGGGGGGCCGTCAGGTCACACTGGAACTGCCCTCCTGGCCTCTCTCTCTATGGATAAACTCCTGTGGTCAGTCTCTGCTCAGTTGGTCCCATCCCCTTTGGAGTGGCAGCCTGGCTCCTCTTGTGCTTCCCCTCCTTGCTCTCCCCCGCCCCGTCACCTGAGTTGGCCAGCGTTGAGTTGGGTCCCCTCCTGGTGTTTTCCGTGCAGGCCTGGCAATCAGCAAATAGTTCTCAATCAACATCACTGTTTCCAACAGGGTCTCCAGTTGATATTGTATTACTCACCTCCAGATGGGAGGATCTGGAGGAATTGCTCTAACATGATCTTCCCCACCACTTGTATTGCTGTCTTTTCCTTGGGCTGGAGCCACTGCCAGAAGTGTTCCTTTAGGGTCTGTGCCAATGCCCTAGGTCTGACATCAGGAGCAAATGTGTCTCATTGAAATCTCTGGTGGTGAGCCTCGCTGGAGATGCCAAAAGCATCCAGGATGGCTGCCTTGAGTAGGGAATAACCCTGTGCAGCTACTGTTTCTAGGCTCCAGTATATGGCCTGCACTGTCCCTGTTAAGTATGGAGCAATCAAGACCACCCAGCTCTCCGTTGTCCAACAGGTTGCCATAGTGACTCTCTTGAATGTCACCAGGAAGGCTTCAAGTTTCTCATCTGGTTTCATTTTTGTCACCCTGATGGTGTGGCTGATGTGGCTCATTAGGGGCTCATTCACCTGCACATCTACTAATGTGATATATGCCATCATGTGCCAGCAATGGCCCTCTGCCATGAACATTGGCCAAACCGGACAGTGTCTATGTAAAAGAATAAATGGACACAAATCAGACATCAGGAATGGTAATATACAAAAGCCAGTAGGAGAACACTTCAATCTCCGACATTCAATAACAGATTTAAAAGTAGCCTTCCTTCAACCAAAAAACTTCAAAAACAGACTTCCAAGAGAAACTTCAGAGCTACAATTCATTTGCAAATTTAACACCATTAATTTGGGCTTGAATAGGGACTGGGAGTGGCTGGCTCACTACAAAAGCAATTCTTGGTATTGACACGTCCTCATTAATTATTGAGAGTGGACCACATCCACCCTGACTGAATTGGCCTTTTCAACACTGGTTCTCCACTTGTAAGGTAACTCTCTTCTCTTCATTTGCCAGTATATTTATGCCTGTATCTGTAATTTTCACTCCATGTATCTGAAGAAGTGGAGTTTTTTACCCACAAAAACTTATGCCCAAAATAAATCTGTTAATCTCTTTTAGGGCTTTCAGCTCCTAAAGGAGGTCATCAGAAATCCAAGACCCTGCTGCTAGAGCAGCCTTCACAAACTTGTTGCCATTCCTGACACAATTCTCAGCATCAGCCTTGTTTCCTGGTGCTACATGCATCATTCCTCCCCTTTCCCAGAGCTACCAGTGTCCTTTTAACTGTTCTTCTACTGGTAACATGCCAGCATCTGTTGAGGGGCAGGGCCTCCCTAGCTCACTAATGCTCCACTCCCAGCCCTGGTTCAGTGTGGGGCCTGTAGACCCCATCACAAGAACTGATTTATTAGACATATTTATGGAAATTAAATAAACATGGGTTTTAGGGAAAGAGGGGCAGTACAAGTATTTGTCAAGGCCTCCTCCTCACTCTTCCTTCAGATCATATGAATGAGAGAACTGAACTTCATGAACAACAGAGACATTAACTCTGGCCATTCCCCGGCAGCTCTGGGACATAAGGCACGGGGAAGATTTTAATGGTTGATTTGTGTGGGGGGAAGGGAAGCTGAGGGAGAAATGAGGGCTCTTTCCTCACTAACTGCTTTACCTCCAGCTGGTTTAAGAAAACTTAAATATCAAATATCCAGAATAATGTAAAATATAATTAAAATATAAGTGTAGAACACATAAAATGCTATTTTACACATCATTAGCCAACCAATGGAATTCAGTCTTGTAGGAGGTAATCAATGTGCATAATGTGGATGGTCTTTTTTATAAAAGCCTACTAATTTTATTACTAACAAAAACATCTGTAGCTCTGCAAACTAAGGGACCAATGCTACAAAGACTTATGGTATGTAAATTCTTGCAGGACTGGGGCCTAAATAAAAGTAATCCAATCTCATGCTTCAGAGAATAAATTTATAATTTGAGAGGATCAATTAGGATTTCTTCCCCAATTCATATAATCTTGAACACTTGGCTAGTTGCATTATGCTAGATGTTAGGAATTTAAGATTTGCAACACTAGTACAGACCATTGATATATCGAGACTGGATTGGTGCATGCCAGCTATGGTTAATACTTGATAGCTCAGACAAAGAGGAACAAAATATAAACAAATTATGATGCATCTGGCCAAATCTACAATAGTGAACATTTGCAGTAAAACTGATTCAATCTTTGTGGTGATGATTTTACACCCCAAAGCATGAGACCTTATTAATTCTGTCTTATACATAATTTATCATACAAAAAATATTATTTTTGGCCTTAAAATTATCCATCTGCTTTTTACATCCAGCTATAGTATTTAACTTTCTGATCCCCTCCAGAAGCAATTTTCACAGGCAAATTACACACTGTGCAAAAATGTTTTTTTTTATTTGGTTTTAAATTTTCCTGCCATTAATGTCATATTATGAGACATCATAAAAAGAGGGATTGATAATTTTTTTCTAACCCTCAACATTGTAAGTGGAGTACCTCAATTAAGTCTCTTTAACTTTTCTTTTCCAGTTGAAATAATCCCAGTAATATGCAGAGGCGATGTGATGGATGTGCACACATTGCATGGAGCAGCAAGGGGGTACACAGGTAGATTGATGTTGTGGGGAGATTGTCTGGGGTGTGCACATGCTATGGGATGGCAGCATGAGGCTGAAGAGGTGGTTGTGCAAGAACTGCAGCGAAGCAGCATGATAGATATGTGGGCAAGTGTTGTGTGGAGGTTGGGGTGCTGCAGGAATTGGATGTGTGTGGATGGAGAGCATCACATAGACATTTAGGTACCACAGGGAGGTAGCATGGGAGCTGTGAGTGGACACCATGGGGAAGTCATGAAGTGAGCACAGGCTGGTACTGTGGGAAGGTATGGACACCATAGAGAGGCTGCACGAGGTGGGCATTATGGAGAAAACAGTATGGGGGATATGGGAGGGGCATTATGAGGTGGAAGGGGGTATGGGTGAATGTTGCTAAGAGATTTGGGTGCTGTGGGTAGGCAGCATGGTGCATCATGTCACATCAGTGAGATGGGGTGTGGGCGCTATGGGGTGGTAGCCTGCGGGCAAGAGATTTGGCTCTACAGGGAAGCAGCATGTGAAGGGTATGGGCAGATAGGGCAATGGGGAGGCAGTGTTGCGGCCTATTGCACCAGTATTATAGGGGAGCAGCATGGTGCAGAGGCCTGTACTCCAGGTCTTCCAAGGCAACAAAAGTCCAGCTTGATGTTCTCTGTAAAAGTTGGTGGGTGTTGCACTCTGTTGTACCAGAGCTATGGGTCTGTGGGACTGGGTTGGCAGGGGGAGAGTATGCACGGCTCCTATGGGGACACATGGGTGGCAGGCTGGAAGAGGAGACAGGAGTGCTCTCCTCTGAGGAGACAATAGGGTGGGTGCTTCCCCCTGTTGCACTGGTCCTGTAGAAGGCGGGCACACAGCACAGGGCCAGGGGGCAGTGCAGGGAGCTAGTGTTTGAGGGGTGCATATGCTTGGCGGGTGCTGTTGCACCAGTGGGACAGCAGAGGTGCCCATCCTATGTGGCTCCAGGGGATAGGCCCCTGGGTAATTTAGTAGGAGCCAGAGGGGAGGGATTAATTTACATGTTTATTTACATATATTTGCATCCTTTCCTCCCACAGCCAGGAGCCTCTCGGCAACTCAGGCTCAGCTCGGCTCTTTCCGGCGGCGCTCGCGTCTTTCCGGGAGCGGCGGGGAGGGGCGTGCCCGTGCGCGGTGACGCAGAACGCAGGCCCCGCCCCCGCCCCGCCCCCATGGTCCCTGGAAAAGAGAAGAGAAAAAAAAACTTTTTTTTTTAATTGAGGAATCAACAGCCGCCATCTTGTCGCGGAGCCGGAGCGCGGCGCGGGCGGGAGCGGGGCCGGGCCGGGCCGGGCCAGGGCAGCGGGGCCGCCCGCCGGAGCACGGGCAGCCGCACGGAGCGCCGCGGAGGGGCAGACGGGCTCGGCCAGCGGGGCAGCGCCAGCCGGGGGGCGAGCCGGGCGCCGCCGCCGCCGGGACCGGGAGCAGTGGCCGCCGCGGCCGCCGCGCCGCGCTCATTGTTATTCTCGCCGGCGGTGGCGGCTGCTCCTGGGCGGGCGGGGGTCGAGGGGCCGAGTGAGGGCCCGGCGCGGGGCCGGGGCGAATCCCCCGGTCGGAGGGGAGGGGACGGGACGGGACGGGGCGAGGAGGAGCGGGGTGGGGGGGCGCTATGCTCCCTGAGTGACTGACTGAGCCGCCATCCGGGCACCTCCTCGCTCGGCAGGGAGGGGGAGCGGCCGCGGCCGGGAGGAGCGAGGCAGGCAGGGCGGGGGCGCTGGGCTCTCTCCCCACCCCGTCCCGAGCCCTCCTCCCTGCGGCCTGCTGCGGCGGCGGCCCGGCCCGGGCATGGGGCAGCGGGGGCCGCCGCCGGCCGAGCACTAAGCGGCGCTGTTGCTCGGCCGAGTTTTCCTGGGCGCTCCGCGCGGAGTCTCTGCTGGCGGCTGCCCGAGGCCGGGAGCGCAGGATCCGGGCGGCCCCGGCGGGCGGCGCGGGGCTGGAGCTGTGACCGCCGAGCCGGCTACCATGGCGGAGAACTTACTGGACGGGCCGCCCAACCCCAAGCGAGCCAAGCTCAACTCGCCGGGCTTCTCCGCCAGCGACAGCACAGGTGAGGGGGGCCGGAGGCGGGCAGCCCAGGGCCGGAGCTCGCAGCTCCCCTTCCTCGGAACCGGGCGGGGGGCGGCTTCGTGGGGGTCGCTTGTACACGCCCAGCATTCCCCAGCTGCAGACCCTGCTAGGAGGTCGGCAGAAACGAGCTTCCCCGCGGAACCGGCCCGTAGCCCCTCGCTGTCCGGGGTGACTCGCACCTAGCGGGGTCCCTGCCAGCCGGCAGAGCAGGAACAGAGCCTGCCCTGCCGGAGGGCTACTGCCTGTACCAGGCTCCCGGGGCTCTTCCAGCTAGCTCCGTGGCCATTGGCTCGGACCCTGTGTGTAACTTCAGCCCGTAACCACAGATCTGTAAACAGTGAAGGGCTCTAGGGCGTAGTAAGACCTGACGGAAGCGAAGGGGATTGTTTCAGCCTCACCTTGCGCTTGTTTGTGCCTGGTAAACAAGTGTAAGTTAACGATAGAGCCAACCAGAACTTCAAAATGTCTATATTTTTCTCGGACTGGGGCTACGTCTTCAAAGGCTTTTTTGGTTTCTCAGGAAAACGTGTGTTCAGACAGATTTATTCCTGCAGTCTGTGCATGTATAACTTTGTCAAAACCGCATAGTTACCCGGTGTGCCGGAATAGCTCCTATCTGTTCAGAAATGCGGTGTAAATATGTGGGAATCGGTGTGAAGTGCTTCAGAGAAGTAGGTGTTTTTCCTTCAGAGTAACTACTTTCAAAAGTTTTGGCTTTGGACAGTAGTGCTTTTTTCAGAGCATATGATGTCGTTTTTAAACACACTGGGTCAGAGTATTTTATGAGCTGTCAAATTTCCTCCCTTAAAATATTCTGTGCGGTACACATGCATTTCTTTTGTGCGTTTTTGTGTGTGCATCCAGTTTCATCCTTGAATGTATTATCGCAACTCTGTTCTTAACTAAAAACTGGGTTTAGTAAATGGTTGACTCAGTCTGCTCTGAGCAATTTTCCTAAAAAAAAAAAGTGCATATCTTGTTAAGCATTTCAGTTGTATGATACATTATCTTGTATATATGAAAACACCCCCAGTAGTGTTGTAATGTTTACAAATTAATGTGGTGTAAATTTGACATTAGGTTGTCTGACAGCCATCCTTACTGTTTCTCTGAGTCTTTCACATAACAGGTGGGGAGCAGAGGAACACTTGAAAAAGAAAATGTACAAAAATTGGCAAAAGAACTCTAGGTCAGGTATAGTACTTAGCCATTTTAACTCTCTTTTTGGAACTGACTGGAGTTGACAGTGAATGACACTATACGTTGCTGTGAAATGCACCATGTAAACTAAAAACATTGAAATAACTTTTTCTGATCTTTCATATAGTCACTTTAGGTTGTACCAATGGTAGGTAAAAGATTTGAAACAGCGTGAATTTTGAAGGTAATTTTGGATATTTTAATTTTAAAGAGAAACAATGTCCCAGTTTTGCAAACTTACTTATACATGTGGGTAGTCTCGGTGAACTCAAGGGAATCGCTCCAGTAGATAACCTTAAGCATGTGCAAAAGTGTTTGCGGAGTTAGAGCCTTGGTCAATAGAAAAATGACAGTGTCAGAGCAAGTACTACAGGTCTGACAAATAGGAATATCTCAGTAGGTACAATGTCTAAAATAACTTTAAATATAAAAATTAAGATTAAAAAGGTTGTAGGTAGCATTGGTTTTGTTGTTGATCTTAAGTATATTGAAAGTGCTTTTTCCAATTGAGTGTTTTTATATTTGTTGTCACTGCTAGTAGGCAATACAAATTGTTAGGGTTCTTATGTAAAATGTTACTCAAAACTCTGAACTTAATGGGATCTTCTTGCCTGTTGGTTTAATAACAAAGTTGTGTTACAACCATGAAAATTGCCTTTGACCAGTTGCTCTGGTTGATAGGTTTGAGTGATATGCCTCAAAATCAGCAGGCTGTATATTCTGCTATTGAATGATGAATAAAGCCCCAGTCCTGCAAATGCTTACAGATATGCTTGCTTTTACTATTGTGAGTAGTCCCACTGGACTACATGTGTGATGAAAATACCATTATTTATAGCCAAGTTCTTCCTTGTTTCCCTTTCACATGCTGCTTTCTGTAGCAGTTGAGATTTAAGCAGCCTGTTTTCTGGGTAAAAGTTACTTGTTAACTTCAATCTTTCTAGTAGAAATGGTTTTCCTTGAGATTAGAGTATGCAGAATTTTGGTTCTTTCCATTTGTTCTAGGGTGATGTAAGAATTGTTTGAGGCAAATCTTCCTTAGTGTATTGGAGTAATGTTTGTGTGATTGAAGTTAGTTAGAGGTCTAGTGAACTTTTAAAAATTTACAGACCTATGACATTAACAAAAATTACTTTCATTTAGCATTTTATTAACAGTGGAAAATCAAGGTATATTGATAGAATTAATACAGCGTATATGTCATAAGTCAGTATTTTAGCTGGATTACTAAGGTGCTTGTGTTCTTACAACAGCATCACAGTACGCTAATCAAAGCTAGTTACTGGGAATACAGCTAGCTGCCCACTAGTTGCCAAGTTTCATCCACATAACTAAGCTAATGAGTAAAATATCCATGGGAAAGGGTTTTCATTTGTCAACCTAACTGGGAGGAAGGATCAATGCGTTTTGTTTCTGTATAATTTAATTCTTTCTTAAACACTAAGTGACTTTCTTGTTGCACAACTTTAAGCATTTAACTCTTGTTTCATCTCATATTTATTTCATAACAGCTAAGTTGCAACCACTTTATACAAATATTTAATGTAAAAAGTAGGTTTATGGTAACTGTTAATTTTCATCTGTGAGGGCCATAATCATTTAGTTCGTTGTCGGTATTCACATTTTGGCATGATGTACAGTAGACCATCCAGATTTTTAAATTAACATCTCTGGAGCCAGTGCATGCTGTGTGAGCAATGATGATATATTAATTAGTAGCATTTTATCTAAAGATGTAGCAAAATGGGCATTCCTTAAGATGCCTAAAGGAGCCAATAAAATGTGGCTGCTGTGATTTTTACTACTGTATACTATGGTTTAAACAAGGGAATGCATCTGTATTTGTTAAATGCCTTGCAAACTTTTGGTGCTGTAGAAATATATTATTTTCAAGAACTAACAATGATAGTAATTCAAATTGTTTTATTTTATAATCTTTACAATTTTAAATGTTTATAAAATTATATGATTTAGGGAAGTTAGGATGGCTGAGTTGTTAAGCTGCAGTTTCAACATTGAATTGCTTGGTGTTTTTTACAACTTCAAATTATGTACTGATTAATTAGCATGTCTGTTAAACATCTGTACAAGTAGTTGTGACAATTAATGAAGTTTGTGACTGTCCAGTGTATGTTTTAAACATAAATATTTTGAATTATTTAAAATAGAAAAAATTTACCTTGATATGAATTAATTTGTATAATTTAAAAATTGTTAGCTGTATTTCTTACTCACTATATTTTTAACTAAAACACTTTTAAGAAGTTAAACTATACATGTATATTCATTTTACTTTGACCTTTTTTTCTGCACTATACCCAAGAAATATGGTTATGCACTTCAGGTATCATTTCTTTCAGTTTAAAAGAAGTTAGTTTAATAAAAATCAGCCAGATTTTAAGGCCCTGAAATCTTTAAGATAGTACCTTCTATTTCAGTTAAGACAGACAATGGGAGTAAATATTCATGTACCTAACTGTGAATGTATATGACTTTACAAAGTGATTTCAATCTATCTCCTTTTGTATGCCATGTGAACATTTCTGTGTATATACTTTTAAAGCATTAACTGTTATGCCCAGCTAATAAAATTTGCTTCCATGAAACTTATTGCCTGTATGATCAAATGTGCAAACACAAAAGGTCACTTGTATATCACAAGACTCTTTATTGGATTTACATTCATGTACAATTCCAACAGTAGTTAGTAAATTTGAATTCTGCTGAGAAAAAATTATGAAAGAAATGCTACTTGGAAAAAAGGTACAGATGAAGAACAAATGCTTTATATTGTGTTTTTTAAATTGTTCTATGGAATGTATTACATTTATTTGCATTTACATTTATTTATGGCCCATTATCCTGCAAACTTTTGCCAAGGCACTTCGAGCATAAAATGTGATTATAGTCAGAAAAATACAACTCAGTCTTTTGCAGGTATATTGGTTCTTAAGGCTGGCCAGGTGTATGTATAGTGGTGGGGAGCAGGGGAGGGAATCATGAAAGGAGATGTGTAAGTGGATTGAGCTGAGTGTTTTTTATGATTTTATCACATCAAAAAGTGTCTTCCCCGTGGACCTGTAGAATTCAGTGCCATAAGATGCAATTCAGACCAAGAGCTCGGAAGGATTCAAAAATGGATTATGTGTTTAGATAGAATGCACAGTTACACTAGATAGGATAAAAATATATAAATGAGATAAAAACGTATGCTTTGGGATATAAGAAAAACATACTAAAAGCATGATGTTCAGAAGAGAAATTCCCGTTGGCATCTTATTCCAAAATTATCCATTATGGGTTTCTTGCATTGTCCTCTAAAGCATATGATAACTTGTGTCAGAGGTAGGATGCTAAATGGATTACAGGTCTGATCTTGTATGGAAATTCACATGGAAGGTATTTTGTGCTTTGCAGTGATGATTTGTTGAAAATTATATTTTGAATTCTAATTGTACATGTGCCCAGAAGTTTATCAAGCGGTGCATTTTTTTTTTTATGGCTTTATAAATTTCAGGATAAATTCTACCCTGTGCTGTGCTGTGCTGTGCTGTGTAACAGACACATTACCCATGTGTAATCCTCTGCAGAACATGGACAGGAATCTAGGGGATGTGCATGAGGGGGCATGCTTTGCTGCACCTTTGAGGTCTCCTGCTATTGATTAGGGTAATTCTTGAAGTTTTCTTTGTAGAGGTGATTCAATTTCTATTCCTGCTGTAGTTTCCTGACTTGGTCATAACCCTGTGTCCATACCATCACAGTTATTTCCACAGCAATCAATGTGATGTACCAAACAGAATGTTATGACTTCAGATGAAGAATAAGCAGTCATAAGAGATGAACTATTAAACAATGATCTTGTTTTCATGCAGTTGTCTCTAATAATAAAATGTGAAGAAAGACGCATACAAAAATCTTGCTACATAAGCATAATTTAGTTTTTATGAAACATCAGTAGAAGAAATTCAGGTTATGGCCCTGTACAGTGAAATAACTGGGACAGTTTAGGAATCTGACATATTCTTCTTTACGTGGTTTACACTTTCAATTTGAAAAACTTGTTAATTCTTGCACGTTACAAGCATCATAGACTGTGCAAAAACAGTGTAGCAACCAGAAGAGAACTGTCATCTTGATTATTGTTGCAAATTACTAAATATTAAATTCTGAACCAGACGTTATTCATGCAGTCTGTCACTGCTTTGCTTCATCTTGCATTTACGTTCTCCTTTGCCACACACGAGAAAAATAAGTTTAAAAATGTAAACCACTTAGTAAATACAACGTACACTTTAAGTGCAATAACTTTTCAGTATTCGTATAATAAAATAACAGGTGTATAAGCATAATATCAAGTATGACCTGGTGAGAATTCCCAGAGTAAGTCTAATACAGCAAAATGAACTGTTTTGTCTGAGAGGTGAAAGATCTCCTACCTCATTCCCACCAATCACATAGGTAGAAATAATTTAGTTCTTATCTGTTGTTAAAAGTATATTTGGTGCAACATTTTGGGTAGCAGCCTTCTCTTGCGCAGTGAGAAGGAAGTTGGAGCATCCTAGGTCAGGATGCATTTTTCTGCCATATATAAGCAAGCATCTCACTATTTCAGGAGTTATCCTTATTTATAATGATAAATTGGTGTGTGTTCACTTCCTCTCTGTGTAGTTTCTGCTTTTGTGTACTCTTCTGGGATAAAGCCATAAGTTAATACAAAACTTGGATCTTGTAGATATTGAATTTGAATCTGTTTTGTAGTAGCAACAGTCTTTTGTTTTCTAAATTTTAGAGATGCAGTTCAAAGATGTACAGAATCTTTGTATGGTTATACAGGATAAGAGCCAATGAAGAGTCGACCGGCTTGATGGTGCTGACTAGCCTCAGCTCATTGACGTCAATGGGAATTGACAGGTTTCAGAGTAGCAGCCGTGTTAGTCTATATTCACAAAAAGAAAAGGAGTACTTGTGGCACCTTACAGACTAACGAATTTATGGGAATTGAGACTACTTGGCTTCTTGCAGGTTCAGGACCATAGTGCTTTACACAAGGTTGACTGTCATTCTGGTATGATGATGTTGGTATTTTTATGCAGCACATTGAAAGGTTTCTTATAGTAAAGTGTATAAAATCATTGTTTCCAAGTCTACCGTGGGCATGTGATCTCTTCCTTATGTATATTTGGTATATGCTTCAGTGCTGTGCACTTTTGCACAGGCTCTCAAAGCTAAATTGCCAAGCAAAGAAAAAAGTGCCCTTCGGGGACTTAGAATTTAACATAAAAATACAACATTTGAGGCCACATTTATACAGCATAAAGGAGCAGTAAAGAACATAAGTTTTGTTTCATTGTTAATTTTTACAATGTGTCATGGGTTTGCTGGTTTATAATGTTGCTTAAATTATCCTTTATAGTAGGTTAAGGTAACTATGATTAAATTGCATCTAAATATGTGTATTGTATATCTATATTAAGAAGACACTTTGTGGGAAAGATTTTCAGAATATTATTTATTTATATATATATATGAATAAAATGAGGGTATAGTTGCATTAAATTGATGCATCCTTTTAGATGAAGGAATGTAAACCCCACATTTCCTTGAACTGAAAGAAATGCTTTAGGAGCTTTTGTGGTTCAAAAGGAGATATGAGCAGGTAGACTTTTCACCCCTTTAATATTACCAGTTGCAGAAAAAATAATTTGAAGCTAATTTAAAAACAAAATAAACAGTACCTATTGTGCTACATGTCTGACATTTGACAGTAATTTTACAGTTATGCAGCACTACAAATATTTGCCTGGCAAGAGAATTTCCTCCCGTTGAGTTGGTATCTGTTCATTCCTCAGAGGTGGGTTCTCTCTCCTTCACTGCGCTATGTGGAGGCTGCAGAGCTGTTAGTTTATGGAGGCCAAACCAAAGGGACTTGCCTGTTGACTTTCTGTCCCATACAGTTCGTGCATTTCATGCTCCTTTCAGTAAGAGCCAGCTTTTAATTTTAAGCATTCTTTTCTCATAATTCCACCTTTTTAGAGGAACAGAATAGACTTAAATTATATATGTGTGAAAATGTTTTACTTGCTGTTATAAGCAAGGCTGAAAAAATGCATTCACTGTGTCTGTGTGGTGAGACAGGAAGCTTTCCTAGGTGAGTGTCAAATTTTAAGATTTCATTTTAAAACCCTGAAATTTCTAGTTGTTATGGCTGTAAAGATAATCTTACACTGTTTGGAACTAATAGTGTGTCTTCCTGGTCAGTGGATGGATAGCTTCAGTGGCCTTGCTGCTGTTCAGAGTTTTGCAAGCTACAGCAAATAAAAAATCTGACACTTTTTTGGCTGTAGCTTTTCAGAATCCAGCGGGCAGCTTGATGTGACAAAAATCACATCCGTTTTGTCGCTGCTTTTGAAATCTGAGCAATAGCAGAGGGAGGATCTGGAATTACTCATTTGGAGCAGAGGGACTGAGATCTGAGTAGTGAAGGTGCTCCTTAAGAAGCAGCCAAAGAAGGGATGGAGCTGTGGAGACTGCACATCACTCAGCAACAGGAGGCTCTTTGGTGTCAGAGGGAAGCAGAACAGGTGTGCTGCTTTTAGCTGTTAAATACAGTTTTTGTGGAGTATCCAATTGAGACACCTAACCAGAGGTTGATTTGAAAGATAATTACTCCCTACTCCAAAGAAGAGTCTATGGCAAGCATCTTGATAGGAATTCCACTACTATCTTCTTTCCAGCAGCTTGAGGTAGGGGGAGGTTGATTTCTCACCTGGGTGTTACCCCCATTTTTCATTTTTACTTCTGGCTGTTAACTGTGAGTATGTTAAGGGGAGGCTGGGAGGAGAGAGAAGTTAGAAAAATCTAGTAGACATTTTGGGGAGATGAGACGCTCTGAGATACGGGACATAGAGGGTGAGAAGGGAAAGAGGAAATACATTGAAGACCATTTGGGAAAAGATGTATTACAAAGGTGTGAAGCCAAAAGGGTAAGAAGATGTGGGGGAAAAAAGCAATAGATTTTTAGAAAGCTATGTTTAAAAAAAAAAGATTAACTAGAAAGTTGACTGCCTTGTTAGAGTTTAAATATAGTATACCCCAATTGTATTATTTGGGATGTGGCTACTGGAGTGAATGATTTTATTTTTTAACCCTGGGTGGTGGTATTAAACCTCAGACTAGTGCATGTAGATTTTTGAAATAGCAAATGTGACCCTTTATATTGTAACTGAAAGATTTTAGAAAAAACATTTATCTAAATTTTTCAATTATTTTGCTTTGTGCAATCAGTTTCAATATTTGAGACGTCAGTCAGTTATTCCTTTGTTTGGGTTTTGCACACAGGGACAGGGCAACAAATTAGAAAAATAGGAAAACGTTGGCCCTGAAACTACATTTAACTCACATTTTGAGGTTGACTATATTTTGAGTTGGCAGTGTCCTTTTTATCTCTGACCATTTACGCTACATATCTCCACTTTTATCCAAAGCTCTGAATGCCATTCCTCTTGTCTGGGACACCACTGTTCTGCCAGAAGAGAAAATGGCAGAATGAAAGGAGACCATCCCTGCCCAAAGGTCAAAGTCACACTCTCTGTTATATTGATGGGGGGAACCGTTCTGTGCTCATGGTCCTTCCTGCTCTGTCTGTGGCCCTCTTCTCAATGGGCTCCCTAATAAGCTGGATCCTTTTGGAAAGATGTACCTATTCATGGTATCAGTTTTATTTCTTTAGGGTAACCGTAGAAGAGAGCCTTTGTAATTGATGCACTGGTTCAGAAATGGACAAACCAGATTCTGTCTTTCCACCTAATCCCCAATTCAAGAAAGGTGTTCAGAAGTTAAAGTGCAAAGGAGTCTGGATAGTTATCCAATCACCTCTTCTGTTATGTGGGCTGTGGCTTATGAGACTCTGCATCCAAAAGAAATTATCTTGAAAACCAGTCATTTTTACCTTGTTTTTTCAAGAAAAAATTCCACCAACCAAGTGTACCCCAACAGTTGGAAAAGATTTATATTCTGCTGTAGAAAAGCCATGTGTTTTTCAGGAAAAAATCAAATCAGTTGGTTTTTTAATTTGTTCATTTTCTTTGAACATCTATTGTACTCACTCATTTAAATGAATATAATATATATGTGTATCTGTTATATAATTTTGATACTCAAAATAGGCTCTAATATTTTTGTGAATGAAATTTTAACTGTTCTAAAAAGTTAAGTGTTGAGGACCCAAGTGTGCTTATGCCTGTTAGGAAACAATAAGACAGTTTTATTAAACTGTCTGGGAGCCTAGAGGGGATGGGAATGGGACAGACTGGAGAGAGCAGCATGGTTAGTGGGTTTCTGTTCATCTTGGAAACTCAATCAACATTGACACAGATCAATTGAAGGTTATGCCATATAATTTGAAACGTCCCACCCTGATTTTGATAGTTTCACCTGCCTGTTACGGTAAATAGCATCAAATGAACAATTAAAAAAACAACAACAAAAAAAACCAGTTGAAGTATTTTGCTCAGAATATAGTCTTCCAGGAAGATCTAAGATTGTATATCCACTAAATGCTGCATATGGAAAAACATGAAAAACAAGAGCTAAAGAATCAACAGTGATATTATTGGATGATGGTTGGTTGAACACAAGAAATGACCTGATAATAGTAGTAAGTATTCATACAAGGGAAAATGTGTCCTTTCTAAATGCTATTGATTCTCTCTGAGAAGAAAACGGCAGAGTAAGTATCCAACCTGCTGAAGAGGCCATCCAAGAATGGAGAAAAAAGTACAATAAAGTATGATAGCTTTTTTTTTCTCAAAAGGATGCAAATAAAAAATGGAACTAGATTAGAGAACTTCTCAGGTGCAGCCATCCAAACATCTGATGCATGAGTATTCCATACACTATTTACTACTTTCTCCACAAGGCTAACGTACAGTGTGGAAGCTTTGTCTCTGCAACAGCCATCAGGTCCAAGATTACAAGATTTAACCCAGGCATGAAATAGATCATGAGTTTTCCAGACTTTGTCCACTCTAAAATCAGCTACAATTTCATTGCTTTAACCCCAATCCCAGAATCCTTTGTAGGATTAGGGTTGAGGTGCCTTGGATGGATATTGAGTGGAGAGAATCATTCAATCATAGAAGATTAGGGTTGGAAGAGACCTCAGGAGGTCATCTAGTCCAACCCCTGCTCAAAGCAGGACCAACCCCAACTAAATCATCCCACCCAGGGCTTTGTCAAGCTTGGCCTTAAAAACCTCTGAGGATGGAGATTCCACCACCTCCCTAGGTATCCCATTCCAGTGCTTCACCTGCTTCGTAGTGAAATAGTTTTTCTAATATCCAACCTAGAACTCCCCCCACAGAGTGTTTTCGGTTTCTTGCCCCTTCTCTCCTGTCCCTCCCTCCTGCACTGTTCTTCTTCAAGGACACACAATTATAAAATGGCGTGAAGCCATTTGAGTGATTTGATGGGGATGGGATGGGGTGCAGGTGGTCCAAAGTAGTTCACTTCTTTTTTTTCCTCTCCCATTTTTGAGCATACTTTCTGGGAGCAGAGTGTGGGTTTTTTTTTGTTTTTTGTTTTGTTTTTAAGGGAGGGGAGACACTAAGTGCTATTGGGGGCAGCATGGCAGAATGAGGGAGCAGAGCTTCTACTTTCCTCTCATTTTATTTTCCCATAGAACCTAGTAACTGCTGGGTTTTTGGCAAATTTAGCATTGCCTGTTGCTCCTTGGAGGCACAATCTCAGTTTGAGAAATGCTGACCTAGATGTATAAAGTACCTTGATCTCTATCAAAGGGCATGGCTACCTGGAAACTTCAAAGCGATGTCACGGGAGCGCTTTGAAGTGAGCGTGAGCACTGGGAGAGAGCTTTCCTAATGCTCCTAGTAATCCTCCTCCATGAGGGGATGAGTTGGGAGCCTGTTTACACTAGCGCTTTAAAGCACACTAACCTGCTGCGCTGAGAGGGGTAATTTTTCACACCCCTGAGCCAGCAAGCTAGAGCGCTATAAAATGTAAGTGTAGCCAAGCCCAAAGATGGTCTTTCCCCTAGCCCAACTAATCCCGTCAGCACTGCTCACTATATCCCACCTGTTAAGGATAGGAGACGCTAACCTGAGAAACTTTTTCCACCAAATGCATCCGATGAAGTGAGCTGTAGCTCACGAAAGCTTATGCTCTAATAAATTTGTTAGTCTCTAAGGTGCCACAAGTACTCCTTTTCTTTTTCCTTATCTTAGTTTCCTCAGACTGGTCTGTTCCACCAACACTCCCCGAAGCCAAGGATTTTATCTGTACTTTGTTTAAATTTATCTTTCTAGGGTCGTTACTCTTATGAGACACTTTGCTTGCATTTACCATAATCTTAGTATGGGTTTTAGCGTTGAGTACTGTATTTGAGACAGGAGCCAGCCTGTGCCACCTTCATGACAGCTCTGCTGCTTCCAAGTGACTGAACTAGAGGATCAGCAGTCCCTATTTCTGTAACAAGTTTTAGTGAACTGTAGCTCACGAAAGCTTATGCTCAAATAAATTTGTTAGTCTCTAAGGTGCCACAAGTACTCCTTTTATTTTTTGCGAATACAGACTAACACGGCTGCTACTCTGAAAAAAAGTTTTCAGTAAGTATGCAACAGAGTAAACTTAAAAAATGAAACAGCTGTCTTTGTAAAAAGAAAAAGCAAACCTTACTGATTATTGGGAGTGGAGGGAAATAAGCTGTTCTCCAAACACTGAAGTTAATTCTTTCTGAATGTAAGGTAGTTGGATTATTTTCAGTCTCGTACACAATGTGAAATACCAGTACCTAAGTTTGGTTACACAAACGACAAGAATGTTAATTTTAAACTGACCTCATAAAACAGCCCCAAATAATTAACTAAACATTAACATGCAGAGACAGAGATGTGGCCATCGTATTCTGTCTGGATATTGATTTATTACTTAGCTGCTTTTTCTGACTAGATTACAATTTGAATGTAAATGGTTTTCAACCAATTTTTCTAAAATCTAAAAACTGTTGTACATTTAACTTTCATAAAGTTAAATTAAAAAAATACAAAAGATAAAATAATTTGCTTTATAAAGTGGTTTGTATAAATTCTCTGTAGCTTAGGATATGTCTTCACCGAATATGTGACAGCTGCACTGCTCTAGCATTTCATTGTAGACACTGCCTATACCAGGGGGAGGGGTTCTCCTGTTAGCATAGATAATCCGCCTCCCCAAGAGGTGGTAGAATTCTTCTGTCAACCAAGCACTGTCTTCACCTGGGGTTAGGTGGATATAGCTGTCTCTCGGGTGTGGATTTTTCACATCCCTGAGTGATGTAACTGTGCTGATGTAAGATCCCAGCTTAGACCGTCCCTTCATCTAGAAAGACACTACTTTATAAAAGGTCATGGTTGCAAAGAAGCTACTTACTACCAAGTTTCTATCTCCAAATCCAAATATCAGGTTCATTATAGGCTGCTATTGAAAATATTAAGTGTTGATAGCAATCACTGATATGTCTTTGTGATTATGTACACTAGAGGTAGGATGCTTTTCTTTTGGTGGTCAGAAGGTTTTGGATTCATCATAAAAACCTGTGGTTCCTCAAAAATGAGATTCTAGTGGTATCCACCAAAATCATGAGATGGGCTTAAAAATCCTGAGATTTTACAAATTGGATTTTGAGTCTGTAAGGTGCACTTGGGCTACATTTGTAAATTGTTCTGTGCAATGAAGGGATAGAAAATTTTTGTATATGAAAGCTGAGATTCTCACTGAATCACATTCCTGTAAGGGCTGGGGCTCTTAGGAAAAACACCAAATATTGTGACACTTGTGATTAAAATTGAAAGAGTTGGCAACACTGATTTCTCTTCTGGTATGTCTTCACTGCAGAGTTAGCATGGGCTCTTACTTGGGTGTTGGCCCTTACTACTCTCCCAGCCACACACAAGTCTCTCATCTGAGTTAAGAGATGCTTGAAAGTTTGAAAACTGGGCTATCTGGTACAGTTGAGGTTGTGGCTTAGAGTCTGGGTTCTGCTTTCACTGAAGCTGGTAACCTCCCTGCTTTGAAAAGGGCACACAGGCTCAGTCTGTTGGTTGTAGATATTGCTTCAGTGCCTTCCAACATTTCCCTCTGTGCCTGGAAGGGCAGACAGAATATCCCACAATTCATTGGGAAAGAACCATAGAACTTACTGCAGCCCAGAGAACAGAGGGATGCCCCCAGAAAGCCTAGCAATATACAAGGGAAAGTGCAGCACCAGTGAGGACACAATAATTTGGGTAGGTTTTTGCAGGGTGGCCGTTTGTACCCAGCCAGGCTAATGCAGATGTTCAGACCTGGATGCTGGTCACTCAGGCTAACTGACTATGATGTGAAGACCTGCACTTTTTGGATTCAGAATCAAGAAGTTTTACTTTAGTCTCTTAACTGCTGACACTCCTTGGATTTGAAAATGACAGACACCATAGAAACGAACAAAAGTTAGAATGTAAGCAATTGTGTTTGAGATTAGTTTTTTTTTTTGTGGGGGGAGGTAAGGGGTCTGTGTGTGTTCATCTAACATGAGAACTGGGTCACTTACTCCTTGCCAAAATGACTAAGTGTTTTTTTATAGCTGCTGAGAGAATCACTTGCCTTTGTGGATTTGTAGCAAAAGCGCATATGCAAACTTGTGTGTTCTATTGCATTTTATTATAACTTTTAAAATGGATCTTGTATGTTGATGGGTTTTTTAGTGAATACAACAGACTGAAATATAAAAACAGAAAATGGAATAATCTTAATGAGAGTTGAATACTGAATGTTTACAGATCCATGGTGTTAAGCTTTATGCTGGTTTTTTCTTACGTGCTTGCTTTTGATTGTCAATAAGGCATGAACATTCTATTGTTTAGAATAATTTCTCATTTTGCAGGGCATCAGGAATGGATAATATCTTTTTAGGTGTTCAGCGGATGTCTTCTGTTGCATTTTCTTATCTTTTGTATTATGTTTATAAAAATTCTTCCAGTCCTTATGGTGTGTGAGTACTTGGCTCTCAGGTCTCCCAAGAGCATGCACAGTGAGCAAGGAAGATGAAGCTTAGGGTACTTACGTTATGCTTTCCATCTGTTGGTATCAGAGCTTTGCAAAGCATCATTATCCTCATTTTGTGAATGGAGAAACTGGATATGCCTGCACTACACAGACTGTACTGGCATAGCTATGCCGTTGTAGACCTGAAGTGTAAATACAGCCTACACTGACACACAGCTTTTTTTTCTGTCCGGTGTAGGAAAACCACTTCCCCAAATGAAGTTAGCTGAGTTGATGGAAACCATCTTCTGTCAGCATCGCTGTATCTACACTGGAGGATGTGTCAACATAGCTATGCTGGTCAGTAATACGGTTTTTTCACTCTCCTGACCAACATAGTTATGTGTAGTTTTTTCAGTGTAGAGAAGGCCTGAGTTAGAGACGTTTAGTAGCTAAAACTTGTGAATTTGGATGCCTACAGGTACACTTAAGCCCATATATAGGCACCTAAATAAATGGGAATTGCAGATGCTCAGCACCATTGAAAACTAAGTCATGTATTTAGTTGTCTAAGTATAGATTTGGATGTCTAGCTTTTTGGCACCCAAGAAAATTTTGGCCTCACTGACTTGCTGAAGACCATGGTTAAGGCTTTGACTTTGTCACGGAAAATCATGAATCCGTGACTTCAGCCCCTAAGGCTGGGAGCTGAAAGTTCCTGTCGCCTTCTGCCGCAGCAGTGAGCTGTGAGGTACCCCACTCCCTGAGGCAGTAGCTCCCAGCCACCATGGGCAGTGGGGGGACCCCAGCAGCTCCCCAGCCACTGCGGCGGCGGCAGGGGGACCCCGGCAGCTCGCCGCCTAGGGCAGAGGGACAACTGGAGCTTCCCACCATGGCGACAGCAGGGATACCCCCGCAGTCCTCTGCTGCCATGGAGGGGCAGGGGGATCCTGGCAGCTTTCTTCTGCCACGGAGGGCCCCAGGAGCTCTGAGCCCTCACAGGTGGTGGGGACCCCAGAGCTCCCAGTCACCTGCAGCTGCCCCAATCCCTTCCTAGTTTATCATGGATATTTTTAGTAAAAGTCAGGGACAGGTCATGGGCTTCCGCAAATATTTCTTTGTTGCCAGTGACCTGTCCCTGACTTTTACTAAAAATATCCATTACAAAATCTCAGCCTTAACAATGGTTGGTGGCAGTGACTGTTCCCTTTTTTCCCTGCCCCATTGTTTTTCAAATAAAGTGAAAGTAAAAGTCAAAACAGCATCTTATTTTCTTTCCCCATTCTCCTTCTGTTTTCATCTCCTTTTTATTTCTCTCTGTTGATTCCTCAAGTGTTTTAGCATCTGCAATTTTATGAGCAGGGCTTTAAAAAAAATCTATACTTCTGTGACATTTGGGAAGTTTGCCTGGGCAACTGCCATTATCCTCTTCAGCATCTATGTTTTCGTTAGGGGGGGGAAAAAAAAAACTTTTAGCCTTTACAGTTTTGATGGTAAGCTTCAAAGATGGGCCAGGTGTAAACTGATGTGTTGTTGTCTTCCTGTGTCTGCAGACAGATGGCTTTATTAGAATTGGGAAAAAAGTATAGAGAAGGGCAACAAAAATTATTATGGGTTTGGAACAACTTCCATATGAGGAGAGATTTAAAAGACTGTTACTGTTAATCTTAGAAAAGCGACTACTAAGGGGAGGGATATGAACGAGGTCTATAGAATCATTAATAGTGTGGAGAAAGCAAATAAGGAAGCGTTATTTACCCCTTCATATAATTTCATTGGGTAACACCTGGTTCATGTTACCCGATGAAATTAAAAGGCAGCAGTTTTTAAAAAAACAACAAAAGGAAAGATTTCGGAGTAGCAGCCGTGTTAGTCTGTATTCGCAAAAAGAAAAGGAGGACTTGTGGCACCGTAGAGACTAACAAAATTTGTTAGTCTCTACGGTGCCACAAGTACTCCTTTCCTTTTAACAAAAGGAAATACTCCTTCACCCAGTGCACAGTCAACCTATGGAACTCACTTTCAGGGGATCTTGTGAAGGCCAAAAATATAGTGGGGTTAAAAAAAAAAATTAGATAAGTTCATGGAGGATGAGTCCATGAGTGGCTGTTAGCCAAGATGATCAGGGACGCAACTTCATTCTCTGGGTGTCCCTAAACCTCTGACTGCTGGAAACTGGGTTTGGATGACAGGAGATGGATCATTCGATAATAGTCCTGTTCTGTTTGCTTCTTCTGAAGCATTGGCCTCTGTTGGAGGACAGGACAGTGGGATAGATGGATCATTGGCCTAACCCAGTATGGCCATTCTTATGTTCATTGCTATTCAGAGCTTGACCAAGCTTCAGCAGAATCAAAATTAACTAGTGTTGTCAGTTTTGCTGTTGCGAATAAGGTTCTGAACAGCAGTAGTGAAAACTAACTAACAATTTAACTTTGCTGCTTGGGAAAGCAATGAGTAGCACTGAAAGTAAGCGCTACAGTTGTTCACTGGGGCTGTTGGGACATGGAGAGAGGATAGAATCATTTAGAAAAGAGAAATGTAAAGAGAAATCTGGGGGGAGAAGAAACAAAGTAGAGGCAGAACGGTGTAGAAGAGAAATACAAAGAGGTCATGTAGGGGAGAGAAGGAAAAGATTAAATGTGAACTGAAGACAACAGCTTAAGGTATACAATGATCTCCTGTAGGAAAGAAAATAAGTAATTTTCCCTAAATTGATGAGAGGTTAACAAATTCAATGTAGTAAGTAGGGTTTGAACAAAAAATCCGCTAAATGGAAAGTTGATAGTGTTACGGTTAGAGTATACAACAGCATTCACGAATTTTATATACTTATTTCCTTGTCACTGCTTTCAGTGTGTTCAGCTGAAGTCTGAGACGCAGCTAGACCTTAGCTGGCTCACATGTATAAATACCTTCACAAAGAGAAAATACCAGATACTAACAGGTTCTTGACTCTAGCAGACTAATGGCTGGAAGCAGAAGCCAGACCAATTTATACTAGAAGTAAGGCCCATGTTTTTAATAGTGCATGACTAACCATTGGAACAAATTACTAAGATAAGTGGTAGAGTCTCTCTCTCTCTCTCTCTCTCTCTCTTGATATCTTCAAACCAAGACTGGATACCTTTCTGGAAGACGTGTTTTAGCCAATCAAACACAAATTACTGGGCTTAGTATATGGGTAACTGTGTGAAATATAATGGCGTGTGATGTATGGGAGGTTTGACTACATGATCTAATGGTCCCTTCTGGTTCTAAACTCCATCTGTTTTAATGACTGCCTCATTTTTTTTTTGTAGCCTAAATAAGTTATACAATACAGAGTTTGTTCTAAAACAGTGGTTTTCAACTTTTTTTCATTTGTGGACCTGTAAAAATTTTGGAATGGAAGTGCATA
This sequence comes from Dermochelys coriacea, assembly GCF_009764565.3. Lineage (NCBI taxonomy): Eukaryota > Metazoa > Chordata > Testudines > Dermochelyidae > Dermochelys > Dermochelys coriacea. The sequence goes on along the minus strand of NC_050077.1, from coordinate 33,684,978 downwards.
ACCCTTTGGAAATCTTAGACATAGTCTGTGGACCCCTAGGTGTCCGTGGACCACAGTTTGAAAACCACTGTTCTAAAATATGAATTATGTGGCTCTCCCTCAATGACAAACTGCTGACCTGATGGATACATATGACCTGTGCTAAAATGTTTCATTTAATTAAAACCTGTCTGTTAACATTCACAACTAATAGTATTGGGAAGGGGCCATTTTGGTAAAGAGCTGTGTGTACAAGGGAGGGTGTTAATCTGGGGAAGGGGAACGGAGTTAAGGTGAAGATTGTTGTGTGTGGTAGTGGTATAGAGGGTGTGTACTATTGGTCTTTGATGTATTTTTCCACTTCCTTTTGGGGTTATGTCACTTGTGTAGCAACCTTAATTATTGCATAACGAATTCTTTTGTGTGTAAATAAGCTTACTGGCATAGGCCAATTTTTTATGCAGCTAGTATTCTAATGTGTATAGACATCAGAGTAGTTTATTTTACAATTTGTAAGCATCTAGAATTGTGTATGGGCATTTAAATAATAAAGATACATAAATTAAAGTTGTAGGGAAATTCCCCTTCAAGTGACATAGGTGCATTTTCAGCTCTTTGTAATGTTGGACAGATACAAAGTCAACTGCTCATTTATTCAAAATACCTAAATCAGTACATGAATATGCTGGTTTAATAATTTAAAAAATAACTATGGTTTAATATGAAAGTGAAATGGCTGAACGATGAAAGCCCTTTTCCAATTGTGAAATCACTCTTCAAGCAAGATGGGAATTGTTTTACAGTTTGATGTGGAGTGGGAGGGATTGTCCCCATTTATCATTGCTTTTTATAATATGATCACTATCAGCAGGAATGTTCTTATGGCCATTTAAATAAAAACCTGAATTAGTGGGTATTTTTGAAAGTATTGGCACATTAACATTGAAAATACTATTATGAGGAAAATAACATAGTTCTTCTGTATAATGTTTTTGGCATGATTCATCCTTCTCATACTCTAGTTATTTAATATCCTTTTAAGTTAGGACATAGAATGATAGGACTGGAAGGGACCTCGACAGACCATCTAGTCCAGTCCCCTGCACTCATGGCAGGAATGTGTACATTAACTCCTCGCTTAACATTGTAGTTATGTTCCTGAAAAATGCGACTTTAAGCAAAACTGTTAAGCGAATCCAATTTCCCTATAAGAATTAGTGTAAATGGGGGGCAGGGAGGTTAAGTTCCAGGAAAATTTTTTTCACCAGATAAAAAACTAATACAGTAAACTGTGTGTGTACACAAGTTTTAAACAAGCAATTTAATACTGTACACCGCAATGATGATTGTGAAGCTTGTTTGAGGTGGTGAAGTTAGAGGGTTCCCAGGGAATGCCTTACTGCTAAATGATGAACTAGCATTTGGCTGAGCCCTCAAGGATTAACACATTGTTAATGTAGCCTCACACTCTACAAGGCAGCACGAATGGAGGGAGGGGAGATGGCATGGGAGACAGAGACACAAACCGTGTGTGTGTGTGTGTGAGTGAGAGAGAGAGAGATATGTGCATCACTCCTTTGGGTACACTGACACCACATTCTAAGTACATTTAAAAAGATCAGGAAGTTGAGACAGCAGTTGCGGCCAGCTCTCTCCATCCTGAGCCCTCTTGTCCCCCCCCCCCGCTCTATATGGAGAAGGGGTAAGCGGGGGGCAGGAGTAGAGGGGAGGGGGACACCCTGACATAGCCCCTCTCTTCCCCCCTCCCCTGCACAGCAAGCAGGAGGCTCCCGGGAGCAGCTCTATGGCAGAGGGCAGGAGCAGCACATGGCATTGGGGGGGAGGGACAGCTGAACTGCCGGCAATTGTAGCCTGCTGACCAGCTTCTGCACAGGGAACTTAGGGGAGCAGGGAGCTGCTGGGGGGCTGCTGGTCCACCCTGTTTCCAAGCCCCCACCAGCTAGCTGCAACGGGCTGCTCTTCCTGCAAGCGGTGGACAAAGCAGGCAGCTGCCAAACAGTGTTGTAAGGGAGCATTGCACAACTTTAAATAAGCATGTTCCCTAATTGATCAGCAAGGTAACAATGTTAACCGGGACGACTTTAAGTGAGGAGTTACTGTATTATCTAGACCATCCCTGACAGTGTGTGTTTGTCTAACCTGCTCTTAAAAATCTCCAATGATGGAGATTCCACAACCTCTCTAGGCAATTTATTCCAGTGCTTAACCGTCCTGACAGGACGTTTTTCCTAATGTCCAACTTAAACCTCCCTTGCTGCAATTTAAGCCCACTGCTTTTTGTCCTATCCTCAGCAGTTAAGAAAAACAGTTTTTCTCCCTCCTCCTTGTAACAGCCTTTTATGTACTTGAAAACTGTTATCATGTCCCCTCTGTCTTCTCTTCTCCAGACTAAACAAACCCAATTTTTTCAATTATTCCTCATAGGTCATGTTTTCTAGACCTTTAATCATTTTTTTTGCTCTTCTCTGGACTCTCTCCAATTTGTCCACATCTTTCCTGAAATGTGGCTCCCAGAATGGAGATAATACTCCAGTTGAGGCTTAATCAGCACAGAGTAGAGCAGAAGAATTCCTTTTCGTGTCTTGCTTCCAACATTCCTGCTAATACATCCCAGAACGATGTTTGTTTGCTTTTTTGAAACACCATTACACTATTGACTCGTATTTAGCTTGTGGTCCACTATGACCCCCAGATCGCATTCCGCTGTACTCCTTCTTAGGCCGTCATTTTACATTTTGTATGTGTGCAACTGATTGCTCCTTCCTAAATGGAGTACTTTGCATTTGTCCTTATTGAATTTCATCCCATTTACTTCAGACCATTTCTCCAGTTTGTCCAAATCATTTTGAATTTTAATCCTATCCTCTAAAGCATGTACCACTCCTCCCAGCTTGGTGTTGTCCACAAACTTTCTAAGTGTACTCTCTATACCATTATCTAAATAATTGATGAAGATACTGAGCAAAACTGGACCCAGAATTGATCCCTGTGGGACCTCACTTGTTTTGTCCTTCCAGCATGACTATGAATCACTGATAACTACTCTCTGGGAATGGCTTTCTAACCAGTTTTACACCCACCTTACAGTAGCTCCATGTAGGTTGCATTTCCCTAGTTTATGAGAACGTCATGCGAGACGCTATCAAAAGCTTTAAAGTCAAGATATACCACGTCTACCCCTCCCCCCACCCCGTCCACAAGGCTTGTTACCCTGTACAAAGTAAGCTGTTGGGTTGGTTTGACACAGTTTGTTCTTGACAAATTCATGCTGACTGTTACTTATCACCTTGTTATCTTCTATATGTTTGCAAATTGATTGCTTAATTATTTGCTCCATTATCTTTCTGGATACAGAAGTTAACCTGACTGGTCTGTAATTCTCTGGGCTGTACTGACTTCCTTTTTGTAGATGGGCACTATATTTGGCCTTTTCCATTCTTCTGGAATCTCTCCAGTCTTCCATGACTTTTCAAAGATAATCACTAATGGTTCAGTTATCTCCTCAGTCAGCTCCTTGATTATTCTAGGATGTATTTCATCAGGCCTTGGTGACTTGAAAACATCTCATTTGTTTAAGTAATTTTGACCTTGTTCTTTCCCTATTTTAGCCTCTTCTGATCCTACATCACTTTCACTGGTATTCACTGTGTTAGATGTCCAATCACCACTAACCTTCCTGGTGAAAACTGAAACAAATAAGTCACTGAACACCTCTGCCAGTTCCACATTTTCTGTTGTTCCCCCTCCCCTCCCCCCATTGAGTAAGGGGCCTACTCTGTCCTTGGTCTTCCTCTTGCTTCTAATGTATTTGTAGACTGTTTCCTTGTTACCCTTTATGTCTCTAGCTAGTTTGATCTCATTTTGTGCCTTGGTCTTTCTAATAGTCTCCCCCCATACTTGCGTTATTTGCTTATATTCATCCTTTGTAATTTGACCTAGTTTCCACTTTTTGTAGGACTCTTTTTTTTGACTTTTAGATCATTAAAGATCTCTTGGGTAAGCCAGAGTGGTCTCTTGCCATACTTCCTGTCTTTCCTATGCAGTGCCCGTTCCTTGTGCCCTTAATAATGTCTCCTTTGAAAAGCTGCCACCTGTCTTCAATTGGTTTTCCCCTTAGACTAGCTTCCCATGGGATCTTACCTACAAACTTAGAGTTTGCTAAAGTCTGCCTTCTTGAAATCCATTATTTTTATTTTGCTGTTCTGCCTTCTGTCATTTCATGATCACTTTCACCTCCCTATTTTTCTAAATCAAATTTAGAACAGCCTCTCTCCTAGTAGCTTTCTCCATCTTCTGAAATTAAAAAATGTCTCCATTACATTCCAAAAACTTGTAGGATAATCTGTGCCCTGCTATGTTGTTTTCCCAACAGATGTCTGTGTAGTTGAAGTCCTCCATTACCACCAAGTCCTGTGTTTTGGATGATTGTTATTTAAAACAGGATGGATTTGATTTAAACTTTTCAGACTAGTTTTACAGCTATATCAGAAAATGAGTGATTGTTTGGTTATTTCATTTACCAAAGGTAATTGAAGCCGATATTTATGAAGTCATTGGGAGGTGAACTATCTCCAATTCAACAGGTTAATCATAAATATTTGGAGGATTTTCTTGCCAAGCTGTATTAGGAGGAGGAGATCACCAGACAGACAAAACAAGCGTATGAATTTTTGAATTTAGTTAAACATTCACGTTTTTTAAGATCGGGTTTGTTTTTGTTAAAATTGTTAGCTAAAATAGTTAAATAATAAAAACAAAAATTAAATTGACTGTCAGCCAGAGAAGCTTAAAATATTGGTTTCTGCAGCTAACTCAGTCGTCTTCACCTTGATTTTCCTGTTTGTAATCTGGAGAAGGAAAAAAACCTTTCCTGCTTTTTTCAGTTCCCAAATGATTTCTCAATTTGGAATGAATTAGTTCAAAGGAAGAAAATATTCTTTCTACACCGGCAGAAGAAGCTACTGCTGTTAAAAGTGAGATTATCACTTCAACAATCTCTGAATCCAAGTGCTTAAGTGATTTCCACCAGTTCACTGGTGTGACTTTCTTTAAAACATCATCAGCAAACATATTTCTTGCATAGTTCATCCTTAGCTCTGAAGTTTATTATAGTTGGCATTATGGAGGGATGATTGCTGGATGTCCATGTTGTAACCAACTCCTCTTCTACAGCACTTAAGGTTTGACCCTGGTATGTAATATTGAGAATTTTTGCCAGAAAATGAACTGGAGAGAGTGCTTGTCCCATTTGTTTTTTTTTTAATGCTTGTAATTTAACTCTTGTCATTGCATATTTCTGTTTTTAAGATGTCACTCAGTTCCTTTCAAATTTCAGCGGTGTCAGCAATAAAACATCTACACCTCTACCCCGATATAACACGATCCGATATAACGCGGGTTTGCATACAAAGTGGTAAAGCTCCGACACGCTGCTCTGAGCAGAATGTTAAGGGTGCTGGGCTGGGCCGGTGCTGAGGGGTTGGATAAGGGGTAGAGGGTCTCAGGGGTGGTCAGGGGCTTCCCCCCCCCGGTCTGGGAGGCAGGAGCTGTGCAGGGGGGGCACTTTTGGGGGCCCTGCAGTCCCAGAGTTGCCTGAAGGATTAGCTCCGCATCCCTCACCCTGGCCCCAGCCATGTCGCTCGCGGGAGGGAGCTTGGGGGAAGGGATCCCCCCCGCACTCACCGGCAGCGGTGGAAGCGGAGCAACCTGGCCCCAGTCCGCTCCACTCCACCAGCTCCCAGCCATGGCGCTCAGTTTCCCACCTCAGGTGAGTGTGGGACCTTTCCCCAACCCCGCCCACAGTGACATGGCCAGGGCAAGGAAAGCAGAGTGGGCTGGGGCAGCGTCTCTCCGCTTCCTGCCGCAGGTGAGTGCAGGGGGCGTCCTTTACCCAACCTCCCCGCACTCACTGGTGGCGGGAAGCGGAGCGCCGCGGCTGGGAGGTGGCGGAGTGAAGTGGGCTGGGGCTGCGTTGCTCTGCTTCCCACCGCTGATGGTGAGTGCCTGTTGGGAAGAAGGGTGTGAATAGGGGTCGAAGCAGTAGGGAGCAGGGGGGTTGGATAGGGGGTGAGGTCCTGGGGGTGATTAGGAACGGGGGTCTCTGGAGGGGGCGGTCAGGAAACAAGGAATGGGGGGCCAAAGCAAGTTCGATATAATGCGGTCTCACCTATAATGCGGTGAGATTTTTTTTTTTTAGTCTCCCGAGGACCGCGTTCTATCGGGGTAGAGGTGTATTTCCCTGCATTTTGTTCAAGCCTACAGAAATAGGCTTCAGAGTACTCGGCATGTGTTCAACATTTCTCTTAAGCCCAATGTTGAGAACTTTGGCTGTGATAGTGCCATCTGTTTTTTTTTTTACGATTTTGTTCACAAACTTGTCATTAGATTAGGCCAGTTCTTGATATAGTACTCAAAACAGTCCACTGCTGAGTTCCATTGCACATCTTGTGGGAGAGTTAGCTTGGTTCCTCCCACTTTTTTCAGAGCAGTGTGTGCAAAGCGGTTGTTACGGAAGAATTCTGCAATTTCAACAACATTAGCCTTTATTTCTGGAACACTGAAGTCTTTGGCTAGGAGGTGCATCAAATGAGCACTGCAGCTGTATGTTGTTAGCTAGGGACTCTCTTGTAAATTTCTTCTCATCTTGGATACACTTACAGTATTGTCTGTGAGGAAGCTGTGAACTAGACATTTGAATTTTTTCCCGCACAGTTTGATATAGCTTTTATTGCTGCTACTTGTAAGTATTCTGCGGTGTATGCATTTCCTGATGTATCAATTGTTTCTGTTAGGAATTCCCTTCTTCTGTTGTAATCTGCTGGTTCTTATCACAAACTTATTTTATGGTTGTGTCTGGATGATGGAGAATTGTTTTTTCTTTTTGCTACAGGTGATATACTGTGGCTATGTGACATACATGATGTGATTTAAAACGCTATCATTGGCAGATAACTCTGAAACTATAGAAAATGAGGGTGATCTTGAAGGTGGATAGTCTTCAGAAACAGTCTCCTAAACAAAATAAGTCAATGCAGTTATTTAATTATTATGACCATACTGCTTATTTAGGGTATTACTCATTGCGTTCACTGACACTCAGTACTACTATAAAGGTGAAATTGTAAAAGGAAGATCTGCCTATTTCAGCTATTTTTTTTCACAGTTGCATCTAAAGTGATAGTACCATAGAGTAACAACTATATTTTTTTGCTCAAACATGAGAATTCAAAAATAGTCAAGAGGGAAGACAGGCAGTCCTTAAGAAAGAAGTACGAAATAAAAAAGTTTACCAACCTGAAGATCCTGCATGTTCAGACTTGTTCCTTTCATCATCTTCAATGCAGCTTCCTCCTTAGAAGGAACACTTCTCATGATGTTTCATTAGGGCAACCAGGCCTTGCATTTCTTTGTTGCACTGTTTGTATTTTGCACTCATGCCTGTTTTACTCACAGGTAGAGAAACTTCATTTAAAATATTCCCAAACTGGGTCTCTTTTTTTACAGCTTGCTGCCACTAGAGGTTTTCCCTTCTAGTGAGAGAATGGTATGGTAGATCTCAAATCAATGAAGGCTACGCTCAGAAAGACCTCAAGACTTCTGGAATATGCTGCTCAAACAGTTTGACTTTTGTTTCTACTGCCTGTCCCTCCCTTCTCACATTTATCTCCAGACTTCTTCTCCTTGTCCAGATCTATTCCATCCCCAACAATCTTCTATCGTTGAACTTTTGAAACTTTTCACTTTTAGAGAGAGGTAAGGGATTGACTATGTACACAAATTTTGCAGAGGGACAATAGGGTTGCGGTCTGTTGTTTCTCACCTCTGTATATTTATTTAAAAACATTTCCGCTGTTAACAAGCATGTTATCTCTGGAGACACAAATACACAGTTTGAGAACTGCAAAACTAAACATCTCTGATGGTAAAAAGAAAAGGAGTACTTGTGGCACCTTAGAGACTAACAAATTTATTTGAGCATAAGCCATTGATCACTACCTGTTCAGTATGATAGTCTAGCCAGCTTTCTATCCACCTTATAGTCCATTCATCTAGCCCATACTACTTTAACTTTCTGACAAGAATATTGTGGGAGACTGTATCAAAAGCTTTGCTAAAATCAAGGAATAACATGTCTGCTTTCCCCTCATCCAGAGCCAGTTCTCATCTTTTGGTGGTGGTCACAGCAGCAACGGCTGGGGCTGGGGTCCCTCACTCCCCTGCTCTGGGGAGCGGGTTAGCAGGCCCCCCCAAGGGGCTGCAGTTACCTCCTCATAGAAGGCAGTTAGGTTAGTCAGGCATGACTTGCCTATGGTGAATCCATGCTGACTGTTCCTGGTCACTTTCCTCTCCTCGAACTGCTTCAAAATTGATTCCTTAAGGACCTGCTCCATAATTTTTCCAGGGATTGAGGTGAGGCTGACTGGCCTGTAGTTCCCTGGATTCTCCTCCTTCCCTTTTTTAAAGATGGGCGCTACATTAGCCTTTTTCCAGTAATCTGGGACCTCCCCTGATTGAAAACTCGTGGCAAAGATAATGGCCAATGGCTCTGCAATCACATCTGCCAACTCCTTTAGCCCCCTCGGATGCAGCACATCCAGCCCCATGGACTCATGCTCATCCAGCTTTTCTAAATAGTCCTGAACCACTTCTTTCTCCACAGAGAGCTGGTCACCTCCTCCCCATGCTGTGCTGCCCAGTGCAGCAGTCTGGGAGCTGATCTTGTTCGTGAAGATAGAGGCAAAAAAGCATTGAGTACATTAGCTTTTTCCACATCCTCTGTCACTCGGTTGCCTTCCCCCATTCAGTAAGGGGCCCAAACTTTTCCTGACTATCTTCTTGCTGCTAACATACCTGTTGAAACCCTTCTTGTTACTCTTAACATCTCTTGCTAGCTGCAACTCCACTTGTGATTTGGCCTTCCTGATTTCATTCCTGAATGCCTGAGCAATATTTTTATACTCCTCCCTGGTCATTTTTCCAGTCTTCCGCTTCTTGTAAGATTCTTTTTTGTGTTTAAGAGCAGCAAGGATTTCACTGTTAAGCCAAGCTGGTTGCCTGCCATATTTCCTGTTCTTTCTACATATCGGGATGGTTTGTTCCTGCAACCTCAATAAGGATTCTTTAAAATACTGCCAGCTCTTCTGGACTCCTTTCCCCCTCATGTTCTCCCAGGAGATCCTGCCCATCAGTTCCCTGAGGGAGTGAAAGTCTGCTTTTCTGAAACCCAGGATCCGTATTTCACTGCTCTCCTTTCTTTGGTCAGGATCCTGAACTCGACTGTCGCATGGTCATTGCCTCCCAGGTTCCCATCCACTTTTGCTTTCCCTGCTAATTCATACCTTGCAGTATCTTTAGTGCCCACATGGATGAGTAGCATGGGATAGTAGTCAGAGGACAGGATGATCCTCAACAATCCCTCTGTAATGTCTCCGATATGGGCCCCTGGCAGGCAGCTTACCTCCATGTCAGGACATGCCATGTCAGGACAACAGCTGGGTGCCTCTGTTCCCATCAGAAAAGAATCACCAACCATTACTATCCTATGTTTTCTCCTGGGAGTGGTGGCTGCGATCTTCCCAGCCTTGGGGGTACATGGCTTCTCCTCCACCTTTGTGGTGGTTCCTCATTGCTCGTTGTCAGGGCACCATATCTGTTTTTCATCACCAGGGTGGGTGGATTGGGAGTATAGGTGAAGCATTGCCTGCTGTCAGAAATAATCAGCTGCCGGTGTCCTCCCTGTAACAGAGCCATATCTTCCTCCCCCGGGGTTTGACAGCAATCCTCTGAAACTGGATAGCTTCCTTCAGCCTTGGATGGTCTCCATATGAAATCTCCACATAATCTTAATGAATTCGAGTTCTTAATCTGAGAGCCCTATTGTAGGACAGTGCTGTGCTCAGAATGTGAGAGATGGAATAGCATTTATATTGTAATATACTTTACTGGCCTAACTGTAGAAGTGATGCTATATATTGATTTTTTTATTTTTATTTTTTTTATTGGCGAGGGTCAGGTGTATTAGGAAGTGACTTGCTTAGTACGGAGACTTGAATAAAGGGAAGACTTGTATGAAGAGTACTTTTAGTTTGCCAGTTATCTCCTGTTACCTGCTGAATTTGCAACTGTTTGAGGAAGCTAACATTGTTAAACCTATTTTCTTTTGTTTGATGCTGTAGTGAAGTCATAACTGATGTTTTGAAAACAACAACAGCACAAACTTAGGACAAATATGTACATTTAAGTGGGGAGTGCTTCCACTTAATCTGCTTTACAGAGTTTGTCACTTTGCATACATTTCAGTGGAGATGCACTTTCCATATAAAAACAATCTATAATTACTGCTGCATCTGCAGTCACTCTTTCCCTGTGGAGATATTGATGGATATTAATAAGTAAATAGTAGTAGTAAAATAAGGCATATGTTTTTGGATTTGTGTTAGCATTTAATGTCTCTTGTTTTTGTTCATATAGCTGTATTTTAACCATTAGACTATAGTTGCTTTGCCTGTTCAGTGTATTTAGTGTCTTACATAAATTTCTGTTTAACTTGTAGATTTTGGATCTCTGTTTGACTTGGAAAATGATCTTCCTGATGAGCTGATCCCCAATGGAGAGTTAAGCCTTCTAAATAGCAGTGGGAATCTTGTTCCAGATGCAGCTTCCAAACACAAACAACTTTCTGAACTTCTAAGGGGAAGCGGTAGCTCTACCCTAAATCCTGGAATTGGAAATGTGAACTCAAATAGCCCTGTCCAGCAAGGAGTTGGTAGCCAAGTCCAAGGGCAGCCGAACAGTGCTAACATTAGTAATCTGGGTGCTATGGGTAAGAGCCCTTTAAACCAGGGAGACACTTCTGCTTCAAGCCTGGCAAAGCAGGCAGCCAGCACCTCTGGACCTACCACACCTGCATCACAAGCACTGAACTCTCAAGCACAAAAACAAGTGGGGATGGTGACAAGCAGCACTGCAACATCACAGACTGGACCTGGGATATGTATGAATGCTAATTTCAGTCAGACTCACCAGGGCCTTCTCAACAGTAACTCTGGCCACAATTTAATGAATCAGCCTCAGCAAGGACAAGGGCAGGTAATGAATGGATCTCTTGGGGCAGCTGGAAGAGGAAGGGGAGCAGGAATGCAATATTCTGCCCCTTCCATGCAAGGGAATGCAGGCAGTGTGCTGGCAGAGACTTTAACCCAAGTGTCACCACAGATGGCTGGTCATGCAGGCCTGAACACAGCACAGACAGGAGCAATGACAAAAGTATGTACATAAACTTTATAAATTCTATCTGTCTAGATGCATGTTTTTTCTCCAGGTATCTGAGAAATTGATTTTAGTAACTGATAGAAATTCAGGCGCCTTGAAAGTATTTGTTTTCAGTTTTTATTAGGTGTAAATTAGATATCCCTGGTTCATATAAAACTAAGATACTAGACTTTTAGTAGCATTGAGTGTAATTTAACTGACTGTGTGCTAAAGATCCTAAACAGATCACATTTCTGAGTGGAAGAGGAAACTTTGGTCCTGCTTAAGTAAACTATTTATCATGTGAAAATTTTAAAGATTTCATGCTTGCAGTAGGATATGTGTAATTTAAAGAAAATTGGGTTTTGAAGTTTATTTTTAAAATTAGTCTGACTATAAATTCTATATATCAGGTATTTTCAGCAATGAATATGTTTCACTGTTTAAAAAAGATTCTGATTCAACTCTGATTCTCTTATTGCATTCCATTGTGTGTAGTAAGAAAAAGAAGAGGAAAAATATGCTTTGTGAATTCTGCACTTATCAGTTTCAGGCATTAGGATGTCCTGAAAATGAGACACAATGAAAAGCCTGCTTTTATTATCGTCATAAATGAAAATGGCTGTTTAGAATCTCTTTGAAGAAGGCTAAAACTAGGACAAAATCTTGCTAGTAAGTTATTGGAAGAGAAGAATTTAGTGGTCCAAAAAAGAAAAAAAGACTTACTGACCACTTCTGTATGCTTCACTCTAGCAAACAGAAAAAGTTTGTTTAAAGCTAAGCACATTTAGTACTGATAAAAGGTGCTAGACTGAGAGGCTTGAAGATATGTACCTGTTTACAGAAAAATTACAGAATAGGCAGAGGCAATACACGCTTTCCATACTGCCATGTCAGTGTGCTCCCATTGAAGTCTTTGGCTTCTTTGCTTAAAGACAGGTACCAATTAGCAGAATTATAGTGACTGTTTTTGTGATGCAGACACCTGTCTGTCAGAGGGTCATGAGACCATCAGAGACAGTACCAGTGTGTGAGTGGCAAGTCACCCATTTATAGCTTCCTTTTTTCTCTTCCCCTACAGCTGAAGAGCAGAGTCAGAGTGTTTGTATTTATTGCGTTTATTGATTTGGTCTATAGCAAATCTCCTACTAGTGGGTGGGGAAAAGTAATGTTTCACAAGTTAAGCAAAACTGCTATTGTCAGTCTCTTTTCATATTGGAATCTCAGGGACCACACTTTTGTGTATGGTTGCTGTAGTTACAAATTTTAAGATATTGGAAAAGAGTGTAAAAGTCATGTGGTAGTATTAGAGACTGACATCCTATTTAGCCACTGAACACAGAAAAAGGCAGGTTCAATTTCCATTACCACTCAGTTCTTTATGCTTCCGCTGAAACTGCAAACAAGAATGCATTGAGTAGTTTGGTGATGTGGCTACATATCCTCTTGGGTTCTGTTATGAAGACTGTTCATTTCATATAGGCCACTAGGCTAAACCTGACAGGGGAAGAGCATATTTTCTGTGTGAAGTCTAATCTACCAGCCACTTCACTTCTTCAACAGCTGGGGACGAAGAGCTTTCTAGTAAGGAATTTCCCTGGACCCTATTTGAGGGTTGGGGGCCATTTTAGTATCACTCTTGGCTGCAGTGTGTTAAATTTGTTGGTTTGTTGCTGACAGAAGTTGAGGCACAAATTCTGTTCATCCCCATTGGGGGATGATTTTCTTTATTTTAAGGAAGGGAAGCTTAAAGGTCTAAACAGATTGGCAGCATGATGTAAAGCTGAGCATACTTATCGTCAGTCCATGAACCTAAACATTTAGATGCTCTTTGTATAGAGATTGACTGCTATAGGTACAGGAAAAGAATGGTTATTGGGAAGTAAGTAGAGAAAGGGGTAGGTGATTATTTTCTTGTACTAGATTTGTTTTTCTCTGAAATGTGTGGAAATGGAATGAAAATATCTAATTTGGCTTATTTCCATTTTTTAAAAACAATAAGTAGTCTGGCCACCGGACTCCTTGTTGTTTTTGTGGATACAGACTAACACGGCTACCCTCGATACTTGATTGTCTTTAAAAAGTAACCCATTGGAGCAGGTTACTTTAGCTTTTACAGAGCTGTGTTATGTAGGTTATAACTCGATTGTATGCACTTAGGGTGAAATGGACCTTGGGGCAGAGGTCCTTATTTGGGCCCTCTGCCCTGGAGTTAATTTTACCAGTTTTGATTAAGGATCACTTATCAAGCTGAATGGAGGTCATGTGACTTCTGCTTTTTTTTATTCTGTGGTGCAATTTTTTTTTTTAAGAATTTATCAATGACATACATTTCAAACACTCAGGAAGACAAGTTCTCTGTTGCAGAGACCTTACAATCTGTGGCCCTGATCTTGCAATGCGTTGAATTCTAAATGGAGCATGTGGAAGAGTGTGTGGTTTGCTTAGTGCAGCAAAAAAAAGGCTGAGAGATTGACTTTTCTGGATAAATACATTAGGGGGTAAGTACTAGGGAGGGTGGTGAGCTATTAAACTAAAGGACAATGTTGATACAAGAACAAATGGGTATAAATTAGCCATGAACAAATTCAGTCTGGAAATTAGAAGGCGGCCATCAGAGGGGTCAGGTTCTGGAATAGCCTGCCTGTAGGAATTGTGGGGGCAAACAACTTATTTAGTTTTAAGAAAAGCTGGACAAATGTAGTGCGGTTGTACGCCAGGTTACTTGTGATGGTTGGGGTTAGGGCTCAACAGCTTTGGATTCACTTCTGGCTTATGTCTTATGTTCCTAAAAGCTCATGCTTCAGGGTTTCAGCCAGATTTCTGCAGGGGTCAGAAAGAGATCAGCCACCCCTCCCCAAGGGGAATAAATAGTATTCTAGTGTTGGGTTTGTTTGTTTTTTTTTTTTTTAATCCCTTCCTCTGAAAGCATAGAGAAGGCCACTTTGGAGGGGAAGGCAAGGACTCCTAGGTGGCACTGAGCATTCTCTCTGGTGCTTGCCTGGCTGATTCTTATGTGCTCAGGATCTGACTGATTGCAATATGTGAGGTCAGGAAAGAATTTTAATTAGCAGTGACCTTGGGGTGGGGGTTGCTTTCCTTTGCAGCATGTGGTTGTGGGCCAGGGTTATCTGGGTATATCTTAATCATTTCTCTGCCATTGTGCGGGCCTTCGGCACTGGTGCACCTTGGTCCCCTCAGTTGGACATAGTAGTGTAGCCTCTTATGGGCTGTAAGACTTTGGTCTAATTTTGGTTGTTGGATTTAGGGTGTAGGTGCTGCGAGGTATTGGGGGCCTGTGCTACATGGGAGGTCAGACTGCATGAAGCGGTGGTCCCTTCTGGCCTTAAACTCTGTGATTCTGTGAAAAAGACCTGGACCTAATTGTGCTTTAGTTTTAGAAAAGAAAAGCAAATGTTAGGTTACATAAGGAAATGGAAAATAATACTGAAAATATAATCCCATTATATAAATTTGTGGTATGCCATCACATAGAATAAATACTGTGTTCAGTTCTGATCACCCTGTCTCAAATAAGTTATGGCAGAGTGTGAATTTAGAGATGCATGGCGAGAACAATTAGAGGCACAGAAATGTTTCTATATGGAGAGTGTAAAGATTGGGTCTGTTAGCCATAGAGGACATGAATAAGAGAGGACAGGATAAAAGTGTATAATACAGTGAAGGTAAATCGGGCACTAATACTTTTACCCTTGAAAGAAAAGAACTAGGAGAACTACAGCAAAATTGAAAAAAGGAATTTCATGCATTGCACAACTAGCCTGTGGAACTCATTTGTCACTTGATATAAGTGAGACATTTTAATTAATCTTCCTCTTTATTATCCACATTTTTAGTCTTCAATTGTTCATTTATTAAGACAATAAAACATACTAAGCTGTTTCTGCATCCTAAGTATACTAATTCAGAACTGATGGTTCTCCTTTGAGTGATTGTGAATCTATACATTCCACTGTAGGCACATGTGTACCCCGTACAATCAAGTTGGAGACTTTTGCCAGCAGTACTGCTGGTTTGCACATATGCTCCTGCCCTCCTCATGCACAGAGCAAGGGACACAAAAGTGACGTGGCTGTTGCTTCCCTCTCTGTTTGTTCTCACCGCCTGTGGTGGGAGTTGGAGCTTCCTGTCACTTATGAGCCTTGGTTAGCCAGTTTAGAAAGAGAGATTCTCATTTGGGATATAGGTTTTAGAGGAGCAGCCGTGTTAGTCTGTATCCACAAAAAGAACAGGAGTACTTGTGGCACCTTAGAGACTAACAAATTTATTAGAGCATAATCTTTCATGGGCTACAGCCCACTTCATCGGATGCATAGAATGGAACATATAGTGAGAAGATATATATACAGAGAAGTTGGAAGTTTCCATACAAACTGTAAGAGGCTAATTAGTTAAGATGAGGTATTAGCAGGAGAAAAAAAACTTTTGCAGTGATAATCAAGATGGTCCATTTAGACAGTTGACAAGAAAGTGTGAGGATACTTAAATTAGGGGAATAGATTGAATCTATTTGGGGGATGAAGGAAGATGTCAATTTTTTGTAGATGATTTAGTCTGTATGCTATCCACAACTGTGATGACAAGATGACCCTAATGAAGCCAAGATCTAGAGGGCCTGCTGTGGACAAAGCTGATAGGAGGTTTAGATCTCCATCTAGACACATCCTGAAGTCTCAAGTAGTAGCAAGGTCTATGCTGTGTTTGTCGTCTTCGTCACTAGGGTATAAACACCCTGAGTGTGAAGAGTTTGGGAATCTTTTGAAATCATCTTTCTTTTACAGTGCAAGGGCGGCAGTCCTTTTTTACAGTTGGGATCGCAGCACTGTGCAGGAGGGAAATGTTATCTAGTTCACTTCTGTCCCCTTCCTAAAACCTGCTTCCCATCCCTTTTCTGGGACCCATTTCACAAGGCTGTATTAATTTTAAGACTTTGTGTCTCTTTAATCAGAGAGCAATAGCAGAAGTTACTTACCAACACAGAGGGAAAGGGTTTTATTCCTGCTATTTCCTGATTTCCCCAAAAGGGAGGCTGTCTTTGGCCCCTCCTAGATATAAGAAAGCTGAACATATTCATCAAGAAAATCAAGTTCAAAATGGTTACCCTTGCATCTATTATCCCATCCATAGTGAAGAAGGGTTGGTATGCTGCCTTCAATCCTGGCCACAGAAAGTATCTTCGATTCACAGTAGGGAATGTGCACTACCAGTACATGGTTCTGCTCTTTGTTGAAAGAAGTAAAGGGGAACTGGTTACAGACCAGCATGTATATCGCTGCATTTCTGACTTTTATTAAGCTCCATTATAATCTAGCAAATGTTGTTCCTCCTTCTAGAATAATGGCCCATTCTACAAGGGCTCATTCCGGTTCATCAGCCTTCTTGAGTAACATACTGATGTGGACGTTTGCAAGGCAGCAATGTGATCATTGGTACAAACCTTCTCCAGACACTGTTATCGCTCAAGCTTTCCTGGGCAATGCCATTTTGGCAAGTCAGCGCTACAGTCTCTCTCCATGTAATCCAAAGTTTCGTCACCAGTAAGGGAATAGCTAATGAGTCACCTTCACTGGAATGTATATGTGCATAATCACTTGAAGGATTGAAAATGGCTTCTTTCCTGTTCCATAACTACTGTTCTTTGAGATTGCTGTGCGTGCATACATAGATTGTACAACCATCCCACCATCTCCCTAGTTCAGGTATTAGATGGCTGTGTGAAGAAACGGGGAGGCAGCAGCCATGCCCCTTTATGGCCTCTGCTCACTGCACAAGGATGCATTTGTGTCCTAGTGATACTGCTGGCAAGTCTCCAACTTGAGTTCATTGGGTGCACATAAATCTCCACTTGAATGTATATGTGCACAACACATCTCAAAGAGCAGTTACCACACAGGGAAGTAATGGTTTTCTTGCACCTCATCTTTTAGTTTTGAGGGCCTTTCAAGGTTGCTCTGCTCTGACCACCTCTTTCCATTTTTCTTCTCACTGGTGTCAGTCATCGAGTTCATCTTATGTTAGTGGAGCTTTTTTGGTTTTCCTTTTTCCCATGGTTTTTTCCCCTCAGTGGTAGAGTGGAAAATTTGAGAGAGGCAGAAAGTGCATCTGTGAACTGTTTTGAAGCTGAAGCTTGTTCTAAAGGGAAGTGGGAGTTGGATTGGCATTTACATTGAGCTACATCACTGTGCCCTTGTGATCACACACGTCCTATCCATCCGCATTAATGTGTCCTGGATCCTCCTAAGATTTTGGAGGCTAAAGCTTGCCTTTGAGTCAGGACTAGAAAGGTGCATGGTGAGTGATCTGATAGTAGGCTTCCAGACCTTTGAGAAAAGAACATTTTTTCATGCTTTTCACTCCTTGGCTATTCAGTCCCAGGAAGATGTAGACAAATGAAAAGGATATTGGAGAAGAGCAACAAAAATGCCTACACAGTTGCAAAGGGATTTACTTACATGGGGCAAATATAGGCAAGATGTGCAGAGAATGGCTAAACGGTTTTAACACCTAGCAGTCAATATAATGGAAGAGTATCAGCACCAAGATTAAACATTTAGATACAACTAGAGCTAATGTGTTGAACGTCAGGAAAAATTTCCTCACATTGAGATCTGTTAGGCTGGGAGATAAAGCATTATCACTTGGACCACTTTAAAATAGACAAAACACAACACTATAAATATACAGTAAGGAACAATCTTGTCGTCTTGTCAGACAATCTTGTGGAATGACCTAGATTAACTAGTGTTCTTCTTCAAGTAGTGTCCGTATGGGTGCTCCATACTGTAGGTGTATCTGTATCTCTAATCGGAGAATTTAGATAACTGTGTGTCTGTTCAGCACATGCGCTCTCCCTCCTTTGTGATCTGCCTCAAGACTATCTAGTACTGCGCAGGCCAACCACCCTCAGTTCTTTCTTGGCCGCCTTTGGCCAGGAACAGAGTAAGTAGTAGTCCCTCCCTTCGTGGCATTAAGTGTTTAGTAGAAGCAGTAAATGTTCTTAGACTTTCAGTTTTCGTTTTTTAAATTTTTTTTTCATGTTTCCTGCCCTTGTTCAGGGGGATCACCTTCTGTGGGGCATTTAGTAGATGAATTAAGTTTTTCAGCTCTTTAAATAAAAAACCCAGAATCGCACCTTTCACGTTTCCCTGCCTTTTGGCGGTGATTGCTCCAGGAGGGGCATGCCTGGTTCCGTTGGCTTCAAGAAGTGCCTCTCTTGCAATGAGGCAATTTCAATAATGGACGGACACTTGCATTTTGTCTGGTGTCTGAGGGACACTCACATTCTTTCTGCCAGAAGCTAAAGGTGAGATCTCATAAGAACTGGGAGCTCAAGTTAAACATCTCCTAATGGAGGGTCCTCTTCAGCTGCTGACTGAATCCAGTTCTCTCTGTCCACAGAGCCTTCAACATCCAGAGGGTAGAATTGTGAAAAGTTGGCTGATTCCCCGCTGTGCCCCCACAAAGCCTCTAGAAAAAGGGCTCCAACCCCTCAAACTTGAGTCCTTGGCCAGCCAGAGGGGATCCCCAGCGTGCTTGGCCACCTCGGTACTGACAGCTCCGAAGCACAGTACCCAGAAATATCAGGAAACTGTCTAAATACTGATGGGCACAGGTGCGGAGGCAGTGTCACCACCTCCCAGAGATGAAAAACAGAGACCGAACAGTCTCTAAAAGATCAGCACAGACAAAATCATCCTTGGCACCGAGTGTGGCAAAACACCCCTTAAACAACTTGTGGTACCAACGAGTTGACGCTGACACTCCTTGACTGTACCGAGTGTATCAACAGTACTGCAAAAGTTCAGTGACTGACAGGTCCCTCAAGAACAGAAGAACCGGAATCCTCACTACTTGGCACCAGAACCCTGGTACCAAGCATGTCTAGGTCTCCTAAATTACCGCTGACACTGGGCCATTTACCCACAGTGCCCCGGTCAGCACCACCATCCTCCAGTGAGGAATCTGTCATCCTGGTCACTGTCCATCTTTCCCTAGTTTCTCACAATGTCCTACCATTGCAACATCAGGGACCTCCCCGATTGCACCCTTATGCCAACCTGCATTAGCACCACCGCTACCCATTCTCTCCCTCCCCCCCTCGACCTGCCCTGTGGCCGTACTGGAATCTGTGGATGATTACAGGTTTATACCTCGCAAGCATCCATTGTCTATCATAAAGAATCCATCAGGCGGTCACTACGTCTTTAGTGTCCAGGGGCCCAGACCCTGAGGAAGAAACTTTTGAAGGGCAGGAGGCCAGACTTTTTGAAGTGGAGACTACCCCACCAGCAAACTTCATCCTCATTGGATGAGGCTGTGATGCCCCCTCCTTCAACACTAGCTGATGACTTGAGGCTCTTTCAGGACCTTACTAAGAGGGTGGCAGATGAGCTTCAAATTCCCTTACAGGCACACACCACAAGGTGGTAGATATTCCACATGCTTAACAAGGTGCTCCTGGATCCTGCCAAGGTCATCTGGCAGACACCAGCTTCCATTGTACCAATGTGCAAGAGCTGACAAGAAGTACTGTGTCCCTGTTAAAGAGGCAGACTTCCTCTCTACACACCCTCAACCTAACTGTATTGTTTTGGATGCAGTTAACGCACAGGGAAAACATCATGCCAAATCAACTCTATATGATAGACTGGAAGAGGCTAGACCTATTTGGGAAGAGGGCATACGTGTCAGTGACCATGCAATTCAGGCTGCTGAACTACAAGCCGTAATGGCTAAGAACAAATACATAAATTATGAGAAACTCATTGCATTTATTGACTGCTTGCCAGAGGAGCAAAAAGAACAATATCAGACCATTGTTAAAGCAGGTCAGTTAGTAGCTAGAATAACACTACAGAAGGCCCTGGATGCTGCAGATATGGCAGCCTGTTCGGTCTTGATGGCAGTGGTAACGATAGGCATCCTGGCTACACCTCTCCAGGTTGCTGAAGGAAGTGCAGGAGACTGTCAAGGACCTTCTGCTTGAAGTGCCCAAACTCTTTGCCAATAAGACAGATGTGTCACTTCACAAGTTAAAGGATTTCAGGGCCATGCTCTGCTCCCTGGGAATCTACATAGTGGGACAGAAGAGAGAATACGGCTAACAGCCACCTCACAGATCCCAAACACCTGAGTTCCCACTGTCGAAGTAATATTACAAGTCGCAGTGTAAGACCCAGGATGTAAGTGGAAGCAGTCAGCCTTCCAGTTCTCAACTCTCATCCTCTAAATATCAGTTTTGATGCTTTAGTTGAGGCCCTGAAGAACCGTCCCTTCCAACAATGGCTGCTGCTATCTATGGACCTTCCATGTCCCTTTGGAAGTTGCCTGACCCTCTTTCACAGAGTTGGGAGAACATCACCTTTGACAAATGAGTCTTGGAGATTATTTCAGAGGGTTACGCCATCCACCTCATGTCCCTCCCCCAAACCCACCTTTCATCCCTATCCCTCTTCAGGGACCCTTTTAACTTGAGTCTACTTTATCAGAAAATAGATCTGCTATGCCTAGGGGTCATAGAACCAGTCCCTGTTTGTTTATATTTCCCAGTCCCCCCAGTTGAAGGGATGTTGGAAACCCATACTAGATCTGAGGGCTTTGAACAAATAAACGAAGACTCCAAATTTCAAGAAGGTCACGCGAGTAGCCATTGTTCGGACTCTGGAGCAAGGAGATTGAGGGCCAAAAATCAATCTTCTTCCACATTTCAATATGGCCATCTCACAGTAGGTTCCTCCAGTTTCCTTTGGGCAGAACCATTATCAGTATAGACTGCTCCTATTCAGCCTCTCGTCCGCACCCAGGGTATTCTCCAAGGTTGTCTCCATCATAGCTGCACAACTGCGGACATTGGGTATTATCTATCCATACGTGGACAACTACCTCCTCCAGGCTCCTTTGTTTATGGATGCCTTGTAAGCCACCCAGACGACTGTGTGCATATTTGCACAACGGCCTACAGCTCAATACCCAGAAATTGAACTTCACCCCCGGTACACCTGGAGTTCTTTGGGGTCGAGCTTGATGCAGTACAGGCAAGAGCATTTCTCTCCACACAGATTCACCACTCTCATGATTCTCATAGAGACAGTTCGAGCCAGCCTGCAAACATTGGCCAGGAATTGTCTGCAATTTCTTGAACACGTGGCAGTGTGCACTTTTATGACTCCACACATCTGGTTGTTCATGAAATGTTTGTAGATGTGGCTCAGATCTGTCTGCTCCCCAAGCAGAAACTGACTGGAGAAGCTGCTGTGGATGCTCTCCAGGATCAAACACCCTAGATTGGTGGAAGCAGTCTTCCAGTGTCCACGTGGGTATTCTGTTCATACAACCCCCACCAATGCTGACCCTAACAATAGACACCTCCCTGATAGGTTGGGGAGCCCCTCTTAAACGACCACGAAGTCCAGGGCAAGTGGTCTCTCTCGGAAGCAGTCCTCCATATCAACTTCTTGGAATGAAGAGCTGTCAGAAACGCCTGCACATATTCTTTCCCATTCATCACAAAAATGACAGTATAACCTATATGTTTTACATAAATCGTCAAGAGGGCGCCAAATCACCCTCTTCGTGTGGAAGCGATAAAACTTTGGAATTGGTGCATCTGCCACAACGTGTTCACGTCAGCCACTTGCCTGCCAGGGAGACAGAATGTGAAAGCTGACCGTCTCAGTCGGAACTTCTCCCGCAATCACGAATGGGAAACGAATCCTGCAGTGCTTCATGGCATTCAACCTATAGGGGACCCTGACAATAGATCTCTGCCACTTATTGCTCCCTGTTACACCTATCCACGAAGATGGCATTTCTGGTGGCATTACTTAGCTCGAAGGATAGGGGAGAGGGTGGCGTTGATGGCGCACCTGCTATTCATGGTCTTCTTTAAGGACAGAGTCACCTTGAGGCCACACCTCAAGTTCCTCCTCCTGGTAACCTCATCTTTCCATTTGATCTAGCTAATTCACGTCCCTGTATTTTTTCCAAAACTGTATCATGCTAATAGGGAGGCAACACTGTATATGCTGGATGTTAGGAGGGCCCTAGCATTCTACTTGGACAGGACTAAGGACTTCTTCTCCCAAACTTTTCCTTTCATTCGTGGAAAAATCCAAGGGCTCCACAATATCACCCCACAGACTTTCCAAATGGTTCTCCAGTTGTGTTAACCACCATTACCATGTTTAGAACCTGCTACCCCCGTCAGGAATCCTCACATACTCCACAAGTTCTGTTTCCACTTCGATCGCAATGTTAAACTTTAACTTTCGATGTTAGATGCCCCCATCTCTGAAAACTGCAGGGCAGCAACCTGGGCTAGTGCCCATACTCTTGCGGAATACTACGCGATTACCTGTGACTCAGCCTCTGATGCCGTCTGTGGCTCCACAGTGTTATCATCAATAACTGACTCCATTCCAAAGTTCTAGCCCTCCATGGAGGATACTGCTGTGACGTCGCCTACAGTGGAGCTGCCATAGGGACACTACTCAAAGAAGTTACTCACCTTGTGCAGTAATGATGGTTCTTCAAGATCTGTCTCCCTATGCTCCACAACCTTCCCCCCCCCCCCCCCCCCCCCCCCCCGCTTTGGAGTTCTCGACAAGGGTCTCTATGGAAGCAAAGGAACTGAAGGGCAATGCTAGATAGCCTTGAGGCAGATCCGAGGGAGAGTGCATGTGCAGGCCGAATGGACACTGCTATCGAAATTTTCTGATTTAGAGGCACAGATGCATCTATAGGGACACTTCCTCTTCTCCATCCCTAATTTTTTTATTCCTCCACAGTTTACGGAGCCTTGACATCTAGAATCAACTTTAATTCTAAGGACTTGGCCTACTTTTCTAAGCTACTAGCAAAAGTCTATCATTTTAACTTAGAACAAACCCTGAAACCTCCTTGCGCAGACCCCATCAGACACACACACCCTCAGTCTTTCCAATTGACAGATTATTGGATGCATCTATTTCATCTGTCTGGAATCTCTGTAGTCCAAACTTCACAGTGTATGTGAGCTTTTGCAAGATGCCTGGAGCTAAACAGTTTCTTAAAAGGCAACCTTGCCAAGGAAAATCCAGCAATCACATCAGATACTTGCAACTCTTTTCTCTTTTGTGAGGTGGGCAGATTTACACCTAAATGATCCAAAGGTGAGAAAATTGATAGGGTAGTCCATCTGTTCAGATGTCCAGTAGGCTCTGCTAAAATGAGACAGACTTGGTTATGTTGGATAGTAAATTGCATTAATCAAGAAGGGTCCTTTATATAATATCACATAGCAACAAGTAATCCTCATGTTTCACAGAATGCTCTTTGCACCTCCTCGGTACTTACTCTAGTTCTAATGGTGGCTTAAAACAGGGCTCAGTGCTTGGATTTTAAAGGGTCTTCTGTTGTTTAAACTGTGTTTGCAGCTGTTGCATGTGCCTATCCTCTGCTGCCCCTATATAGTTTTTTGGAGCAGGACCTGAGTTTACTCAGCCAATTTCTCCTGCTGGTTTTATAAGATAGTTGAATGTATTCAAGACCCAAGGATCAGAATAATTGATTGATCAAAAATGAAGGAAATGCACAAGGTCTGAGACTCCTTCCCTCCTTCCTCACCTTTTGTGGCATGTTCCTTTTGCCCCATGTGCACCACTGTTCCTTTTTCTGTGGGGTCATCCTGGGGTTCTCTCCCTGGACACACAGTGCTGGCTTTCAACAGCCGTAAAGCCTGAGGTTGTCTATCATTTAAACAAAAAGAAAAGGAGTACTTGTGGCACCTTAGAGACTAACAAATTTATTTGAGGTGCCACAAGTATTCCTTTTCTTTTTGCGAATACAGACTAACACGGCTGCTACTCTGAAACCTATCATTTAAACAGCCTCTTGGTCTTAGATGAGGAGCTGCCTCTCAAGCTGGCCCAGGCAAACTGCTTAGGGTTCTGAGCTATCATAGAAGACTTTGGACAGTATTCTACCTGTCTCCCAGTAAGATTTTCAGCAGACCCAGCCCTCAGACATCCTAGCACCTTTGAATTTCTTCAAATAGCTTGCTGTCTCAGAAACCTTCCTTGTCTACTCAGACCTTGTCCCGAGAAGGACAACGCCTCAAGAAGCGTGGCAGCCTGCTCACTTCCTTGTCTCCTACAGTGCAGACACTGAGCTGCTCGATCATTCAGTTTGTCTTAAAAATAAAACCCTTCCTTGTAGCCTTAAACTAAAGATGACACAAAGACTTCTTCACCTTTGTTTTCTTTCTGTACCTGGAGAAAATCAGACTTTAAATGGGTCTTTCTAGAGTAAAGCAAACTATCATCAGGGCCAAGTTTATACCAGCTACAACTAGGAAAGTTATCAGGTTCCCCTAGTTCCCACAAGATTCTTTTCTGCGTCTCAGACAAACCCAGGGCCAGCCCAGAAAATTTCAGTCATAGTGGACGGAGCAGTGCCCTCAAAATACTTAGTGGCCTGGAAGAGAGCTCATTAAAGAGGGGAATCTTCCCTCCTTGGCCTGTGTAGTCTCAACGTGAAGAGCCCTTTAAATAGCCTTCCCTGTGTTTCATCTATAGCTGGGGAGCTTCCTTAAGGGCCTAGCAAACCTTTTCCCACAACTCAGGCTTCTCACTCCCCAGTGGTATCTCAATCTAGTATTAAAAGGACTGATTAGACCTTGTTCACTAACTCGCCTTTCCATGAAGACTGTGTTCCTTATCGCTATCATCTCTGCCAGAAATATAGGGGAGATAACAGCTTTGAAGGAGCATCCCTCTTTCTCTTTGTTCTTCCCTGTCAAGGACACACTTGTACCACATCCAAAGTTCACTCTCAAGGTGACTTCTGCATTTCACATGAATCAGCTTATTTAGCTTCCAGCCTTTTATCCCAAACCCAGTGGGGAGAACAGGGAAGCAATCTCCATACGCTTGTTGTGAGAAGAGCCTTGTCTTTTATTTGGACGGGACAAGGGCTTTCAGGAAATCTGAGACTTTTCCTCTCCATTGCAGATAGTTCAAAAGATATAGTGATCTCAACTCAAAGACTCTCTAAGTGGGTCTACAGCTGTATTAAATTGTTACTAATTGCATAATGTAGCACTCCCATCTTCAGTATATATGCAGTCTATGAGATTGGTCCCCTCTTCTGCCACCTTCTCCAGGAGTATCCCTATATCAGAAATCTGCAGAGCAGCTAGGCATCTGCTCATACCTTAGCAGAACACTGTGCCATCCTGGGGGATTTGGCTGCAGACTCCAAATATGGTGCCACAGTACTATCATCTTTATCAGACTTGACTCTGAAGTTCCAGCCTCCAGTGGTGTGCAGTACTCGGGAGTCGCCTACAGTGGAGCACCCATAGGGACACTGCTTGAAGAAGAGGAAGTTACTCACCCTGTGCAGTGGTGATGGTTCTTCAAGATGTGTGTCTATGGGTGCTCCATGACCCACCCTCCTCAGTCTACTCTGAAGTCCTAGTAGTTGACTCTGCGGTAAAGAAGAAACTGAGAAGCGCATGCTGGCTAGTCTTGTGGCAGGTGAGGAGCAGCATAAGCGTGGGCTGGACAGACTTTTACCAGAGTTCTCCAATCAGCAGCGTGGAATTCTGTAAAAGGAACCACATTTTTCTCCACCTCTCTGAAGGAGGCATATTGTTTAAATAGGGACACATGCTGATGGTGGACAATTAGGAGGGTTTCAGAGTAGCAGCCGTGTTGGTCTGTATTCGCAAAAAGAAAAGGAGTACTCGTGGCACCTTAGAGACTAACAAATTTGAGCATAAGCTTTCGTGAGCTACAGCTCACTTCATCGGATGCATCCGATGAAGTGAGCTGTAGCTCACGAAAGCTTATGCTCAAATAAATTTTAGTCTCCAAGGTGCCACAAGTACTCCTTTTCAACTAGGAGGGTTGTTCCTATGGAGCTTTCCATAGGGGCTGTTCCTTTGGAGCTTTCTAGAGGTCCATAAGATTGAAGATGCACTCAATACTTTTTTTTTTTTTAACTGAGGTGCAGTTGCAGCTTCTGTCAGTTTTTCAAGATGCTTTTCCAAGTAAGACTCGATGCCTTTCTAGAAGGTATGGTTTACTCAAACATGAGTGTTTGGGCTCAGTACAAGGAGTAGGTGGATGAAATTGTATGACCTGGCCTTAAAATCTGTGAATTTATAAACGAGCACTCTTCTCATTCTCATCTTATTCATATTTTGAAATTTATTTTTGTCATCAATAACTACCTGAGGAAGTTGACAAAGGTTACAGCAACAATCTTTCTTTAAAAAACAATATACACCCCCATTATAATCCTAAAAATGCAAACATCCTCCTGGATCAATATCCTAAACAGTCTAAAGGAACATTGCCCAGTTTGCTTTCAAGTTAATCCTGATTTAGGCCTTGCCGGTCACCAGAAAAGCTCATAGGGTTAACAGTTTAGTTTTCCAATGTAACATGCCAGATCTAGATATACATTGCTTCAACAAAATAGATATTTGGATGAAGAAATCTATGGGTGGCAGCACAAGCAAGATTGTTTTGATTTTTTTTATTTTGTTTTGTTTTTTCTTTTCCCTTTCCTTCTTTATATGTTTTTTTTATCTAAGGCATTGGTCATTTGAGATCAAAATTGGTCTAAAGGTGCAGAAAGAGTAACGCGATTGGATTTCTGTTTTCTCTGTACCAATTCAAAATAATCCTACCCCTTATTTAGTGAGAAACTTATCATAAGCTAATTCAGTTTTAAGTCACGGTATATCAGGGTGGATAAAAATCAATTATATATTTAAAATATATATTTAACATTTTAATTTTTTTAATTAAAAAAAACTGAAAATTTAATTTGAAATTGAGAGCCTGTGTTAAGGCCCAAATTTAGTGTAATAAAATCATGTAGATAAATTTTACTGCGTCAGCCCTCTTCAAATTTTAATGAGTTAAAAGATGCTGCTTTTTAACTGTATAGAGAACAAGGGGGAAAATATCTTTAACTTATGAGGTCAAGTCAGACTTTATAAATGCTACAGTGTCATGTACTGTGTTAAATATCTATTATTTTTGGTCTTTACAGTGGAGGAAGTGGCAGTTATTTACTTTTTTTCCAAATGTGTAAGTACTTGCAGTTTCTGTTTTACCCAAAAGCTTTTGTTTTAATTTTAGTTTCAGTTTAGCTAGCAGGTGCAGAGAATGTTTTCTTCATTTGGACTATTTTCATTAAAAGTTGAGAAAATGATTAACAGTTGAAAAATCAGGAAAGCTTGTTTGTTCTTCAAATCTGTGATTCAAAATTAGATGAGTCAGGATATCTACTAATTCTAAAACACAAAGGACATACGGCCAGATTTTCAAAGGTATTAAGGTACCAAAATACCTGGGAAAATCTGGCCCATAATGACCAAACCAGTCCCTCATTTTGCTGTTATCTACAGTTTGGGCTTGTTTTTCATTGATTCCAAATTTTTGTCGAAATGAGCTTGATACCATATCAGAGTTTTTAAAAAGAAAAAATCTTGCAATCTTAAATGCATCACCCACCATTTTCTAATATGAATTATTTTTTTTATATTCAGAATCTGAATAAATGAGTGTGTTGAGCTATAAAATTGCTTAAATAAATGTACTGCATCCTCCTGGTTAGCAAAAAATACCTAACATGGTGAAAAGGTTGTTTTTTAGTTGCAGATCAACATGTTCCATTGGTTATAGCAGCCAATGAGAGTGAACTTTTTCTTTTGGAAAATAACTGAAGTTTTTATGTTAAATGAGATTAAAATCAATTATTTAAATCAAGGTTTTCTGCTCACTGATTTAAATCATGATTATATTGGTGATAGCTGATATAAATCAGTTCACCCTGTGGTGCATGAGTTCAGTTTTGTTGGATTTTAAAATTGTTACTCTTAAGTGCATATTGTAGTAGGGAAAGAGTTTCTAAGAGTGTGGACTGAAGGAAGGGGGGAGGAGCTCTGACCAGGAAAGTAATCTTTGAATGCACCAAAATTGTGTGCTTAGTGTCTACTAAGGAGGAATAACCAATCCAACCTTTTAAAATTGATGTACAGAGGCGCAGAAATAGAAATGTTACTTCCTATTTAGCCTTTTTGGTAAATAGGACGTAGACTAGGGGTCTCAAAGTCAAATGACCACGAGGGCCACATGAGGACTAATGCATTGGCCTGAGGGCTGCATCACTGACCCCCCCCCCCCGCGCTGCCCCTGGTCCCGCCCCCAACTCCACCCCTTCCATGAGGTGCTGCCGCTGCCCCCCCCTTCCCACCCCTTCCCTGCCCCCATTCCAATCCCTTCCCTGAAGTCCCCACCTCAGCTCCGCCACCTCCCTGCCAAAGGGTGCAGGAAGGGTGTGGGGTGCGGCAGGGGCTCGGGGCAGGCAGGGTGCATGTGCAAACATGGAGCATGTTATGGGCAAAACCCATGGTTGAGCCTGAGTTAAATCCTCTGTGAAGGCCAGCCCTGTACGTACTGAACTGCCAAACTGGGTGTCTAAGCTACCCTACTTCTGTCAGGGATAAGAAGCAGGCTCAGTTCCTATCCCAGTGCAAATAGTATCTCTTCTCAACTCCACAGGACAGTCTTAATAACATTATAGGCTTGCCAAAACTCTGCATCTCTCTGCTGAAAGTGTTTTGTCATCAGTTAATCTTTAATTCTTATTAATTGGGGCAAAAGTCAAATTGGGACACCCTCATTAAGAACTTATTGTAGTGGAGAAGTATTTTTGTGTTTAGTGTACTTACATGCAGAATTTAAACATACAGAAACACATAATTCATCAGAATTGATGGGGTGGTGTTGTAATGGAGCTAAAACATTTTAAAGTGAAATTCTACTCTGAAATGTCATGTAAGAATGATCAGTTCTTACTCCACAGATCTGTTTCCTGTAGATACTAATAAGATTAGGTGACTTTTAGTGACAAATGAGTTTTTAGTACTTTTTTGCCTGTTACTCTTTTGGGAATGCACATACCTGAAAGACAGTGAGCTGGATCCTATTTTTTTGTGCCACAGAATTGTTTACTAAATTCCAGTTATGCTTGTGCATACCCACTGAAGACAGTAGTGGTGGTAACTGAGTACATAATCTAAGGGTAAAAACATAAAAACTCTTATCCCAAAAGAGGTAGTGGCTGGAATAACAGGTGCTAAAGATAACTTTTAAGTTTTAACATGCTCAGCCAGGTTCTCAGCTGGTTATAAATCAGCGTACTCTGTTGAAGTCAATGGATTATGCCAATTTATACTAGCTGAAGATCTAGCCTATTATTTGGGTGAATACAAAATCTTTGCCTGCTTAAGTTATTTAACTTCTATACGTAAATAAATAAATAAATAAATAAATGGCTAAACTATCTAAATATGCTATATACATATAAATACGTGATGTAATACGTGGCCTGCTGTCTAGTAGATTTGCAATGGGTTATATGAAGTGTTTTTATGCATTGTGGCCACAATTCAGCAAAGCACTTAGGTATGAGTTTAACTTTGGCACATGTGTAATCCTATTCCTTTAGTGCCTAGCTGAATAGAGTAGGGATGGATTTAAGTATATGTTTAAAATTAAGCAAATGCTTCAATATTTTGTTGAAACAAGATTTGTGTTCTAATGTTATTGACCATTAGATTTCTTGGTGTCTCATAGGCAGTAAAAAGAGCAGAATCTAGATTGTTACACGGGCAGACTCTGGAGCACTCTGGTTTGGATTATCATAGAATCATAGAATCATAGAATATCAGGGTTGGAAGGGACCCCAGAAGGTCATCTAGTCCAACCCCCTGCTCAAAGCAGGACCAAGTCCCAGTTAAATCATCCCAGCTAGGGCTTTGTCAAGCCTGACCTTAAAAACCTCTAAGGAAGGAGATTCTACCACCTCCCTAGGTAACGCATTCCAGTGTTTCACCACCCTCTTAGTGAAAAAGTTTTTCCTAATATCCAATCTAAACCTCCCCCATTGCAACTTGAGACCATTACTCCTCGTTCTGTCATCTGCTACCATTGAGAACAGTCTAGAGCCATCCTCTTTGAAACCCCCTTTCAGGTAGTTGAAAGCAGCTATCAAATCCCCCCTCATTCTTCTCTTCTCCAGACTAAACAATCCCAGCTCCCTCAGCCTCTCCTCATAAGTCATGTGCTCTAGACCCCTAATCATTTTCGTTGCCCTTCGTTGTACTCTTTCCAATTTATCCACATCCTTCCTGTAGTGTGGGGCCCAAAACTGGACACAGTACTCCAGATGAGGCCTCACCAGTGTCGAATAGAGGGGAACGATCACGTCCCTCGATCTGCTCGCTATGCCCCTACTTATACAACCCAAAATGCCATTGGCCTTCTTGGCAACAAGGGCACACTGCTGACTCATATCCAGCTTCTCGTCCACTGTCACCCCTAGGTCCTTTTCCGCAGAACTGCTGCCGAGCCATTCGGTCCCTAGTCTGTAGCGGTGCATTGGATTCTTCCATCCTAAGTGCAGGACCCTGCATTTATCCTTATTGAACCTCATTAGATTTCTTTTGGCCCAATCCTCCAGTTTGTCTAGGTCCTTCTGTATCCTATCCCTCCCCTCCAGCGTATCTACCACTCCTCCCAGTTTAGTATCATCCGCAAATTTGCTGAGAGTGCAATCCACACCATCCTCCAGATCATTTATGAAGATATTGAACAAAACGGGCCCCAGGACCGACCCCTGGGGCACTCCACTTGACACCGGCTGCCAACTAGACATGGAGCCATTGATCACTACCCGTTGAGCCCGACAATCTAGCCAGCTTTCTACCCACCTTATAGTGCATTCATCCAGCCCATACTTCCTTAACTTGCTGACAAGAATGCTGTGGGAGACCGTGTCAAAAGCTTTGCTAAAGTCAAGAAACAATACATCCACTGCTTTCCCTTCATCCACAGAACCAGTAATCTCATCATAAAAGGCGATTAGATTAGTCAGGCATGACCTTCCCTTGGTGAATCCATGCTGACTGTTCCTGATCACTTTCCTCTCCTCTAAGTGCTTCAGGATTGATTCTTTGAGGACCTGCTCCATGATTTTTCCAGGGACTGAGGTGAGGCTGACCGGCCTGTAGTTCCCAGGATCCTCCTTCTTCCCTTTTTTAAAGATGGGCACTACATTAGCCTTTTTCCAGTCATCCGGGACTTCCCCCGTTCGCCACGAGTTTTCAAAGATAATGGCTAAGGGCTCTGCAATCACAGCCGCCAATTCCTTCAGCACTCTCGGATGCAATTCGTCCGGCCCCATGGACTTGTGCACGTCCAGCTTTTCTAAATAGTCCCTAACCACCTCTATCTCTACAGAGGGCTGGCCATCTCTTCCCCATTTTGTGTTGCCCAGCACAGCAGTCTGGGAGCTGACCTTGTTAGTGAAAACAGAGGCAAAAAAAGCATTGAGTACATTAGCTTTTTCCACATCCTCTGTCACTAGCTTGCCTCCCTCATTCAGTAAGGGGCCCACACTTTCCTTGGCTTTCTTCTTGTTGCCAACATACCTGAAGAAACCCTTCTTGTTACTCTTGACATCTCTTGCTAGCTGCAGCTCCAGGTGCGATTTGGCCCTCCTGATATCTTTCCTACATGCCCGAGCAATATTTTTATACTCTTCCCTGGTCATATGTCCAAGCTTCCACTTCTTGTAAGCTTCTTTTTTATGTTTAAGATCCGCTAGGATTTCACCATTAAGCCAAGCTGGTCGCCTGCCATATTTACTATTCTTTCGACTCATCGGGATGGTTTGTCCCTGTAACCTCAACAGGGATTCCTTGAAATACAGCCAGCTCTCCTGGACTCCCTTCCCTTTCATGTTAGTCCCCCAGGGGATCCTGGCCATCTGTTCCCTGAGGGAGTCAAAGTCTGCTTTCCTGAAGTCCAGGGTCCGTATCCTGCTGCTTACCTTTCTTCCCTGCGTCAGGATCCTGAACTCAACCAACTCATGGTCACTGCCTCCCAGATTCCCATCCACTTTTGCTTCCCCCACTAATTCTACCTGGTTTGTGAGCAGCAGGTCAAGAAAAGCGCTCCCCCTAGTTGGCTCCCCTAGCACTTGCACCAGGAAATTGTCCCCTACGCTTTCCAAAAACTTCCTGGATTGTCTATGCACCGCTGTATTGCTCTCCCAGCAGATATCAGGAAAATTAAAGTCACCCATGAGAATCAGGGCATGCGATCTAGTAGCTTCCGTGAGTTGCCGGAAGAAAGCCTCATCCACCTCATCCCCCTGGTCCGGTGGTCTATAGCAGACTCCCACCATGACATCACTCTTGTTGCACACACTTCTAAACTTAATCCAGAGACACTCAGGTTTTTCCACAGTTTCGTACCGGAGCTCTGAGCAGTCATACTGCTCCCTTACATACAGTGCTACTCCCCCACCTTTTCTGCCCTGCCTGTCCTTCCTGAACAGTTTATAACCATCCATGACTGTACTCCAGTCATGTGAGTTATCCCACCAAGTCTCTGTTATTCCAATCACGTCATAATTCCTTGACATCACCAGGACCTCCAGTTCTCCCTGCTTGTTTCCAAGGCTTTGTGCATTTGTATATAAGCACTTGAGATAACCTGTTGATCGCCCCTCATTCCCAGTATGAGGCAGGAGCCCTCCCCTCACAGACCTTCCTGCCTGTGCTTCCTCCCGGTATCCCGCTTTCCCACTTACCTCAGGGCTTTGGTCTCCTTCCCCCGGTGAACCTAGTTTAAAGCCCTCCTCACTAGGTTAGCCAGCCTGCTGGCAAAGATGTTCTTCCCTCTCTTCGTAAGATGGAGCCCGTCTCTGCCCAGCACTCCTCCTTCATGGAACACCATCCCAAGAACCAAGAACCTCAGTTAGTTTGGGCTGTAGGCTAGAAAATACAGCATTCTGAGAAGTTTTTTCAAAACACTTATTAAGGCTTTGTTTAACTAGAATGATCTGGAACTTCTAGGCCCTATGAAGGAATACCGATCCACCATTTTGATTTTTGGAGAATATAATATTTTTTCAAAGTGGCATTTCTTAGAAATTAACAAATTATGTATAATCCTTTCATGTTTATTTTATAGACGTATGTGGGTAACACTGATGTGACTCTTCATTAACATTTAGAAATGCTAGGAGTCATCTAGTTTCCCATTTTACACAAAAAGTTACGACTGCAACCATTTCCAAATCTTTTACGATATAGAATAGAATGGATACAGTTGATTCAGAGCGAACCAGCTCCACCACTGACCTTTTATGACACAGTCCAAGGCTCATTTTCAGCACTATTAGCTGAAATCAGTAAAAAGATCAGATAGTTCTAATTCAGTCATTTTGCAAACTCCATGTAAACCAAGGGTATGTCTATACTACAAAATTAGGTCGAATTTATAGAAGTCTTTTTTAGAAAGATTTTTTTATACAGTCGATTGTGCACGTGTCCCCACTAAGTGCATTAAGTCGGTGGAGTGCATCCACAGTACCGAGGCTAGCATTGAGTTTGGAGCATTGCACTGTGGGTAGCTATCCCACAGTTCCCATAGTCTCCGCTGCCCATTGGAATTCTGGGTTGAGCTCCCAATGCCTGATGGGGCAAAAACATTGTCGTGGGTAGTTGGGGGTACATATCGCCAGTTGCCCCTCCCTCCGTGAAAGCAATGACAGACCATCGTTTCTTGTCTTTTTTCCGAGCGGGTGCCATACTGCTTTCAGCAGACGGTGCAGTAGGACTGCTAACCGTCGTCATCAAACGACCGCTTCTGCAGCCACTGTGCTATCCTGCTCTGTCAGCAGACAGTGCAGTAGGTCGGAAAAACTGGTCCTCTGGCCACCACTTCTCCTGGTGTTCTTGCAGGTCCTTCATATAACTGTCGTCATCCGCCGCTCCCACTGCAATTCTGCTCTCCTGCTCTTGTCTCGCCATACACAGCAAGAGTGCAGCCTGCTCAGATGTTGTGTTCTGGCAGCAGACAGTGCAGTAGGTCTGCAAAACTGGTCATCCAACCACTGCTTCTCCTGCAAACGCCATAACATGGCAAGCATGGAGCCTGCTCAGATCACCGCGGCACTTATGAGCATTGTAAACACCTTGTGCATTATCATGCAGTATATGCAGAACCAGAACCTGCAAAACCAGACGAGGCGACGGCAGCACGGTGACGAGTGATGAGGACATGGATGCAGATTTCTCTCAAAGCATGGGCCTTGGCAATTTGGACATCACGGTGGTAATGGGGCAGGTTCATGCCGTGGAATGCCAATTCTGTGCCCGGGAAACAAGCACAGACTGGTGGAACCTCATAGTGTTGCAGGTCTGGGATGATTCCCAGTGGCTGCGAAACTTTTGCATGCATAATGGCACTTTCATGGAACTTTGTGACTTGCTTTCCCCTGCCTTGAAGCGCAAGAATACCAAGATGAGAGCAGCCCTCACAGTTGAGAAGCGAGTGGCGATAGCCCTGTGGAAGCTTGCAACACTGGACATCTACCGGTCAGTCGGGAATCAATTTGGAGTGGGCAAATCTACTGTGAAGGCTGCTGTGATCTAAGTAGCCAACGCAATCGCTGAGCTGCTGCTATCAAGGGCAGTGACTCTGGGAAATGTGCCGGTCATAGTGGATGGTTTTGTTGCAATGGGATTCCCTAACTATAGTAAAAAGAAAAGGAGTTCTTGTGTACTTAGAGACTAACAAATTTATTTGAGCATAAGCTAACTGTGGTGGGGCGATAGATGGAACAGATATCCTTATCGTGGGACCGGAGCACCAAGGCAGCCAGTACATAAACCGCAAGGGGTACTTTTCAATGGTGCTGCAAGCACTGGTGGATCACAAGGGACGTTTCACCAACACCAACGTGGGATGGCTGGGAAAGGTACATGACGCTCACATCTTTGGGAACTCTGATCTGTCTGAAGAGCTGCAGCAAGGGACTTGCTTTCCAGACCAGAAAATTACTGTTGGGGATGTTGAAATGCCTATAGTTATCCTTGGGGACCCAGCCTACCCCTTAATGCCATGGCTCGTGAAGGCATATGCAGGCACCCTGGACAGTAGTCAGGAGCTGATCAACTATAGGGTGAGCAAGTGCAGAATGGTGGTAGAATGTGCATTTGGACGTTTAAAAGCACGCTGGTGCAGTTTACTGACGGTTAGACCTCATCGAAACCAATATTCCCATTGTTATTACTGTTTGCTGTGTGCTCCACAATATCTGAGAGTACGGGGGAGATGTTTATGGCGGGGTGGGAAGTTGAGGGAAATCGCCTGGTGGCTGATTACTCGCAGCCAAACACCAGCGTGATTAGGAGAGCAAAGCAGGGTGTGCTGTGCATCAGAGAAGCTTTGAAAACCAGTTTCATGGCTGACCAGGCTACAGTATGACAGTTCTGTTTGTTTCTCCTTGATGAAAACCCGCCCCCTTGGTTCACTCTAGTTCCCTGTAAGCTGACCGCCCTCCCTTCAATCACTGCTTGCAGAGGCAATGAAGTCATTGTTTCAAATTCATTCCTTCTTTATTAATTCGTCACACAAATAGGGGGATAACTGCCAAGGTAGCCCGGAAGGGGTGGGGGAGGAGGGAAGCACACCGGGTAGGGTGGGGAAGTTGGGGAGGAGGGAAGGACAATGTCACACTGCACTTCAAAACTTATGGAATGCCAGCCTTCGGTTGCTTGGGCAGTCCCCTGGGGTGGAGTGGTTGGGTGCCCGGAGCCTCCTTCCCCGCATTCTTGGGCATCTGGGTGAGGAGGCTATGGAACTTGGGGAGGAGGGCTGTTGATTACACAGGGGCTGCAGTGGCAATTTGTGCCTTTCCTGCACCTCAGCCATATGCCAGAGCATATCAGTTTGATCCTCCAGTAGTCTCAGCATTGCATCCTGCCGTCTCTCATCACGCTGCCGCCACCTCTCCTGTTGCTCTAGCCAGCTATCCTCTTGCGCGTCCCTCCTGTCCTTGCATTCATTTTGTGCTTTCCTGGTCTCTGCCATTGTCTGCCTCCACATGTTCTGCTGGGCTCTTTCAGTGCGGGTGAACTGCATGAGCTCAGAGAACATTTCATCGCAAGTGTGTTTTTTTTCACCTAATCTGCACTAGCCTCTGGGATGGAGATGCTATTGGCAGTGTTGAAACATTTGCAGCTGTGGGAGGGGAAAAAAGGAAGAGTAAAACTGAAAAAGTCACATTGGCCATTTAAAAGGAGGGGCTGATGATTTCGGGTTAACGTGCAGCACAAACCCAACTAAACCTCCCCACATACCCAATTCTCTGGGATGATCACTTCACCCCTCCCCACACCGCGTGGCTAACAGCGGGGATGATTTCTTTTCAGCCACAGGCAAACGGCCCAGCAGGAACGGCCACCTCTGAATGTCCCCTTAATAAAATTCCCGTATTTCAACAGATGACCATGAATGATATCGCTCTCCTGAGGATAACACAGAGAGATAAAGAACGGATGTTACTTGAATGCCTGCAAACACTGGGTCCGCATGCTGGTATGGTTTCTTATGCAATGATTCCAGACTGTGTGATACCGGCCTGGCTTGGTAAAGTGACTTACCATGGAGGATGCAATAAGGCTGCCCTCCACAGAAACCTTTTGCAAAGGCTTTGAGAGTACCTCCAGGAGAGCTTCATTGAGATGTCCCTGGAGGATTTCCACTCCATCCCCAGACACGTTAACGGACTTTTCCAGTAGCTGTACTGGCCACAAATGCATCCCAAGTCTTCAGAGCAAATTAATAATTAAATACGCTTGCTTTTAAACCGTGTATTTTATTTACAAAGGTACACTCACCAGAGGTGCCTTCTCCATCTTCAAGGTTCGGGAGCCCAGGTTGGGAGGGTATTGGCTCCAGGGTGTCGGGGAGAACGGTTTCTCCACTTGCCTGGTGTGCGCTATCTTCAACCTCCCCCTCCTCCTCATCTTCCTCTTCCCCAAAATCCTCATCCCTGTTGCATGAGACTCCCTTGCAGGAGTCCATGTACAGGTATGGGGTAGTTGTAGGGGCATCCCCTAGAATTGCATGCAGCTCATCATAGAAGCGGCATGTCTGGGGCTCTGACCCCGAGCAGGCGTTTTCCTCTTTGGTTTTTTGGTAAGCTTGCCTGAGCTCCTTAAGTTTCACGTGGCACTGCTGTGGGTCCCTGTTATAGTCTGTCTTTCGTGCCCTGGGAAATTTTTGCAAATATTTTGACATTTTGTCTTTTGGAACGGAGTTCTGATTGCACAGATTCCTCTCCCCATACAGCGATCAGATCCAGTACCTCCCGTTCGGTCCATGGTGGAGCTCTTTTGCGATTCTGGGACTCCATGGTCATCTCTGCTGATGAGATGTGCATGGTCACCTGTGCTGATCAGCTTGCCACGGTGGCCAAACAGGAAATGAAATTCAGCACTCTCAACTTGGAGACACTGACCAGATAGACAGGAAAAGCTGTCTATCTAGTCAGTGCATCCGAGTTGAGAGCGCTGTCCAGAGCGGTCACAGTGGAGCACTCTGAGATAGGTCTGGAGGCCAATACTGTCGAATTGGGTCCACGCTACCCCAAATTTGATCCAGTGATGCATATTTCAGAGCTAATCCCTTAATCGGGGAGGAGTACAGAAATAGATTTTAAGAGCCCATAAGTCGACAAAAATGGCTTTATCGTGTGGATGGGTGCAGGGTTAAATCGATCTATTGCTGCTAAATTCGACCTAAACTCGTAGTGTAGACCAGGGCTTAATGTATTAGTTTGCACAGGTGTGGCTAAGTACAGTTTGGCTTGCGAAGTATTTATTAGAAGTAATACATGAGAGAGAATAAACCCTGTTGACGTGAGTCTAGATTGATTTTTTGCAGCGCTGGCAGTTAGCAAACCTATCTTGTTGTTTGTAAACTGGGCACACTTAATCTGGAAGTCAGATAGTAAACCAAAAATGACCTTTTTAGAGTCTCTCTTTCAAAGTAGAACTACACTCTAAATGGTAGTCTACTGCAGGGGTTCTCAAGCTTCTTCTTTCAGCCCCCCCCGCCCCCCCCCCCCCGCATGCTGTAAAAACTCCACAGCCCAGCTGTGCCACAACAACGGTTTTTCTGTATATGAAATCCAGGGCTCGCCTTACAGGGTAGCAAGCAGGGCGATTGCTCAGGCTTCGGCTGGCCCCGGGTGGTGGGACTTGGGGCCCTGGGCTTCAGTCCCAGGTGGTGGGGCTTCAGCTTTCTGCCCTAACACTGGCCCTGCTTGGTGGACCCCCTGTAACCTGCTCATGGCCCCCCAGGGGGCTCTGGACCGGTGGAGAACAGCTGATCTACTGGAAACTGCAGTAGTTCAATGTGAATTATTCACAAATGAGAGCTTTGTCCCTAATTGCAAATCAGATTGGATTGGTTTTGTATACTTGTAATTTTTTTTGCAGTATTAGTAGAAATATGAATATAAATGTGGTTCCCAAGTTCTTTGATCTTAAATAGACCACACACGTGGCAGAAGTGTAGTTCTGATTTTCAGGCTTACCAGTCAGTATTCCTGAATACCTTTCTGCTGCTGTTTGGATTCTAATTTTTTTTACCTTTTAGTGGTATGAATCAGATGCTGAGGAGGGGGAACGCATACGAATTTAAATGTTAATCAGTAGAAATATTAGGAAATGCATGGGTAGATGAAAGTTGGGAATAAGTAACTTTATCATTTTTCTAATAAAGTATAATCACTTATAAATTCTGTTTTATACAGTAGCACTTTTCTGCCAGGACTTTTTAGAATCTTGAATATTTCTGCTTGCTCAAAGATGGTTTTGTTTCTGGTAGTTGGCAACGAAGTGTGAACCTATACAGAACGGTGTAATTAGAAACAGGTTGGAAGAGATGTCAAGGCAGCCAGCATAATGGTATATAGGTTGAATGCTAGTGGCTCAGTTCCTTGGAAAGCAAAGATATTTGACAATAGAATAAAGTTTCAAAACCACTATGTATAGAGTGCTACAGTAGAGCTGACTAAAATGGACTGTGTGTGGGGTGGAGGGGAGGAGTAGATTCAACAGAAAAGTTTCAGCAAATTCAAAAGCACTGTCCCATATGTATTTTAAGTCTTGTTTCTGTGTTCTGAATTTTCGATGTGACTATTTTTGAGAATTTAATTGAAATTTTTATTTCAAAAATTGGAAAACATTCTAATTTTGAAAATAATCCCGTGTAACTAAAATGACCAATCAGAGGTTACATACTGGTGAAATGAAAAATGGAAATAGAAGAAATACTCTAAGGAACAACCAGCAGGCTAAATTTTTCATTTAAAAAAAAAATCAAAAATTTGACAACTTTAAATAGGAAAACATAGATTTTAAAAAGAAAACCTTGCTCTAAAAAAAAAAAAACCCCACAACAAACCGCCTCTGGTCTAGAGTAACATTGTTGGATTTTTATTATTCAACACTATAAGGAAAAGATTAATGCTAAAACTATCATGAATCTTTTCTTCCCTTGCCTCTCCGGGGGTTGCTCTGAGGAAATAATGATCCTTATATGTTGATTTAGGTAGCAAATCTCAATTCTTTGTCTGATTTGGTGTTGACGGGCAGTTTTGACTATTGTGAGAAACGTACGTTTGCCAGGTTTTCATGAATGTTGGATGAATTTTCTTTTTTCTTTCCTCCTCCTTTCAGCCAAAACAAATTCCCCCTTTTGAAATTCTTGAGGTGAAAAAAATGACACATGAAATGCTACTCTAGCTTACAAAAAAAATTCTCACTGCTGTGGGTGCACAATATTTCTTATGTTCTGAACAGCGTGAAGATCTGAAATACTTCGTAGAATTGTAATGCTTGAACAGGTAGCAATTTAAATATTCTTTGCACTGTCTGTATTTATAGGTTTGCCTCGAAGGCAATGTCATCTACATAGTAGTACCTCCGAAGAGTCATATATGCCACATTTCTGAAATATGCATTCTGTATACACTAAAGTTACAAAGTGAAGTTAAGATAAAGTAGATGCTCAGCGGCCATCACTGTGATTTTTCTATTTTGGAGTGTTTATTTAGATGTTTGAAGTTGCTATTAAATAAGAACCACATTCTTTACTGTAAAAAGAAAAGGAGTACTTGTGGCACCTTAGAGACTAACAAATTTAAGGTGCCACAAGTACTCCTTTTCTTTTTGCGAATACAGACTAACACGGCTGCTACTCTGAAACCATTCTTTACTGTAAAATGGCTTTAGTAGCTCCCCTTGGATGGTGCATATCACAATACCATGGATGAAGTACATGAGACCATTCTTGGTTAAAGACTCTGGCTATGGAATAAAGTTTTAGAGGAGATCAGGAAAATCTGGAGTGTGGTCATCTTTTGGAAATGTTGCAAATCCTTGGACCAAGTATTTCCACTATAACAAGAATAACACTCGCAGTACTAACTCCCCCTTCCACCTGCCCATTCCTCCTCCCCCAAAACAAATCAACCAAACAAAATCATAAGCGCTAGTACAAGTGCAGCTTTTACGCTCTAAAAAAGACAGAGGAGTCAGAGGGTAGGTCATTACTGCTTCCTTACTGTTAAAATGTGGGCCTTAGGTTAAAATGTTTGTCCATGATGCCATGATGTAACTGTGTAAGCTGTTATGAGAAATTCTCAGCATGCGTAACTAGTTGGCTCCAGCAGTTTCTTGCATTTTCAGTGTTCGTTTTAAACAAGACTATCAATGTAGCAGCTTTTGAAAAGCCTCAGAGTAGGTCTTTGATCAGCTCCATATGGATTGTTGCATCCTCATTATTGCTTTTCAGATATTTGCATAGAATGTGTTAAAAAATATTGTCTGTAGTTTCAATGTCTTCAAAAGATGCATGCTTTTGTTATAAGACCATTTTTTAAAAGTATTCACATTAATAAACTTGTAAAATTATACATTCAGTGTAATGTTTCTTCGTGTTTCTGATTTAGGAACAGCTATAATGACAGCAGGGAACTAGTTTTGTGTGATGTGGCTATTTTGATTAACCTGTGTGGTGGTGTCTTGTGTAATTCTTTGTATGGACTTCTCCATTATTTCTCATGCATTTGATCTACTTCTCTGGATTGAAATAATTCTGGGGGCATTTCTGTCCTATCCAGCTTGAATAGAGGCTTTTTGCTTATATATGGAAACGTAATCTCCCCCTTATGACATACTTGCTGAACCTGTCCATGACTCCTCGAGAGTATTTACCTCTGCTAAGGAGGATAGGTACTTCCTTTTCTGCTCCAAGATTCCCTTGCTCAAGGAAATGGATTTCCTTCCTCCCTCCCTCCCCTCCCGCCCACCTAATTGAAGTCATTTTTAACTTTCATAGATACCAAGGTCAGAAGGGACCATTCTGATCATCTAGTCCGACCTCCTGCACAACGCAGGCCACAGAATCTCACCCACCCACTCCTACGAAAAACCTCACCTATGTCTGAGCTATTGAAGTCCTCAAATCATGGTTTAAAAACTTCAAGGAGCAGAGAATCCTCCCTCAAGTGACCTGTGCCCCATGCTACAGAGGAAGGCAAAAAACCTCCAGGGCCTCTCCAGTCTGCCCTGGAGGAAAATTCCTTCCCGACCCCAAATATGGCGATCAGCTAAACCCTGAGCATATGGGCAAGATTCACCAGCCAGATACTACAGAAAATTCTTTCCTGGGTAACTCAGATCCCACCCATCTAATATCCCATCTCAGGGGATTAGGCCTATTTACTATGAATATTTAAAGATCAATTAATTACCAAAATCACGTTATCCCATCATACCATCTCCTCCATAAACTTATCAAGTTGAATCTTAAAGACAGATAGATCTTTTGCCTCCACTGCTTCCTTTGGAAGGCTATTCCAGAACTTCACTCCTCTGATGGTTTAAAAACCTTTGTCTAATTTCAAGTCTAAACTTCCTGGTGGCCAGTTTATACCCATTTGTTCTGGTGTCCACATTAGTGTTGAGCTTAAATAATTCCTCTCCCTCTCCTGTATTTATCCCTCTGATATATTTATAGAGAGCAATCATATCTCCCCTCAATCTTCTTTTAGTTAAGCTAAACAAGCCAAGCTCCTTGAGTCTCCTTTCATAAGACAAGTTTTCCATTCCTCGGATCATCCTAGTAGCCCTTCTCTGTACCTGTTCCAGTTTGAATTCATCCTTTTTAAACATGGGAGACCAGAACTGCACACAGTATTCCAGGTGAGGTCTTACCAGTGCCTTGTATAATGGTACTAAAACCTTCTTATCCCTACTGGAAATACCTCTCCTGATGCATCCCAAAACTGCACTAGCTTTTTTTCACGGCCATATCACATTGGCGGCTCATAGTCATCCTATGATCAACCAATACTCCAAG
The DNA here is from genome assembly GCF_009764565.3 of Dermochelys coriacea. Classification (NCBI taxonomy): domain Eukaryota; kingdom Metazoa; phylum Chordata; order Testudines; family Dermochelyidae; genus Dermochelys; species Dermochelys coriacea. Next base: position 33,642,415 of record NC_050077.1, on the reverse strand, counting down.
GTCCTTCTCCTCCTCCGTTACTTCTAACTGATGCGTCCCCAATTTATAACTAAAATTCTTGTTGTTAATCCCTAAATGCATAACCTTACACTTCTCACTATTAAATTTCATCCTATTACTATTATCCAGTTTAATAATAATAATAATAATATAGTTTAATAGTTTAATTTAATAATATCCCGATCCTTCTCTGAATTGGGAATACCTCCCAGCTTTGTATCATCTGCAAACTTTATTAGCACACTCCCACTTTTTATGCTGAGGTCAGTAATAAAAAGATTGGTCCCCAAACTGATCCCTGAGGAACTCCATTAGTAACCTCCCTCGAGCCTGACAGTTCGCCTTTCCCATTAGCTTCTCTCTTCAGACACTTATTCATCAGAGGAAATACTTCTGAATCCATCTGATCTCTCATATGGCTCAAATACTCAAGAATGGGTAGTGGGCAAATTGTGCGGGATGAAAGTTATTTACTTTCCTTCATACAGTAATTGATCCAGAGGTGTTACCTGTCTTTCCCTTTTGTTGTTAAGGTGGTTGAAGCTTGGTATGCAACCATCTGTTTTTTCTCTACCCATCTTCGAAACATCCTTAAGAGCCTTAGGCTTGATTTGGACTTCCAGAATTGCTAATTGTAAGTGGATTTGGCAGTGTCCTCACATTCTTAGGTTGTCTCCTTTCAGGGCCTGTTGGACATACGTGGAAAGAGCTGTCAGGAAGACATTTGATATAGAAGGTGCAGAAAAAGTCATTGGCATTATTGTTCTGTATTTTTAGAGGTACTGTCCAGTGGCTTACAGAAATTTAGCTAGCCAGAAGACTGCCTTATTTGTTCACTGAGGACAAAGTGTAGATCTCGGTTGGGAAAATCATCTTCATTAGGATCCCAAGTGAGTTTCCTTTGGAATATTTTGATATGACAAAGAAAATCATTGTTAGGATACACAAGAGAAGGCTGTGGTATGGTCCACTAATATAAACAAAAAAGAAAAATCTCTAAATCACAAAATAGATTAGCACATGAGGGTGCCATACTAATACCCATGGAGGCTTCTTTTAAGGTAAAACTCCTCCAAATTTAATTTGCATCAAATTCAAATATTCACCTATCGTATTGGTCATTAAAAATGATTAAATGCTTTAAAGCCATCTGCTTGAGGTATAAAGGCTCCTTACATCTAAAGTAGCCAAACACAATTTCTTAAGACTATTAGTAACAGATAATATATTTTTTAATCGCTAAGTAGCGTTGGTAATGGTGTTAGAAAATACTTTATAGACTGGAGAAAGTAATATGTACAAAACAGGTGGATTACAAGTTCTTGAGAAGAAATGTCAAGTTTTCGCATGAAACCAAGTCTTTCTTATAATTGAGATCCATATTTAATTTTAAAAAATCCTAACTTAACATTAGCAAAAAGAAAAGGAGTACTTGTGGCACCTTAGAGACCAACAAATTTATTTGAGCATAAGCTTTCGTGAGCTATAGCTCACTTCATCAGAATGCATCCGATGAAGTGAGCTGTAGCTCATGAAAGCTTATGCTCAAATAAATTTGTTGGTCTCTAAGGTGCCACAAATACTCCTTTTCTTTTTGCGAATACAGACTAACACGGCTGCTACTTTGAAACCTGACTTAATATTACTATTGTATGTATTATGGTAACTCCTAGAGATCTAGACTAGTTTGGGTCCTCATTATGCTAAGCACTGTACACAGAATAGTACTGGATGAAACTCCTATGTTATCTGTTACGAGAATAGGAGCCCTTTGTCTGCAGGTTTAATTATAATAGTGTGACAGGATGAAGGGCTGCCTGCCTGTAACATGATTCAGCAAGGGTTTAAAAGAATGGGTGTGCCATCTTTCCAGTGAGGGAGAGTTGCAAAGGGAAAGGGCTCTGGGGCCCCTGCAATCTGTTTTGGTCAGGGGAATAGCTTAATTCTGTGTTACTTTTGAGTTTTGTGTTCGAATAATAAACTCTGCCCTGAGGCACAGGCCTGAAGGAGACATGGGCATGACACTGTTCCTTTCCTGGGCTAATGAGGGAGCTCACTTAACATATCTGTGATGGAGAATGTGGGTAGTTGCCACAGCCTGAAGGTAGAAATGGATCCTGAAGTGCTATTGATATGTCTGGGGGAACACGATCATTAGCAGCTCTTGGCACAGTAACAGTACCAGTAGATGCAGCAACAATGGTTATAATTGCAGCAACATAAGTTCCAACAGCAACAGGAAAGCAAGCAGCAGTTACTTCAGCTACTGGATGAGGATGACTGGGACTCATAATTTGGGTGTGATTTCTGTTACCCTTGGGTGGGATGGGGGGGAATTTCTCACTAATATGGAGCCAGAGGACAATCCTGATGCCTTTTAGAAGATCTATGAACTGGTGTCAGCCGTCTACGGATGGGCCCAAGAGATGTGGACCATCAGGGGGATGTTCCAGGCATATTGTGCTATGGATATGATCTCAGCAAAGGACCATGGAGAGCTGGAAGCAAGAAAGGACTTCTGTGCTGGTTAAGATAGGAACAGTTTGTCCCAAAATCTTTGCCGTGAGCAGTGTCTCAACAGCTGTTGGATTTTAGCTGTTAGTGGCTAAAGCTGGATATATGATCCCCAGAGGAAATCAAGGAGTTGATGGCACTGAAGCAGTTTTTCAGCTCTTACTAGCAGGGCCCAAAGAGTGGGTCTGCCATCATGCCTGAATGAGGTGCCTCATGGAGAACTGGACTGCAGGACTATTGAAAGATTTCTGAGCAGGATCAGTGGTGGCTGGTTTTATGGGGGTGGCCTGGGATTACAAGGCTCCCACCAGGAAGGGTTCTTCTGGTCCACAGGGCCTGATTGAGACCCAAGATAGACCTCAGTGTTAGGCCTGGGTTAAAGACTGGAGAAGAGGGACCTATGGGGAGAGCATTCCTGTCAAAGAGAAGGGGGGGCCCTCCATGATTGGGTGGTCCCCTAATTTGCTTCCTCTGTGGGCAGGAAGGCTGTAAGTACTAGTATGGAATGTAATTATGCCCAAATGTGACTCTCTGAAACCCAAGGTGATCCACATAGTTATGAAGTTCCAGTCATAGTGATAGGAACAGAGGTGTTTGTGGAGGAACAGCTGATAACCTCTAAGACTCTTTGGCTATATGTAGGCTGCATCAAGGGAAACATCTTGTCCTATATCATGACCAAGGTTAGGTTGTCTGTGGGAGGCCGGAATACAGAAATGAGAATAGCCATGGTAGACATTGTAGCCAACCCAGTGGTCTTGGGCTGGGTGTGGTGCCTCATAACCACTTTCTTAAGAGAAGCAGTTGGGATAGACCCAGAGACAGGTGTCAACACTCAAGGGGCAAATTGGCCAGAAGAGAGTTTTCTCTTTTCTGGTCCTGAACTTTACAGTCCCTGGCCCAAGTTGCAAAAGGATCCTCTTTGTGCTAGGAGGGAGGCTCTTGGGAGACCAAGAGGCCCCAGGGAAAAGAGTTGGGAAAGTCACAGCAGTGTTATGTAATCTGGACTCTTTGGGGTGCCCCTTTAAGGGTTGGACTTCTCAGGTCCCTACTCAGGGCAGGTGCTTTGTCCATAGCTAGAAGGCCTGATTTTATTCAAAGTGAGAGGGATGATGTGGTGTTCAGGTGGCTGTGGGACTGGCTGGGTTGAATGGGGTACTGTCCGTGCTGAATGGGATTCTCAATACACCCTCCACTTTGAGCACGAGGGGGACATCCTGATGATAGTGGTCCAGGATAGTCAGACAGGAATATGACAAATTCATCCTTGCCTCCAAACCATATCAGAGAAAGGTATCTTACCTAGTACATGGTGTACTATGGGCAGGCCATTTAGGAGGAGAGAAGACCCAGGAGAGGGTCCTAGCTCGAATCAAGGCCTGCCCATAAAGGGCAGTAAGGGGAGTTCCTGCTGGAATCTCCAGTCCCCACTGTGACACAAGTGAAGTCTTTCCTTTGCTTAGGAGGGTATTACTGCCACTTTGCCAAGTTTTCCATGGTAACTGCTTGCTTAATGGTCTCCCTGCACACGAAGGCACCCTGCAAGGTACATTGGTCTCCAGCTTGCGCAGATCCTTTTGGGGGAGATCAGATGGATCCTCTGCAGTGAACGGATTCTGCAGCTCTTGATTTCTGCACATCATGACAGGATACTTTTGTGGATGCTTCTTCCTGGACTGGACAGTTGCTCAGCGATCAAGAGAATGTTTAGTGGTAAAAAGGGCTTCTGATTAGATGATCTCTAATGGTCCATCTGGCCTTAAACTCAGAATGTGAATTTATCCTACAGACGAATGCCTCTGAGGCCTGGTCTACACTACAGAGTAGGTGGCTTACATCAACCTAATTATGTCAGTGTATACACTAAAGCCTTTTCCTACCTATGTAAGTGTCCTACTACACCGACATAATAACTCAACTTCCACGAGAGGCATAGGGCTTATGTCGGTGTAGTTAAGGTAATGAAGTGTCTACACAGACACTGCATTACTTACATTGGCTGTTGACTGTCTTGTCAATTTCATAGCTCCATCCTGGAACTGTGAAATTGACAAGAAAGCCAGGCAGCTAGAGCCTGGCTGCCGTGGGCTCCCTATCCTAGCTGGGCTGCTGCCTGCAGCCTCCCTATTCAAGGAGCCGAGAAGCACAGGTGTCTGGAAGGAGGGTAGCGTGGACATCAGCCAATGCAGTAATTACAGCAGTGGCTCTAGATCAACCTAACATAGGGCTGTAGTGTATGTGTGCCCTGAGCAGAGGCTTGAGGCCATTCGGTCACAGGTCCTAGATGAAGGCAAAAACATCTGGTGTTAACTCCTTCCTGGAGAGGACAGTTACTCAGTGGTTAAGAGTATTTAGTGGTAAAATGGGCAGTCAGGGCCTTGCACTATTACATCCTTGGAGCACCTTTTACTCTGATGATCAGCCACACCCCTCTGAAATGTTTTAGTCTGAGAAGGAGGCCATGCCAGGCTGACATGCTGGTGTCTGGCTCTCAATCCCTGTGTTTTCACAGTACACCACAGGTAAATGTGGATTTCTTCTCCCAGGAAGGGTGAAGCTTGTTGGACAGTGTGTGTTTTGGACCCCATCTTGGACAAAGATGGGAGTTTGAGTAGCAGCCGTGTTGGTCTGTATTCGCAAAAAGAAAAGGAGTACTTGTGGCACCGTGGAGACTAACAGATTTATTTGAGCATAAGCTTTCGTGAGCTACAGCTTACTTCATCGGATGCAGATGGAAGAGTGTGATATAGAGTGAAACGGCCAGAAAAAAGGGTTGAGGGGGTCACATAATTTAGTGTTTGATTTTAAAGGAAAGTGCATGTCCTTTTCAGGGTGAAGTTCATTTAAGTCATCAATTTTAATCTCATTTTCTTTTGTACTTTTTAGTAGTTTATAATAATAATTAATAAAAAGGTTGATTCTCACTGGTAACTATTAGCACATGTTGATGTGTAACTATACATACAGATTTGCTAATCAGGAGGCTATACAATATGCATACACATTTATTTAAGCATATATAGCTTAATGTATCTTTATTCAGGTTCTTGATTTTTACTTTTTATTAGAAAATGTTGTAATTATGAGAATTTTTTTAGTTGGAATTTGTGTCAAGATCTACTTAGTTTTAGTAACTAAAAACATCTTAAGTGTACTGGATAAATTAAAGTTTATAATATTTTGCATCTAAAACTAACTGATGTATTAAAGGAAATATTATCTGTAATGAACTAATTGAACTGATAGTTTTTGGTCATCCTGTTCAGGACTTTAGAGCTATTAGAGCTCATCCTCACACCTAATTAGAAGAGGAAAACAAGTTTTTCCTGCTTTTCAACATGCAAATGGGTTTCTTAACTTTGAATCAACTAGTCATTGAACTGAATTAGTTGAATAACTGAAATGAAAATATTCTCTCTGCACCTGCAGAAGAGGCTACTGCTATCAATATCTATTTTAGCACTTCAGCAAATTCTGGTTTCAAGAGGTTAGCGAGTGCCTTGCTAGTTCAGTGGTTTGACTTCTTTAAAATTTGAGCAGCAAACATTTACTGCTTAATATATTTTAATTTAAAATTGCCATAATCATATTTAATTTTAAATAGGTTTATTTTTAAACTTGTATTTCAATAAATACATCTATTTTTTATTTAAAATTGGATTTTTTTTTAAAATTCAATCCGGCCTTTTCTCCAGGGAGAAGAGATGCGAGAACAAAGGCCTCTGGGCCCCTGTAACCTGTTTTTGCTCACGGGAGTAGCTTTATTTTGTGTTTGTTTGAATAATAAACTGCCCTAAGGCACGGGTCTGAAAGAGTCTTGGTTATGGCATTGGTTCTTTCACAGTCTGGTGAGGGAGCCCGTTGGTCTTAGATTCTGTAGGACAACTGTCCTCACTATTTCTATATCCTGTGATTTAACCACAGTTTGGACATAACGCTGCTGAACTGATTTTAATACAGGTGTCTAGAAAATGACTGGGAGAAGAAGAAATAAGTATGCTTGGAAGTTTGAATTTTTTATTTGCATCACTGACCTGATCTTATTGTCAAAATAAATTGTACTAATATCTTGAGAAGACATGTTAACAGTATTTTGTCGTAAACTTGGATTTATTGAAAAATTCTTGAAAAAAATTGATTTTCTTCAGACTAAAACTTGAGAGAAAAATGTATATGTTGAAACTTTGTTTCTATTTTATATATAATTTCTTGATATAATTTCATTCTGTATTTGTGTATGTACTGGAACAATGGCTATATTCAGATGAACAAGAATTAATTTTCTGCTTTGACCTAATAATCATAAAAGAGAAATTTGAGGCTGATTAGAACACATGGATTAATCTTAACTAAATACGTAGAGCTGCTGCAAAGTTTCTAGTTTCAGCGGTTGTATTTTCTACAAATTAAACATCTTAATGCTTTTTGATCAGACCTGCAAGCCATGTTGTTTTGCACATGAATATTTTAATCTTGCCTATACTATATTTTGTATTCAGTTTCCATGAATGAGATACAATCGTTAACCAAAATATAAACTCCAAAATTTGAGTTCAGGTAGTCTTATAAAAGTGCAGTCCTTTTGTAGCTCTTGGCAGTGTGCTTTGGACTTAACTATCTTGAGTTATTTTGTATGATCTGCAAATTTCACCATCTCACTGTTTATTCCCTTTTCCAGATCATTTATGAATATGTTGAACAGCACTGGTCCCAGTATAGACTCCTGGGGGACACCACTATTTCTCCTCTCCATTCTGAAAACTGACCATTATTGTTACACTTAAACCTGTTACTAATTCATGAGAGGACCTTCCCTCTTATCCCAGGACTGCTTACTTTGGCTAAGAGTCTTTGGTGAGGGTCTGTCAAAGGCTTTCTGAAAGTCTAAGTACGCTATACCCACGGGATAATCCTTGTAAACATTGGTTTACCCTCTCAAAGAATTCTAATAGATTTGTGAGGCATGATTTCCCTTTAGAAAGCCATGTTGACTCTTCCCCGAACAAATTGTTTGTCTCTGTCTATGATAATTATGTTCTTTACTATAGTTTCATCCAGTTTGCCTGGTACTAAAGTCGGGCTTACCCACCTGTAATTGCTGGGATCGCCTCTGGAGCCTTTTAAAAAAAATTAGCATCACGTTATCTATTCTCCTGTCATCTGGTACAGAAACTGATGTAAGTGATAGGTTACATACCACAGTTAGTTGTTCTTCAATTTCATATGAGATCCCTTAGAACTCTTGGATGAATACCATCTGGTCCTGGTGATTTATTACTATTTAATTTGTCCCTAAACCTACTCTAATGATGCCTCAGTTTGGGACAGTTCCTCAGATTTGTCACCTGAAAAGAATGGCTCAGGTGTGGGAATCTCCCTCACATACTTTGCAGTGAAGACTGATGCAAAGAATTTATTTAGTTTCTCTGCAGTGGATTTAACTTTCCTGGGTGCTGCTTTATCATCTCAATCGTCCAGTTGCCGCACTGTTTAGTAGGCTTTCTGCTTCTGCTATACTTTACATTTTTTTTTTTTTTTTTTTTTTTTTGCTGTTTGGCTAGCTGCTCTTCAGATTCTTTTTTGGCCTGCTAATTATAGTTGACTTGCCAGAGTTTGCTTTCTTCTGTTTTCCTCAATAGGATTTTACTTCCAGTTTTTGAAAGGTTGCCTTTTTACGTCTAACTGCTTCTTTGACTTTCTTATTTAGCCATGCAGGCACTTAGGTCCTCTTACTATATGTGTTAATTTTGGGTTTACATTTAATTTGAGCCTCTATTATAGTGTTTTTCAGAAGTTTCCATACAGCTTGCAGGCATTTCACTTTTGGGATTGAACCTTTTAATTTCCATATAACTAGCTTCCTCATGTTTGTGTAGTTCTTCTTTCTAAAGTAAAATTCTTCTATCCTGGTCTTCACTGACCGAGAGGAACATAGGTCCAAATACAAGTCCTATGATGAAGACTTCCAACATCTCTAGTGCTTTGAGTGTTACTGCTCTAAATTCAACATTGCACACAAAGATGGACTACAAGTCGTCAGGAACAGTATCCCCGATAATGTCACGGCTAACCTGGTGGCTGAACTTTGTGACTTTGTCCTCACCCATAACTATTTCACATCTGGGGACAATGTATACCTTCAAATCAGCAGCACTGCGATGGATACCCGCATGGCCCCACAGTATGCCAACATTTTTATGGCTGACTTAGAACAACGCTTCCTCAGCTCTCGTCCCCTAGTGCCCCTACTCTACTTGTGCTACACTGATGACATCATCATCTGGACCCATGGAAAAGAAGCTCTTGAGGAATTCCACCGTGATTTCAACAATTTCCATCCCACCATCAATCTCAGCCTGGACCAGTCCACACAAGAGATCCATTTCCTGGACACTACGATGCTAATAAGCAATGGTCACATAAACACCACTCTATATCGGAAACCTACTGACCGCTATTCCTACCTACATGCCTCCAGCTTTCACCCAGATCACACCACACGATCCATTGTCTATAGCCAAGCTCTACGATACGACCGCATTTGCTCCAACCCCTCAGACAGAGACAAACACCTACAAGATCTCTATCAAGCATTCTTACAACTACAATACCCACCTGCTGAAGTGAAGAAACAGATTGACAGAGCCAGAAGAGTACCCAGAAGTCACCTACTACAGGATAGGCCCAACAAAGAAAATAAAAGAATGCCACTAGCCATCACCTTCAGCTCCCAACTAAAACCTCTCCAACGCAGCATCAAGGATCTACAACCTATCCTGAAGGACGACCCATCACTCTCACAGATCTTGGGAGACAAGCCAGTCCTTGCTTACAGACAGCCCCCCAACCTGAAGCAAATACTCACCAGCAACCGCACAACAGAACCACTAACCCAGGAACCTATCCTTGCAACAAAGCCCGTTGCCAACTGTGTCCACATATCTATTCAGGGGACACCATCATAGGGCCTAATCACATCAGCCACGCTATCAGAGGCTCGTTCACCTGCGCGTCTACCAATGTGATGTATGCCATCATGTGCCAGCAATGCCCTTCTGCCATGTACATTGGTCAAACTGGACAGTCTCTACATAAAAGAATAAATGGACACAAATCAGACGTCAAGAATTATAACATTCAAAAACCAGTCGGAGATCACTTCAATCTCTCTGGTCGCTCGATTACAGACCTGAGGGTGGCTATCCTTCAACAAAAAAGCTTCAAAAACAGACTCCAACGAGAGACTGCTGAATTGGAATTAATTTGCAAACTGGATACAATTAACTTAGGCTTGAATAGAGACTGGGAGTGGATGGGTCATTACACAAAGTAAAACTATTTCCCCATGTTATTTCTCCCCCCACCCTACCCCCCACTGTTCCTCTGACGTTCTTGTTAACTGCTGGAAATGGCCCACCTTGATTATCACCATAAAAGGTTTTTCTCTTCTCCCTCCCTCCTGCTCGTAATAGCTCATCTTAAGTGATGATTCTCCTTACAGTGTGTATGATAAAACCCATTGTTTCATGTTCTCTGTGAATATAAATCTCCCCGCTGTATTTTCCACCAAATGCATCCGATGAAGTGAGCTGTAGCTCACGAAAGCTTATGCTCAAATAAATGTTAGTCTCTAAGGTGCCGCAAGTACTCCTTTTCTTTTGCATTATTACAGTTGATTGGCTAGGGGGCTGGGCCAGAGGAGAGCAAGAGCTGCCTGGTTAGCATGTGGCCAAGCACCAATCAAAAAGGCATCGTCTTCCTGTCTGGGAAGAACTGTGTTTGGGCTTACAAGTTTCAGAGTAGCAGCCGTGTTAGTCTGTATTCTCAAAAAGAAAAAGATTACTTGTGGCACCTTAGAGACTAACAAATTTATTTAAGCATAAGCTTTCGTGAGGTACAACTCACTTCATCGGGGCTTACAAGTGTAAAAGTCCCCTGACTGTGAACGCAATACAGGTGAGGAAGGGATGTCAGAGCTGGTTATGGCTCCCTGATTCTGTGGGGTGGTCAACACTGGCCCGAATACAGACTAACATGGCTGCTACTCTGAAACCTGCTCTAAATTCAGTCAGAGAAGACCGCATTTGTTGCTGTCAGATACCATTCTGCTTTTATCTATAAAGTAATCGGGTATAATGTAACGGGATGAACATGGCCATGGAATTAAAACAGCTCAGATTGACCAAGTTGTCAACCTCTCTTCGGGTGTAGAACAGGGATCTCAAACTCAGTTTACCTTAGGGCCAGTGCCAGTCCTCAAATCCTCCCAGCAGGCCAATAATGTCACTCCACATCCCATCCCGTTTCCCACCCTTTTCCCTCACTCCCTTGGCTTCCTGCCTCCATGGCTGACTCTGCCCTGCGACTAGTGACGTTGCCTCCATGCCTGACTCTGCCCAGTGATTAGTGATGGTATATCTCTGTCCCTCTCTCCAGCCAATGGGAGCTGCAGGGGGCAGCGCCTGCAGCAGACAGCCGGTAGTGTGGCTGCATGGGTCTCTGGCAACAGCAGGGATAGGGAACTGCTTGCAGGGAGCCGAGGTGAATGACACGTTGCTGAGTGCAACCCCTGGGAGGGTCCCAGGAGCAGCAGGATGCAGTAACGGAGGGAAGGAGCATATGCATCTTTCCTGCCCATTCCCCTCCGGCCTCCCCCTTCAGCCGGCAGCCATGAGGGACTGATGAAGGAACTTTTTAAAAAATTTCCGCGGGCCGCAGTGGAGAGGTTCTCAGGCTGCAGATGGCCTGCGGGCCGGGACTTTGAGACCCCTGGTGTAGAAGGAAGTGGTCTGTGATAAAGTACAGGATAACGCTGTAAGGCGCCTAAAAACTGATGTAAAGAGCTTGACAAAGCTCTGGATCCAGAAAGGAAGTCAGGGAATGGACTGAGAAGGAGAGTTTCATGGTTGTAATGAAACGAGGTGATCATTTCTGCCTGCTGCAGGGTTTTGGATAGAAAGGAAAGGAGATCAGAAAGAGAGAGGGTGGCCAGGGTGGAGATGATTATAGTAAAAAGCGAGTTGAAAGCCAAGATATGGAATAGAGTTTTAGCAGTTGAGGGAGATTCTGATTTTAGTCAGATAATAGAAAATGGAGAAGTTGGACTTGGTGAGAGTTTGGATATGTTAGCCCAGTGAAAGAGGAGCTTTCAGTCTTGCTGAGACAAACATAGTCCATTTATCTTTTTCCCCCTCAAGCCTGCTTCTCTTTCCCCCCTTTTCCATAGTGGCTCAAGAAGTATTTTGACACACCTAACCATATTAACCTCTTAGCGTCTCTTGTGTGCCTAAGTATACCAGTCTACTTATATCAAACCCAACGGGGTATTTGTTTGTGCTCTGGGACATAAAATAGTCTCTATATTGGTCATAATTTTCATACCATGTCAACTGTCCACTGGTGTCCAGAGAGACTAATCCTTAATGTATTGATGCATGGTAGGTGACCTAGCACAAAACAAATTATGTATGTAAAAAAGATGTTTTTCTAGCTGAGAGCCCTGCACGTTCCCTGGAATCAGAGAGTCATTCTGGGTTCTCTACTTCCCACCCACCATCCCTGGTAGTAAAGATTCAGGTAGTCAGATAATGCCTGTAGTGATACCTGTGCATCTTCATGGGGTTTTCATAGGTGTAACTGGCAATAAAATTAATTTAGTGAACAGTTTTGTTGATACACAGGGAATGGAATCTGGTTGGCACTGCAGAACTGGATATTACTAAACTTGTTTTTCTCAGTAATTCAGAAGCTCTGACCCTGCATATAAAAAGAAGGAACAAATCTCTTGAGTAAGATGGACACTTTTTCCACAGATTCTTTTTACAGTAAGCTCTACTTTAAGATACATACTAACCTACCAGTAAGTTGCAACAGCATGCACAGCATTCCTTCCAGACACTTACATCCCTGGTCTTCGTAACTTTTACATTTGTGACTTGAAATTTGACAGGAGTATTGGTTTTGTATCAAAGATGTACCTTTTGCTGTTCCTCTGAAAAGTCACCCAAGTTGGCCAGGTTCAGGGTGGATTTAAATCACTAGTCAAGAAGACTCAATTTAATCATGGATTTCTACATAAAAGTGCATTCTTGTTGGTATAACCTTAATACATAGTCTTCACAACTGACAGATGTAGGTTTCATTTTCAGAAAGTACACACTATACATAAGTAGTTTTACAGCTGTATGAGAAAATGAATAATTATTTCAATTACCAAAGGTAATTGAAGCAGATAGTTCACCTCCCAGTGACTTCATAAATATCTCCAATTCAACAGGTTAATCATTAATATTTGGAGGATTTTCTTGCCATGCTGTGTATTAGGAGGAGAACATCACCAGACAGACATTTAAATTGTTTTATTTAACTAAAACAAAACATTATATATTCCGGATTATTTTCTTAAACAGCAAATATAATTTTAAAAAGCATATGAATTTTTGAATTAGTTAAACATTCAAGTTTCTTAAAGTCAGGTTTGTTTTTAATAGTTTGCAACTAAATTTTTTAAAAAAAAATATTTAATATACCTATTTACTAGACTGTGTCAGCCAGGTCAACATGAGAAACTTAAAATATTGGCTTCTGCAGCTAACTCAGTCATCTTCACCTTCATTTTCCTGTTTGTTTGTAATCTGGAAAAGAAAAACAAGCTTTCCTGCTTTTTCAGGTCCCAAACGATTTCTCAGTTTGAATGAATTAGTCCAAAGGAAGAAAATATTCTTTCTACACCGGCAGAAGAAGCTACTGCTGTTAAAAGTGAGATTATCACTTCAACAGTCTCTGAATGCAAGTGCTTAAGTGACTTCCACCAGTTAACTGGTGTGACTTTCTTTAAAATATCATCAGCAAACATATATTTCTTGCATGGTTCACCCTTAGCTCTGAAGTTTATTATAGTTGGCATTATGGAAGGATGATTGCTGGATATCCATGTCATAGCCAACTGCTCTTCTTCAGCACTTAAGGTTGACCCTGGTACCTAGTATTGAGAATATTTGCAAGAAAATGAGCTGGAGAGAGTGCTTGTCCCATTCTTTTTTTAATGCTTGTAATTTAACTCTGTCATTCTCTTTTAAGATCTCACTCAGTTCCTTCCAAATTTCAACAGCATCAGCAATAAAACAGCTATTTCCCTGCATTTTGTTCCAGGCTACAGAAATAGGCTTCAGGGCACTGCATGTGTTCAATATTTCTTTTAAGCCCAGTATTGAGAACTTTGGCTCTGATAGTGCCATCTATTTCTTCACGATTTTGTTCACAGATTGTCATCAGATTAGGCCAGTTCTTGATATAGTGCTCAAAACAGTCTACTACTGAGTTCCATCGCACGTTTTGAGGGAGAGTTAGCTTGGTTCCTCCCACTTTTTTCAGAACAGCTGCTGCAAAGCGGTTGTAACGTAAGTATTTTGCAGTTTCAACATTAGCGTTTATTTCTGGAATACTAGAGTCTTTGGCTAGGAGGTGCATCAAATGAGCATTGCAACCATATGTTGTTAGTTTGGGCTTCTCTTCCCTCCCTTGTAAATAATTTCTTCTCATCTTGGATACATTTGCAGCATTGTCTGTGACCAAGCTGCATACTAGATCTTTGAATGTTTTTTCCACAGTTTGTTAAAGCTTTTACTGCTACAAGGTCAATGGCTGGCTTTTTGGCAGCTATGGAACACCTGGGGGTTTCCCCAACCATCACAGGGACACTGATCAGTCTCAGGGGCATCTGGGAAATGGTCAGCAACAGTCTCCCACCACCCCCGGACTCAGAAGCAGAGTTAGACTAAGGTCCCCAGAGTCAGCCAGCCCTGACTGGGTTTCCTGGGTGGAGGCCACGGAGTTAGCAGACCCACTGTTACCCGCCTCCTCATCCTCAGATGAGGCGATAGCGGGACCTTCCCACGAGGATATAAAAGCCCACCAGAAGCTTCTTAAGAGGGTTGCTTTGAACCTGGAGTTAGAGGACTTGGCAGTCTCCAACTCCCTGTTCGATGATTTAATTGCAGCAGCCCCCTCCAGGGTGGCATTGTCCATCCATAAGGGAGTGGTAAAGCTGATCAAAACCTTTTGGCAAGCTTCCTCTTCACTGCCTCCTATTTCCAAGCAGGCAGAGAGGAAGTATTGCGTCCCTGCTAAGGGATTTGAATACCTATATACGCACCACTCCTAGCTCACTGGTGATATCAACAGCCAGTGAGCGTGATAGACAAAGCCAACTGGATTGATCCCTAAGAATAAGGAGGCGAAGAAGCTCAATTTCTTTGGCAGAAAAATGTATACGATGGTCCAGCCTCCAGTTAAGAGTGGGCCACCATCAGGTGCTGCTTGGCCGCTACAACTGGCCAAGTTTGTGGATTTGCTGGCAGAGGAGCCTAGGAAGAAGTTTCTGGGTGAGGGCAGAGCTGTGGCCAGGGCATCCCTTCAAGTGGCCTCAGATGCGGCAGTCTCTGCAGCCTGGACCATGGCTTTGGCCCTTTCCATGATTTGTGTGTCCTGGTTGCAGTCTTCTGGCTTGTCGGTGGAGGTTCAGCAGTCCATCCAGGACCTCTCTTTTCATGGAACAGACAGCAAGGTATATGGCCTGAAAGATTCTAGGGCTATCTTGTGCTTGCTGGGCCTTTACACGCCAGCTCCTGTGAGAAAAAGCAGTTCTAGCCACAGCACTTCCACAGGTTCAGGGGCCAACCTCAGAGTCTTTTCACAAAAAGGGAAGGAAATACAAGCACCGGCAAGGCCAACAGCTCACTTGAGCTGTACCCGCAACCAACAGGGTTTAAGCAGGCATTTTGAGGGTGTGCTCAAGGGCGACTTTCCAGCCTGTGACCTGGATCCAGCACCCCTGTTTTTTTTCCCACCATTTGTCTCCCTTCCTTGGCCTCTATAACATCAGACCAGTGGGTTCTCAGCACATTAGCAGGGGGGTATACCCTCCAGTTTATTTCTACTCCTCCCTTCCACTGGCCCCCCCGTCCCTCTTCAGGGACCCTTCGCAAGAGCATCTGCTCGCTCAGGAGCCGTAGGGCCTTTTGCAAGTGGGAGCCGTGGGGGAAGTCTCTCTCCACTTGAGGGGGAAAGGATTTTACTCCTGTTTGTTTTTTTTATCCCAAAGGCCAATGGGGGCTACATCCCATTCTTGACCTGCAGAGCCTCAACAAGCAATTCAGAAGTTGAAGTTCCGCATGGTATCCATGGCTTCCATCATTCCTTCCCTGGATCTGGGAGACTGGTATGCTGCCGTCAATCTGAAAGATGCTTACTTTCACATATCAATCTTTCATGGACACAGAGGATTCCTACGTTTCGTAGTTGGGACCCCCCTCTACCAATTCACAGTGCTCCCCTTTGGCCTAGCAACGGCGCGAAGGGTGTTTACAAAGTGCATGTCGGTGATGGCAGCCTACCTCAGATGTCGGGGTATCCAGATCTATCCCTACCTCGACGACTGGCTCATCAAGGGCTGGTCCAGGTCCAGCACAGCATCGAGACGTTGCAAGCCACTTGTCAAGCTCTAGGCCTGTTGATAAATGAACAAATGTCAACGTTGGTTCTGGTTCAAAGGATAGAATTTATCAATGCAGTCCTTAACTCTACCTGAGCCAGAGCCAGAGATCAGGTTCAGGGCAATGTCAGATCTGATTGCCAAAGTCGTGGCCACCCACTTACCACTGCCTCAAATTATTGGGGCACGTGGCCCACATGCACGTACGTGGTTTGGTACATGAGACTCAGACTACACCCCCTCCGGATGTGGCTGGTGTCGGTCTACTCTCCAGCCAGGCATCACCTGGACAAGCTCCTCATGATCCCGCCACGGGTACGTACTTCCCTGCAGGGGTGGTCCAACCTGGTGCTGATGTTGGAAGGTGTGCCATTTGCGAGCCCATGACCCATGGTCTCCCTGATATCAGATGCATCCTACCTCAGTTGGGGAGCACATCTTGGTACACTGCGAACGCAGGGGCGATTGGTCAAGAGAGGAGCTCACACTTTACATAAACATCAGGGAGCTCAGAGCCATCAGTCTAGCTTGCACGGTGTTATTTCCTCACCTATCCAGTTGGGTAGTGCAAGTGCTGGTGAACAATTTGGCCTCCATGCTCTGTCAACAGGTGCGGAGAGCTTGTTGGTCGACTTTTTGTCAGGAAGCCCTTCACCTGTGGGACTGCTGCATCCGACATGCAATCCACCTAGAAGCCTTGCACCTCCCTGGTGTCCAGAACACGCTAGTGGATGACCTCAAAGGTCGTTCTCTCACCACAAGTGGTCCCTCCACTTGGAGGTTGTCAGGATGCTCTTCCAGAAGTGGGGAGTTCCTCGAGTGGACCTGTTCACCACCAGGCAGAATAGAAAGCGTCATCAGTTCTGCATCCTGCAATGCTTTTGTCAGGAGACATGATGTACATCTTCCCGCCAATCCCACTCATCAGAAAACTCCTCTTTAAAGATCAAGAGGGACAAGGTCATTATGATTGCCCCAGCATGGCCTTGCCAGCATTGGTTCGGGATGACCATGGACCTAGCTGTAGCAGCCCCATGGGCACTTCCCAGCTGCCCAGACCTACTCTCGTAGGATCGCGGTCGGCTGCTGCAACCGAACCTCACAGCTTGGATGCTGCATGGCTGAATCCAGAGAAACAAGCTTTCTCTAGTGAGCCCTCCTAGTGCCCTCCATCAGAGCAACTTACCTGGCAAAGTGGAAACGTTTCTCATACTGGGCAGCAGAACAGAGTATTCCTTGTAGCTATTACCTCGGCGAGATGTGTCTCCAAAATTAAAGCCCTTATTTTGATGCACATGTACCTAGTATTCTACAAGGACATGGGTCCAGTTGCGGCTCCATCTGGCCTGCCTGCTAAAGGTGGTGTTGCACTTCCACGTCAACCAGGATCTCTTCCTCCTGGCGTTCTGTCTAAAGTCTCACATGATTAATGGAGAGAGGCGGCTGCACACGCTAGATGTCAGGCGCGCCCTGGCATTCTACTGGGAGCACACTAAGCCCTTCCACAGATCAACTCAGATCTTTTTCGTGATAGGTGACAGGATGCAGGGCCTTCCGGTGTCCTCTCGGAGGATTTCGAATTGGATCACGACCTGTGTCCATACTCGTTACGAGTTGGAGCGGGCTGTGCCTCCACCGATACTGATGGCTCACTTGACTAGTGCTCAGGTGTCTTTGGCTGCCTATCCAGGACATCTGCAGGGCCACGATGTGGTCTTCAGTACTCAAGTTCACGATGCATTATGCCGTCACCCAGAAAGCCAGGGATGATGCTGGATTTGGCAGAGCTGTGTTATAATCGACATGTCCATGAACTCCTACCCACTCCGGTGGTACTGCTTGGGAGTCACCTATGATGAAATGGACATGAGCAAGCACTCGAAGAAAAGACTGTTACCTTTCGTAACTGTTGTTCTTGTTTAAGATGTGTTGCTCATGTTCGTTCCATGACCCACCCTCCTTCCCCTCTGTTGGAGTTTCTGGCAGGAAGGAACTGAGGGAGGGGGAGCTGGCGGCGCCCTTATACTGGCGCGCACACACGCGCTACTCCAGAGGGCACCAGAGCTGGTCCCCTACAGATGCCACTGAGGGAAAAACTTCTGATACCGGTGCATGTGGCGAGCACACACAACTACAATGGAATGGACATGAGCAACACGTCTTGAAGAGCAACTGTTACGAAAGGTAAGTCTTTTAGAGTTTGGCACCTAATTTCTCTGAAGATTGTCTGTCTGTAGTGAACAGGCTCTGTTCCTTTACAGCTCCCATATGGCTACTGAAATGTATATGTCTCCTGCCCCCAACCCCATAGAGTGACTGAGCATACTCTATCCTGGGGCTGCAGGGGCTAATCAGTACTTACCCTTCAATTACTCCTTTAGGCTGCTGTGGCACAGGGCACCGAACCGAGGGCAGGGAGACTGTCCTCTACTCTCAAAACTGCCTCTGCTGGCATGGTTTTTTCCTGCTGAAAAAAATCGTGTGTAATCATGTAATTAAAGACTGTATCATAATGCATATGCAGAAGGGGAACAAATTAAGGCTGAAGAGAGCCTTAAATATGCCATTTCCTAATTTGAGTACTTGACTTTGCAACCTTAACATTCTTCTAGTTTAACTCAGCCATATTCTATATAGAATGTTCATCCAAAACAAGCTAATGTTCCTGAAGCAGTCTTAACTTTTAGAGTGTTTTGATCTGAATGCTTGTTCACTCTGGTGACTGTACGGCTTGCTAGGAAAGTCTGTGTTGGATCTATTGCTCTGGATAAAAGTAATGTGTGTTCTTGTCCTGTAAAGTTGAATTGTAGATTAAGTGCCTCCTTTTTATTTATTTTATGCTGTAATTACTTCTCCATCTGGATTGTTCTCTGAACTAACCCCACTGTTTTTGCCTCAGAGGAGAGAGTGTTTTTTTTCACCAGTTCCATGTGAAGTCCTTTTTCAAGGAATTCTCTTGTTCTAATAAACTAGGTCCCTTTACTTTTCTCCAGATAAGATAAGATTCCAAACTGTGATAGATTTTCCTTCAAATGAGATCTGATCACTCTGTATAGTGCAAAAGGGCTGGAATCTGGTTGCAAATGACCAGCAGGGAATTCAGTGTGGTGGGAGCTCTGTGCTGTCATAAGCTCCTATGAATATCTCCTTTGCCAACCACATCAAAGCAAGTAGTGTTGCAGAATTGAGAGATGCTTAATGGACCCTTTGCCTGTGGTATAACTTAGAGTAGCCCCACATTGACTCCAAACCTCACTGAGGCGAGGGCCGGTGTTGACCACCCCACAGAATCAGGGCGCCATAACCAGCTCTGACATCCCTTCCTCACCTGTATTGTGTTCACAGTCAGGGGACTTTTACACTTGTAAGCCCCGATGAAGTGAGCTGTACCTCACAAAAGCTTATGCTCTAATAAATTTGTTAGTCTCTAAGGTGCCACAAGTACTCCTTTTCTTTTTGAGAATACAGACTAACACGGCTGCTACTCTGAAACTTGTAAGCCCAAACACAGTTCTTCACAGGCAGGGAGACGATGCCTTTTTGATTGGTGCTTGGCCACTTGCTAAACAGACAGCTCTTGCTCTCCTCTGGCCCAGCCCCCTAGCCAATCAACTGTACTAATGCAAAAAGAAAAGGAGTACTTGTGGCACCTTAGAGACTAACAAATTTATTTGAGCATAAGCTTTCGTGAGCTACAGCTCACTTCATCGGATGCATTTGGTGGAAAATACAGCGGGGAGATTTATATTCACAGAGAACATGAAACAATGGGTGTTACCATACACACTGTAAGGAGAGTGATCGCTAAAGATGAGCTATTACTAGCAGGAGAGCGGAGGGGAGGGGGAAGAAAACCTTTTGTAGTGATAATCAAGGTGGGCCATTTCCAGCAGTTGACAAGAACGTCTGAGGAACAGTGGGGGGTGGAAGGGGGGGAATAGTTTATTTGTGTAATGACCCATCCACTCCCAGTCTCTATTCAAGCCTAAGTTAATTGTATCCAGTTTGCAAATTAATTCCAATTCAGCAGTCTCTCGTTGGAGTCTGTTTTTGAAGCTTTTTTGTTGAAGGATAGCCACCCTCAGGTCTGTAATCGAGTGACCAGAGAGATTGAAGTGTTCTCCGACTGGTTTTTGAATAATTCTTGACGTCTGATTTGTGTCCATTTATTTTTATGTAGAGACTGTCCAGTTTGACCAACGTACATGGCAGAAGGGCATTGCTGGCACATGATGGCATATATCACACTGGTAGATGCCCGGGTGAACAAGCCTCTGATAGTGTGGCTGATGTGATTAGGCCCTATGATGGTGTCCCCTGAATAGATATGTGGACAGAGTTGGCAATGGGCTTTGTTGCAAGGATAGGTTCCTGGGTTAGTGGTTCTGTTGTGTGGTTGCTGGTGAGTATTTGCTTCAGGTTGGGAGGCTGTCTGTAAGCAAGGACTGGCTTGTCTCCCAAGATCTGTGAGAGTGATGGGTCGTCCTTCAGGATAGGTTGTAGATCCTTGATGATGCGTTGGAGAGGTTTTAGTTGGGAGCTGAAGGTGATGGCTAGTGGCGTTTTTATTTTCTTTGTTGGGCCTATCCTGTAGTAGGTGACTTCTGGGTACTCTTCTGGCTCTGTCAATCTGTTTCTTCACTTCAGCAGGTGGGTATTGTAGTTGTAAGAATGCTTGATAGAGATCTTGTAGGTGTTTGTCTCTGTTTGAGGGGTTGGAGCAAATGCGGTTGTATCGTAGAGCTTGGCTATAGACAATGGATCGTGTGGTGTGATCTGGGTGAAAGCTGGAGGCATGTAGGTAGGAATAGCAGTCAGTAGGTTTCTGATATAGAGTGGTGTTTATGTGACCATTGCTTATTAGCATCGTAGTGTCCAGGAAATGGATCTCTTGTGTGGACTGGTCCAGGCTGAGGTTGATGGTGGGATGGAAATTGTTGAAATCACGGTGGAATTCCTCAAGGGCTTCTTTTCCATGGGTCCAGATGATGATGTCATCAATGTAGCACAAGTAGAGTAGGGGCATTAGGGGACGAGAGCTGAGGAAGCGTTGTTCTAAGTCAGCCATAAAAATGTTGGCATACTGTGGAGCCATGCTGGGTACCCATAGCAGTGCCGCTGATTTGAAGGTATACATTGTCCCCAAATGTGAAATAGTTATGGATGAGGACAAAGTCACAAATTTCAGCCACCAGGTTTGCGCAGCAACTTGGAGGTGTAAAAGGCTTGCAAGACTTCCTGCCCAATAGCTCTGTCCATGCTGAGCGCTTCACAGGTGACTGTTTTACTCCCTTCCTTTAATTGACAGTAAGGTATGCATGGAGAATTGCAAAGCTGAGTCAGTGATCTGCTTAATTTGTCATCCAGTTACTAAATACAGAACACCTAGCATTTACATCCTGTCTCTAGTTTTAAGCATATTCAGCAATGCTAGAGGGAAGGAGAGAGAGGGAGTCGTGCTCAGTAGCATCCACTGGGAAAGGCAGAAAGCTGATATGACCCTGAAGGGGGATAACTTTCTCCCTTTAAAGCCTTCCCTCACTTTTTCCTCCTATTGCCAGAGGTGAATCTGTAGGAGGGTAAAGAACCAGGGCATGGGAACACTAGAGTGTGTTTGGGACGGACGGGCAAGTGAGATCAGTGGAAAGGGGAACTGGAAGTTGTTAAATATTTAAAATATGGACTCTTCAAATGTTTGAATTTACACATATGTAAGACTTTTGAAGAGTGATGATGGGGATGTGTATAGAATTCCTCCCCCGATAATAAGTTATTTTCTTGACTTGTCACACTGATTTGCTGTCATGGGCTTTATAAAGGTAGTGATAGAAAAGAGGGGTTAAATTACCTTGCTCTTCCCCTGCCAAAGAAATAAATTCCCTTCAGTATATTTAAGTGGTTTTCTCGAGTGTAGTTCTGTATGACTCCAGTGATAGAGCTTCCACCACTTCCCTTGGGAGACTCTTCCACAGGCAAATAGATCTTATGAATAGGCAACGTTTGTTACTCATTCAAGGGGAGTTTTGTGTTCTGCTGGTTAAATTTTTGTTTTTTTAATTTATGGAAAGGGTGCAAAGAAGCTGAGACAGGTGTCCTTTTTAATTTTTGTATTAATCTAAACACATTCTACTTCGCTTTTTTTCTGTTTCATTTTTATAGTTCTTGTTTTATTCTCCTTGGATGAACCAAACAATTCCTCTCCTGTACTGCAGTAGAAATCCTCCTAGTCCTTATATGTTTTTGCCAATGTTCTATAAAGAAATACAGTCATATTAAACTTGGCTGCTATAAATACAAGAAGAGAACATACGCAATCTCCACGCTTCATAATCAAGCTACTCCCATCTTCCATCCCCATTTCATCCTTGTTTGGAAGACAAACTCTTAACCTTTAAAAATGTTGTTTATGATTATCAATAAAATATCTCATAAATTGCTTACTTATATAAATTTATACCCACAATTTCTTGTTGGGTTAGAATGCCATATCTGATGTAAAGTAGGTTTTTTTGGTAAAATTTCAAAATTTCCATGTGCAATCTGTGTACAGAGTTGTATCTCCTGCACAAAAGAGTGCACACAAAAAAGCTATCTGCTTTTGGGGTCTGTTTTGTGAGTGCATTATTGGAAAGAGTAACTCTCTTTTCCTTCAGAGTTTTATCATGCTTTTATAAATTGGACTGCAACAAATAAGGTTGACGCACAGGGCATATGGATAAAACCAGGTGTCCAAATTTTATTGCCTGATCAGATAAGTTTGAAATGAATGAAGAGTGACCCCTCAATGTCTGGGAAAGGGTTTTCTAGTTATGTGGATCAAAGAATATGAAGATGGATACTTACATCTACTTTTATCTTAAAAATGTTTGTAGAGAAATGAAACTTAATAGTAATATGTTTGTTTCTATTCCAGATGGGAATGACAGGTAACACTAGTCCCTTTGGGCAGCCTTTTAGTCAAGCTGGAGGGCAGCAGATGGGAGCTACAGGCGTGAACCCTCAGTTACCAAACAAGCAAGGCATGGCAAATAATTTGCCTCCCTTTCCTACTGACATCAAGAGTACTTCAGTTACCAGTGTGCCAAATATGGTAAGTTGCATTTAACTCCTATGTCATTTCCCCCTTCCTTGTTATGCACCTTCAAAATATATTCCAAGTCCCCATGTATAAAGTTGTATCTAGTAAAAACTGAGTTCACATCATACTAGTTTAGATTTTAATGAATGATATTGAAAACTCATTAATCTGATTTCTTTCCTCAATAGTATTGGTCAGCAAAATATTAAAGGTGAATTGAAAAACAAAAATGAAGTAAGCCCCAAATATGCAAAGTGTGCCCGCTATCCAGCCAGTGGTGAGCATGAAAGATTGAAATAAGTTTAACAGGATACTGGGCTCGATGGACCATTGGTCTGACCCGGTTTAGCTATTCTTATGTAACTAGCATCCACCCTCCCAATAGTCTTTCACCTCAGAAATTGGTACTTTTTTTGTTTCACTGAAGATATCCCAGAATTCATTGTTCTCTGGTATCTCAGACACTAAGAATTGCATGGATTCCTCTGAGACAGTATTGCATTCTGTCACATCTCCAGTAAACTGGGAAATAATCAAGAAGGCAGGGTGGGGGGGATTTAGAAGCTTATATAAAATTTATTTCTGTGCTCAGTAACCCCCATTATTGGTTACCAGGAGCATTTAGCAAAAAGTTCTGTCCTTAAAAGGAGACACTACGAATTTCCATTTTTTGAAATATTTTCTTTGAGTACCCTTAAACAATATGCTCTGCATTTTTAAAAATTATTAAAACTAAAATTAAGGGGGGAGGTGTCTCTGTTCCCTGCTGATGATCAGAATTGAGTGTACCTGAGAGCAACATCACCGAGCATGCTCAAGCCTTCACCTTTACTTTACTTTTCTTTTTGTGCACACTACCACCTGCTGCCTCTTCAGTCTGTTACACTTTCACCTCTGCTTCTGCTGTAATTGAGTCTATAGAGTCTGGGGAAGGGTTTGTACACTGAAAGAAACAGTGAAACTGAATTCACTAAATGCTGTCAAATGCACTGAGAAAACTGAAATAAAGAGAAGATATTTTCCTTTCATCTTAGGGATTCTTTATAAAAATATTGCTTCAAAATCTTCAACTGGAAATGTGATTTTCAATTTGACAATCTCCCTCTACATCAGTGCTCATTTTTGTTTTGAGGATCACCTTTAAGAAAAAACTTCTTTACCAAAATAATCAGCTCCTTCCTAATTTTTTCTAGCGGTGTTAGAATGCTGCTATTAAGGCAACACTGGATTGTGACATCACTGAATGAAGGCTCAGCTAATTAGAAAGGAGGAGGAGCTTTTTGCATACAATTTTGGAACTCAAAAGTGAAAGGAGAAACCATCAATTACAACAGTTTCTCCTAAAATGATTACTGAAAATTTTGTTGAGCTTTATAAATCAAGTCATCCTTAAGGTTATAAGAAAAGTCAGCCAATTCAGTTCTTTATACTATGTGGTATGTAATCATAAGGCTACTTCTAGAATAAGTTTGTGGTTCTCAGACTGTGAATTTGGACCCCAAAGTGGGTTGTGATCCCATTTTAATGGGGTTGCCAGGGCTGGTTAATACTTGCTGTGGCGCAGGGCTGAAACGGAAGGCCAAGCCCCACCACCTGAGGCCGAAGTTTGAGGGTTTCAACCCTGTGTGTTGGGACTCAGGTTTCAGGCCCCCCTGCCTGGGGCTGAAGCCCTTGTGCCTCAGCTTTGCCAACCCCCCTCTTGCCCCTGGCAGTGGGGTTTGGGCGGGCTCAAGCTTTGGTCCCCCCTCCTGGGGTCATGTAATAATTTTTACTGTCAGTAGGGGGTCATGGTGCAATGAAGTTTGAGAACCCCTGAGTTAGGTAACAAAAACTTGTTTATATTGGTGGTGAACTTATAGTAAGGTCCAGTATCTTAGGTTGTGGTATTGTTACTTCATAAACTGTGTGTTCATGTTTATTACTGCAAAGTTAAAGTGCCCTATTGTGCTTAAATTTATCTAACTGTGTGCTTATTGTCATCTTACTGTTAGTAAGAGATGCCACCTCCATCCACAGTCTTGACAAAAGACTGAGAGCAAGTGCATTTTGACCACTGTATTGTATTTTAAATGAAAATTGTGTTTTAAAAATGCCATAATAAAATGAAATGCCCTTTCATACAGATTTTTAGAATTACACTGTGGCATTGGTCACCTTTTAGAATATTGAAGCAACAAACGGTTGCAAGGTTCAACCATGGTTTCTGAAACATTACTGAATTTACTTTTATCCTGTCTGCACTTGCCATTTAAACTTCACACCGGTTCACCTGATCCGCATTTTCAGCAATGGGTAAATTTTCTAATATAGACAAAGTTTGTGTGTACACAGTTGTGCAGTAAATTAATTCTCAAGGTATACTTCATAGTTTGTCATAAAGGGTTGTATTTGGTTTTAACCTTGTACAGTAAGTCCCAAAATAGATGCAGGAAATGCTGTGTTATGTAAGCTCTATCTACACCACTACGAGTGTGTGTAAATTCTTATAACAGAAGTTTTGTTTTATATACAAAGTGGACTGTTTGCTGATAGTGAATAGTATCTCTGGTATCATTTTGGCTCTGACATGGGAAGCACACTATTGAATGCTCTCATGTTTCTGCTGTGCAAAACAAATGACTTCTAGTTAGTGCAAGTTGCTTGTGAGAATAGTTCTTGTTAGTATACTTTTTTAAAAATATAATTTACTTTGGAAATTGTGGATGTTTAGAGTATTGCAAACTTGGCCAATTTCATTCGATATTTTCTGTGCTTGCTGCTGCTTCAAAGTAAAATTAAAATATCGCCAGTTGCTTTAAGATCCCTCAGTGTATTAGGAATAATTTAATTGAACTGCTTGTATAGTTTCTATGGAAACTACAAATTCAGTTATGTTTTATGCTCTTAAACATATAGCAGTTACTATAGAAACTGATAATGCCTCTCTGTGAGATGCAAATTACTTACTGTTGGTTGACACTAGAAATGTTGCCATTCTTTAGCAAAAGTATTGATGCACAGATACCACCCTTGTCTTCCAGATAACTCTTAAATCTAGCAGGAATGCTCACTTCAGGCTGTGTCTGAAAGGAAGTGTAAATGGGAAGGAGAGAATATAAATCTCGTAAATTTCCAGGTCTTAGTCCCATCCAGTTGTCAGAGGACTGCTCCTTCATCTCTTGTGTGCGTTGTCTTAAAAATCATCTATATTTTGGTGGTGTGTTTATAGAAAGGGGCTTGTTGCCACCTGGTCAAGTCAGGACCCTGTGTATAATTCTATTATGAAGCCATTTGCACAGCTGCATAATTCCTTTTTGAAACTGCAGTTTAATGCTATAGAATCTAAATGCTTCTACGGACAGTTGGGTTCTGGAGATAATCCATCAGGGATACTCCATAGTATCTCTCCTTCCTGCCTCACAAACTTGCTTCCTGGTCCCAAATGGGGACCACTCTCATGAGGTGATTCTTCAGCATGAGGCAGAATCCCTTTTGCACCGAGTGGCAATGGAGCACATCCCATCTCATCATGGGATGGGGCTCTACTCCAGTATTTTCAATTTCCAAAGAAGACGGAGGGGGAGACTCATCCTGATCTTTGGCAATTCAACATCTTTATTTGAAAGCTGAAATCCTGATTATATTGGCATTGATAAACTCTTCTCTTCAGAAAAGGATGTGGTTCACAGCTCTTGATGCACAGGACATGTATTTCCATGTGGACCTTAACCAATCACACAGGAAGTTCCTGCGTTTTACGCTTGGCCAGGAACAGTTTCAGGCCCTCCCCTTTTGGCTCACTACAGTACCCAGAACATTTACGAAGGTTTTCTCTGTGGTAGCAGCCCAGTTGAAGCACCAGGGCTATACAGTGTTTCCATAGCTAGATGACTGACTCCTGGTAGGCCACTCTCGTGCGGAGGTCAGGTCTTCTCGTACAACTTCTAGCAGCCATAAATGTTTGAATAAATAAAGAAAAGTCCATTTTGTTACCCACAAGAACAATAAATTTAATGGGGGCAACATTTAATGGGGGACTCAGTTTCTGCCAGAGCACATCTCCCCGCAGACAGGATTCATAAAATAACCAACGCGATTTCATGCATTACCAGCAGACCACAAACTACAGTGCACAGGTATCTTTCACTGTTAGGCTCATGGCCAAATGCATTTACATGACGCTGTTTGTCACACTCCACTTGTGGTGTCTGCAAGCTTGGCTCCATTCAATCTGCCAGCTGAACAAGGACCACATCAATTCCAAATTTCAGAGTAGCAGCCGTGTTAGTTTGTATTCGCAAAAAGAAAAGGAGTACTTGTGGCACCTTAGAGACTAACAAATTTATTAGAGCATAAGCTTTTGTGAGCTACAGCTCACTTCATCGGTGGAAAATGCCACCAAATGCATCCGATGAAGTGAGTTGTAGCTCACGATAGCTTATGCTCAAATAAATTTGTTGGTCTCTAAGGTGCCACAAGTACTCCTTTTCTTTTATCAATTCCAAGGTGACTGTTTCCATCAGAGTTATCACCTCCCTCATTGGTTGGTCATGGTGTGAGTTCCCTTCAGCCCTCCCACATCCACAGCCCCCGTTGTAACAGATGCCTTCCTCCTGTGGTGAGATGCTCATTTGTACAACCACATTGGTCAGGGTACCTGAACCTCACGAGAGAACAGGCTACATATAAACATACTGGAAATGAGGGCAGTCTGCCTTACGTGCAAAGCCTCCCTTCCACTCATACGCTTATTCCATGTACAGATAATGTTGGACAATATCACCATGGTGGTC
Organism: Dermochelys coriacea; assembly: GCF_009764565.3. Taxonomy (NCBI): domain Eukaryota; kingdom Metazoa; phylum Chordata; order Testudines; family Dermochelyidae; genus Dermochelys; species Dermochelys coriacea. Next base: position 33,614,559 of record NC_050077.1, on the reverse strand, counting down.
TAGATCAACGAACAGGGAGGAGCAAAATCTCATCTCCTCTGCCTGGAAGCTGTCAGACTTTGGAACTGGTGCATCTGGAAGCACATCATGATACAGGCTGCCTATATCCCCAGTATTCACAACTCCCTTACAGACAGACTAAGCAGAAGCTTCTTGGCAGAGTGAGAGTGGGAGGTTCACGACAATCATAAGTGAAATACTTACCCGTTGGGGTACTCCAATATTTGCATTCCAAACTAACAGAAAGCTCCCCCTATTTTGTTCCAGAGGAGCCATGGGTTGTGATTCCCAAGGCAATGCTCTTCTGCTGCCTTGGACAAATGGCCTCAGATATGCCTTTCCTCCCATTTCCCTACTTCTGCAAGTCATGGGGAAGATATCACGACAGAACCGGTATAATTATCCTAGCAGCCTACTGGCCCAGACAGCTCTGGTTCATGAAACTTCTAAAGATGTCTGCCTGCCCACCCACCAATGAGAGTCTGCTCATTCCCTGATTTCCTAATCCAGGATGGGGGGAAAATCAAGCCACCCAATCTGGGCTCTTTCCACCTCATGGCCTGGTGTTTGGATGGGAGTTGGAAATAGAAATCTCATGCTTGGCCCCTGTTGAGGAGATCCTTAACCAAAGTAGAAAGGATTCTACTAGAACCTGCTACCTGGCCAAATGGAGAGACTTTTTTTGGCCTGGACTCAACTGCACCAACATTCTATAGATACCTTAAGCATCCCAGTTGTCCTAAACTATCTCTTGTCCCTGAGGACTTCAGGGATTATTAGTTCTCAGCAAGTACACATAGCAGTGATTAGTGCCTTCCTCCCTCCAGTGGAAGGATGATCCATCTTTACTCACCCTGCTTGAGCACAATTTATGAAAGGCCTGATCAGGACCTTCTCACTAGTTCTTAAACCTACACATCAGTGGGACTTTTAACCTTGTCCTGTGGACACTCTCAGGTCCACCCTTTGAACCCATGGCAACATCGGCCAGGACCTGACTGTCTATGACGGTGGCTTTTTGTGATTATCATTTCTGCTAGGAGGGTCAGTGAGCTCGGAGCCATCATGGCAGGTCCTCCTTATACAGTGTTTCACAAAGAAAAGATTTCTCCCCAAGATTGTTTGAGTTCCACCTCCAATGAAACGATACTTACCTGTATTGTTCCCAAAACCCCACACTTCTGAAGAGAAGAGACCATGCTCCCTTGATGTCTGGTATGCCCTGACATGAACCAAACCTATTAGGAAATTACTTGAAACTTTTTATTGCCATAGCAGAGAGACCACATGGGCAAGCCGGAATCTCCCAGAGGATTTCTAAGTGGGTTTCGGGTTGCATCTTGGAGTTCTACAAGATAGCAAAAATTCTTTCCCCTGTGGCTGTCACAACTCATTCTACACAAGCAGGCATGATGTAGAAGCAGCTTGTATCTGACGTCATGCTGCAAGGAAGCTACCTGGAGTTCTATCCCCATGTTAGCAACACACTACACTCTCTAGTTCAGGCCTAAGTTGCAGATGGGAGCGGAAGTATTGAAAGCATCTTTGCTACCTTCTTCCTCCCACCCACCTCCAGTCTGAACAGTGCTTGCCAGTAACTCCCATGTGGAATACACATAAGTAGTAGCACTCAAAGGAGTGGAGGTTACTTACTCTACTGTAGCTTCTTTGAGATATGTGGTCCCTATCTGTATTCTTCTGCCCACCCTTTGTCCCATCTCCTTTGAACGCTGTTGGATTTACGGTAAGAGGAGGAACTGGAGGAGCATCAACCTGCACTGCCTCCTCTACCCTCGGTTGGGAGCACAAGGAGAGCTACTGTGCATGTGTGGGCCTATGGACACTGCTTTGAAGAATTTCTAGATTTGGGCACATGGTGCACATGCGCATACCTACGTGTGGTCCCTATCTGAATTCCACATTTTGAAGAATCACCAGGTACGGCAAGTAACCTCCACTTTCAGTGACTGTCGTAGTATCACACAGGAACTGTGGCAGAGGTAAGGATAGAATATAGTTCTTCAGGCAGGCATTCAGTTGCTGTAACTATGAGACCATCCTTTCTCTTTCTTCATTCACTACATATCTTGAAACTTCTGCAACAAATAAGTCAGGAGTCCTACAAGCAACAGCCTCATTCACTGTACAACCTTGATTTCTCAGAGCATGGTCTGTCCTGTAAACTGATTGATTGAAACAGGAATCCTGTGGAAATAGTAGTATGTTATCATGTAGCTAAAGACTGTCATGATGCATATGCATAAGGGAGCAACTTAACGTGGCCCAGAAAACCGTATTACTGGCTCTTCCTAATTTTTGAGCACTTGATTTTGCAACCTTAATGTCCTTTTAAAGTAGTTTTGTGTGGAATTTCCTAGTTTTAAAAAAACAAATTCCATCATGTGGTATCATCATAACTTCAGCAGGGTTAGAACCTTTAGATCCACAGCCCAGACCTCCAAATTCAGGTTAATAGCCCTGCCCTTAAAAGACAGCTTTCTTTTGATGGTGAAAGTGGTTCTTTGAAGGATTAGGGATTATTGCATCGCCTCCAAAGCCTACCTTAGAAGAGACCTAGATAGCCCCAGGGTGAAATCCAACAGGAATGAATCCAGGGAGACTACAGCCTGCTGTTCAGGAAAAAGGGATGAAGCCACTTGAGGAAGAAAGCAAGCTTTATCAAGGTTAACTCTTTTCAGTACCAAAGAGGTAACAAGGAGGAGACCCTTTGCATTTTAAATAGTCAGCCTTAGTGTAAAAGGGTCTAGGCATAGTGTCTTAGCATCAGGACAAGCTAAGGAACTTTTTCTCTTCCTGGGTCCAAACAATATCTGAGCAGTGGATACGGGGGGCTCCATCCATTGTTCTCAATAATGGCACTGGATTGCTTGAGATGTATATTATGAAAATATCAATTTGCATGTAAGGAACAAAATATCTCCTTAGCAGCTCTTTTTCAAAAATGTTGGGGGGAATAACCAGCTGTAATTAACTGATATAAGCGTTGTGTAACTTCTCAGCACACCATGTAGCTTCCAGCAGTGAGAGCAATCTCAGAGTACCCAGAGCCCTAGAAGGAGAGCCTGAAGCCTCTCATGATTGTCACAGAAAGTATTGCTTTCAGTACAGGGATATCTGTATTGAATGGTTACTGGAGGAAAGGAGTCAGAGTAGCAGCCATGTTAGTCTGTGTCCGTAAAAAGAAAAGGAGTAGTTGTGGCACCTTAGAGACTAACAAATTTATTAGAGCATAAGCTTTCATGAGCTACAACAGCTCACTTCATCAGATACATACAGTGGAAAAAATATATGCATCCAACGAAGTGAGCTGTAGCTCACGAAAGCTTATGCTCAAATTTTAGTCTCTAAGGTGCCACAAGTACTCCTTTTTCTTTTTATGGAAGAAAGGAGATTCCCTCAAACGTCAACTTCAGAGGATGCTGCAATCATGCTGATAGACCTTTGAGATTTAGCATGATTTTAGTCTGTCTTGTTTTAGAGTTGTAAGGGTGGATCAAGCATCATGACTCACGTTTTTATTGGAGATATTGAGGTGTGATACCACCCTATATTAGTAAATGAAGGCATTAAGCAACATTCTGCATGTTGTGGCATTCACAGCACAGTGCAACTGAGCTACAAGATTTTTTGTGACCACCCTTTATTTGTCAGACTCTTTTTTTTGCAAACCCCAATGCATGCAGGCACATAGGCTATGAGACTGAGTGAGAGAGTGTCTTTTTAAATTTTTTCTATTAGGTTGACCCAATTTTTTCAGTGCATCCATTTCTGCATGAATCAAGGCTTAAGAGTATTTTCTTCAAGGAAAGCACAGATACATCTATAGCGTTCTCAGTGGCTGTTTAGACAATGATTGATGTGCCTAAGGGTTTGGCTACTGTACATTACAAATACAAGTTTAGATTTTACAATTACTCTTCTGACCAGCAGATGGAGTTCAAGAATATTACTTAAGAAGCTAATATAACCATCCAGTCCTCAGCTTTCTCAGTTGTTTTCTCTAATGTGAATTGGAGCAGCTCTTCTCCTTCTGACTTTAGTTTGTCAGAATGTTTTATAGCAAACTTAGTCTGCTGAATCTCAGCATTTGATCTTGCATGTTCTTCTATGCTCACTCTCAAACTCAGTTGATTCTCTTGGTTTTGCATAATGTAATGATTTTGATGGAAGAAATGATGAAATTGAGAGGCTTTGACCCTGCCTGTAGAGAAGTATATAAAGAGCTCAAATAATTTTGGATCATGTCTACAAAAACTTTCTGCGGCTCAGCTCAATTTTGAGTAGTATTTTAAAGGAGCTATAATTTAACAAAATATCTTCCCAGTAATTGTTTTCTGTCATGAAGTGAAATTAAGCAATGTGTAATTCTGACTATCATAACCAACTGAACAAAAGCCTCCAATGCAAAGTTGTGACTAAGACGACTAATGTGATTCTTAGGTGTACAAATGGGAATAACAAGTAGGAGTAGGGAGGGAAACGTGGAATTTCCTTGGAGTGCTGGTCCCGGTGTGTATTCCACAAATGGGTATGCATGTGCACCATGCACCTAAGACCAGCAAATCTTACAAGTAGTATCCATTGGTCCACACCTGCATGTTGGATTTCCTTGTGCTCAGCACTGAGGGTATAAGGGAAGGTGCGGATCAACCATCTCTCCAGTTCCTTTTCACTGCTGTGTGGCCTGAGTCTGAATCGTCAGACCGGAGCTATTCTCGCATTGTCTTAATCTCTCTAAATATAATTGTATATAATTTGTTAGTGTTTTTATAGTATTCTTATAGTTAATGTCGCTTTGTTTTTCCCCACCTCAGGGACCCTCTCTCTCTTTCCTTTTGAGAGTAGGACTGTGCCCAGAATCACATGGTTTAAAAACTGTCTCGTGTTCTTGCTCCTTCTCAGTCAGTGACTACTACCAGTACTGCCTTTACTGCTTTGGGGAGGTGCATATCTCCGCTAAGTGGAGTATCTTTCGCTCCTTCCCACCCCAGATCTGAGAGGGAGGAGAGCTCTGACTGAGGAGGTACCTCATGGAGAAAGCCATGAGACCCCAGTCAGATCCATGCCAGGGAGATGCCCCTATACGACAGCTACAGTCCTCACACAGTGTACCTCCAAGCATGAGTTCTGGAGCAGAGGCTGGATCGGATAAATCTACCCGTTATCTCGGGCTTCTCATAAGAGTAAAGGGGCAATCTGACAAATATAAAAACAAATTCCCCTCTAAGTCTGTTTCCAAGAGAAAGGATCCCTTTCCAAGCCCTTCCAAGTCAGATGAGTCTTCACATGCAGATCCCAAGGACTTAAGTCTCCCTAAGCCTCCTGACATGAAGGGAATGCATGCAGGAGCAAGGCTCCAATGGAACTACCACCACTATTGACAGCAGTGGTGACCGTGGCCTCTCACAAGCCACCAACGTCCTCTGGTATGGACCAAGAGCAGCAGACAGCACTCTTTTTCCAGTGGTAGGCTCTGCCAACCACTAAGTCTATTGAGGCACTGTATCAAACAGAACCAATAACTGGGACCCCTTGTACTCTGGGACATACTGAGACAAATGCTACTCAGAGGATATTTTCAGCCTTCCAGACCCAGAGTCTCTACTGTTTTTGGGCCTGGTACTTCAGAGGAACATTTTTAATGCCAGAAGGGGGTACCATCTCAGAAGAAGGATTTATTCCCCTTCTCCATCCATGAGCCAGAGTTTCCTTCCACTGGCACCAGTAGTACCTCTGATGGAGACAGATGCAGCCTTCTTGTCGGCTGAATCCGATGTCTAGGACAAACTACCATCTCCCAGAGAGGTTAGTCCAGACAAGGCTTTGAGTTTCCTGGACCCATCCTCCATGCATGCAGGATTACTTTCCAAGGGATCACAGGTACCTAGTGCCTTCCCCCACACCAAACCAGTGTTCAACCCTTCATACAGGCCCTATTGGAATCCTTGGAATCTTTATGCATCACAGCTTGGATCTGTGCACTCTGCCAAGTGTCATGTTGTCCCTCTCCTATGCAGTTATAGAGTGGTATAGCATACACTGGTAATGTACCTCTACCCTTAAAAGGGCTGAGAAACATTACTTTCGTGCCTGCAAAAGGGAAAGAACTCTTGTTCACCTACCCTGCCCCCAACTCCCTAGTAGTACAAGCAGCCACAGAAGAATCCAGGTAGCAACAACCTAAAGCCATCCCTGTGGACAAGGGAGTGAAACATCTGGACCTTCTGAGGAGGAAGGTATACACATCCACTAGCATCCAGTTCTCAGAATCTCTAACTACCAGTCCCTGTTTGCAAAATATGACTTTATGAACTACTTGAAGTTCCTGGAGTTCAAAGACATACTCCCCCAGGACAGGGCCCAATTCCAAACCCTTGTTAAGGAAGGCAGCCTTTATGCAGCTTGCAATAAGATTTTAGCTGTGGACACAGCTGATACCACAGTAGTAATGTAGTGTATTGTGATTTCACTCTTTGGGGTTCCCCTGGGAGATTCAGAACACCAATGAGGACTTGCCCTTTCATTAAACCGGTCTTTTCAGTAAGAAAACAGACAAGTCTTCATGCTCACTTAAAGACTCCAGGACAGCCCTCCTCTTCCTGGGCATTCATGAGCCCCAAAGAAGCAGCATCATAAACAGGTGTATAAGCAAAGACTCCTTTCACAACCTTTCTATCACCATTGAGAATATGAACCACCACACAAGCATTAAAGTGCAGATGACAAGATAAGCCGAACTAGCTGCCTTCGTGATAGCCACCCAACCTCATCCACCTGCTAAAAGCTATTTTTGATGGGATGCTGGAGAGTTGCAACCTTATGAGGCCATTCCCACCTTTTTCTGGAGTCCACTTTGTGGCTGTGTAGCATACATTGCCCTTAACTGGAGGGCTATAACAGTGGACCTGTGGGTCCTAGATGCCATCCAGTTTGGCTACACAATCAAGTTTGTTTACTCACCTCCTCCAAAAACACCTTCCCTGTCTCTCTTCAGGGAGCAGTCTCACGAGGAGACCCTTCAGCAGGAGATGTAATTTTTCCTTGAGTTAAGAGCTATAGAGAAAGTGCCATATCAGCATCAAGGGAAAAGGTTTTACTCTATGGCATAGTTCCCAAGAAAAAGGGAGGATGGAGGCCCATTCTTGACATAATTTTTATTCTCAAACTAAAATTCTGCATGGTTATACTGACATCAATAATTCTCTCCTTGGAGAGGGACGCATAGTTTGCAGCTCTTGACATGAAAAATGATTACTGTCAAATGGATCCACTTACCCATCCCTCAAAGGATTCCTGAGGTTTCTGGTAGGACAGGAACTCTGCCAGTTCAAAGTACTACAGTTCAGGCTGGCAACAGCATCTAGGGTTTTCACAAATATTGTCGTATTAGTGTTAGTAGCACACATGAGATAAAATGGCTACACCATCTTTCTGCACTTGGACCACTGGCTTCAAACAGGCAGATGCCAGCCGGAAGTTTAGTCGGCAACCTTATCCTTGCTCCACTTCTTGGCATCCTTGGAATCTGAGTATACATGGAAAAGTCTATTCTGACTCCCATGTAGCTCATAGAGTTTATAGTGGTGACTGTGGATTCAACTGCAGCAAGTTCCTGTCTCCCTGCAGACAGATTCCATGCCATGAACAGTTTGATAAGACACTCACAGACCTTGAGCAACAGTGTGGGTCTGTTTTTCTTTGGCCGCATGGCCTCCTGTACGTTTGTAATGCCATTAGATACTAATAGGTTTCAGAGTGGTAGCCGTGTTAGTCTGTATCGGCAAAAAGAACGAGGAGTACTTGTGGCATCTTAGAGACTAATAAATTTATTTGGGCATAAGCTTTCGTGAGCTAAACCTGATGAAGTGGGTTTAGCCCACAAAAGCTTATGCCCAAATAAATTTGTTAGTCTCTAAGATTCCACAAGAACTTGTTTGGTTGGTTTTTTTTTTCTTTTTGCTGATACAGACTAACACGGAGTACTTGTGGCATCTTAGAGACTAACAAATTTATTTGGGCATAAGCTTTTGTGGGCTAACCCCACTTCATCAGGTGTAGCTCACGAAAACTTATGCCCAAATAAATTCGTTAGTCTCTAAGATGCCACAAGTACTCCTCGTTCTTTTTATTGGATACTAAAGTTTGAAAGAAGATACAGGGTGCTGTCCCCGCTGAAGATGAAGGCACCAAAATTTTAACAGTAGAGGCAGAAATACTTTTCATTATAAAAAATCTAGCAACAGCATCCTCTTCCAGATTGGCTAAATCTGTTATCAAGATAGGAATAATCGATGACTTTTGAAAATGGGTGACTAAATCTATATTTAGACTCTCTTAAATAACTTTGTCTAGATTCCAAGTGCTGAGCACACTCTTCTCTCATTAAAATCATGATGGCCATTTAATAAATTGGTCATATTTTTGGCACCCTTTATTAAAATCTTGGTTAAAATCTTCCTTTATTCAACAGAAAGTTCCTAAGGGATCTTTCCCTTTAAAAAAAAAAAAAAAAAAAAAAAGTTTTCCTTCCAAGAAGTGAAGGCAAATTTCCTGAGAATCGGTCTAGATCAGTGGTTCCCAAACTTGTTCTGCCACTTGTGCAGGAAAAGGCCCTGGCGGGCCGGGCCAGTTTGTTTACCTGCTAAGTTCGCAGGTTCGGCCCATCGCCGCTCCTAGTGGCCACGGTTTGCTGCTCCAGGCCAATGGGAGCTGCTGGAAGTGGTGTGGGCCGAGGGATGTACTGGCCGCTGCTTCCAGTAGCTCCCATTGGCCTGGAGCAGCAAACCGCGGCCACTGGGAGTGGCGATGGGCCAAACCTGCGGACGCGGCAGGTAAACAAACCGGCCCGGCCCGCAAGGGCTTTCCCAGCACAAGCAGTGGAACAAGTTTTTGGGAACCACTGGTCTAGAGAGAGACACTCTCATCTCTCAGAATTAAATACTGATGTTTAGGTATTTATAAACGTTGGTTTTAGGTACTTATCACCTGTCACACCAGAATAGTTTGTGAATTGTCTTGTGATTTTCAAACTGTTTAATTATATTCTTAAGATTATGAATATAAGATTAAAACAGGTGACACTGTTTCAATATCTTACACGTTAATGCTGTTCTCAGTTACATTTATGTGGAATTTACTTGATAACACATGAAAACAAAATGTTTTTTCATAGTCACAGATGCAAACCCAGGTACAGCAGGTGGGAATTGTACCAACACAAGCAATGGCAGCTGGACCAACAGCAGATCCTGAGAAACGCAAACTGATACAGCAGCAACTGGTTCTACTGCTTCATGCCCACAAATGTCAAAGACGAGAGCAAGCAAATGGAGAGGTGCGAGCCTGTGCTCTCCCACACTGTCGAACCATGAAGAATGTCCTCAATCACATGACACATTGTCAAGCTGGGAAAGCCTGTCAAGGTAAGAGCAAATTGCCAGAAGGTCAATAGACGAGTTCTTTACTACTCTCCAGTGAGTTTTTTTGCTCTCCTGTTTTTTGCCAGCTGACAGTAACTTTTTCCCCGGCATCAAATTTCCTTTCTTTAAATAGCTGCTACACCTTTTTGCTGTTTTTCCCCTTCCAGTCTTGCCACTTATCGCCATCATACAGTTGTTCTTAGCAGAAAGAATAAAATATTTAATCTTTCAATGTCATTATTAATACTCTTTTACTCCTGAAAGAGTAGCATGTTTCACTTCTCCCATCACAGATCAAGCATGTCACATCTGCAGCATACCTGATCTCTACTAGCTTAGCATGTGAAAGCCATTAGATTGTTGTTGAACTAGTTTCCTTCATGTCGGAGCAGCATCTTTATTAATGTACTCTCCAGAGAAAGAGATGTTCATTATTTGTCAAGTCCTGACATTTTGTTTAGTTGTATTTGGGATTTTGATGTTTGTAGCACTATTTAGTAAAGAAAATTGAGGGTATTGGAAATGGGTTTATTCAAAGCCATAAAACCAGACTTAAACCTAAATTGTATTGCTTCACTTTTTTGATAGTTGCTCATTGTGCATCTTCACGACAAATCATCTCTCACTGGAAGAATTGTACTCGGCATGATTGTCCTGTGTGCCTCCCTTTGAAAAATGCCAGTGACAAAAGAAATCAACAACGTAAGTGATCATTTCTACTTATCAGCTACTGTAAAACACTAGAATAACATAGGTAAAACAAACTGAATCAAATATACAGTACTATGAAGGACTTTGAATTATAGTGGTTTGATAAAAACTCATTTGCTGTATATGGTATTCTGTTATAAAAAAAAAATACATTTGGGCAGTCCCCTTTTTTGATCATTATATTCAGATTATTACTTTTAATACCTGATTCATGACAAAGGGAAATTTCCAGTCCAGAAAGACAACATCCATTTTGCCAAGACAGGACAATTTCTAGCTGTCATTTTGTATTAAAATAGGTCAGTCAAATTATTAGTGGGTCTAGTTATTGTACCCATAAATTGTGCGATTCATTATCTGCCCACAGATGGCTCTAGAGAAGATTTAAGATTCTTTCCTATCTTTCATAATATCAGAAATAATTTCAAGCCTGGTTCTTAACCAGGGGTACCATTGATCAATGTAGGACAAACAAATTTGCATAAATGGAAACCGGTTTGTGGAGAGGAAGGTCGATGCATGTGTCCCAGTGATTAATTGTAAGAATAAGTAAAACTGAATTGCACTGTATATTTAACCCTAAAGAAAAGGAATGAAATTCTAGTAAGCCTTCTTGTGAACTCCACCATAATAGCTTAATATTACAGTTAGGTAATATTTATTTTTCAAATTCTGGTCCATTTGTGTTCTTTTGTCCTCGAAGCAGATAACTGTTGAAATTATATTGGTGGGTTTTAAAGGATTGCTGGGCAGGATTAAAATAAACTGAGATAGAAGATCTAACAGTGTGGATGTTAGTCTGTTAAATTATATCACACAACAGTAAATTTGAAAAGGAGATAAAAGAAAAGTCTTAAGTCATCGAGGGAGGTGGTGGGAAATAACTGAGGGTCAGGGCAGAACTGCAAATTTGAGTAGTTGTGTTCTGAAAGAGTTCTACTTAGTTCTGGTTTAGGCTGAGACCGCAAGGAAAGTGAGGCAAACTAATAAGCTATGTAAGAAAGAGATGGAAGAGTTTCACCGAAGACAAAGGGAGCTAAGACTGGAAAGAAGCTACCAAAAACATGATTCTACCATTTTCTTATGGTTAGGTTAGCTTAGATTGAAAAATTCCTGCGCAAGTGATTCAGATTTGGAACATATTGATAAATTAAACAGTAATAAGTCACCAGGACCAGATGGCATTTACCCAAGAGGTCTAAAATAGCTCAAATATGAAATTGCAGAACCAACAACTGTGGTATGTAACCTATCACTTAAATCAGCCTCTGGTATCAGATGACTGGAGGATAGCTAATGTGTCACCAATTTCTTTAAAAAGCTCCAAAGGTGATCCTAGCAATTATGTGCTGGTAAGCCGAACTTCAGTACCAGGCAAATTGGTTGAAACTACAGTAAAGAACGGAATGATCAGACACACAGCTTTAACACAGTTTGTTGGGGAAGAGTCAACATGGCTTTTGTAAAGGGAAATCATGCCTCATAAATCTATTAGAATTCTTTGAAGGTGTCAACAAACCTGTGGACAAGGGCGATTCAGTGGCTATAGCATACTTGGACTTTCAGAAAGCCTTTGACAAGATCCTTCACCGAAGGCTCTTAAGCAAAGTAAGCAGACATGGGATAACAGGGAAGGACCTCTCGTGGATCATAACTGGTTAAAAGATAGGATGCAAAGGGTAGGAATAAATAGTTTTTTAGAATGGAGAGAGGTAAATAGTGGTATCCCCCAGGAATCTGTACTGGGGCCAGTGCTGTTCAACATATTCATAAGTGATCTGGAAAAAGAGGTGAACAGTGAGGTGGCAAAGTTTGCAGATGATACATAATTACTCAAGATAGTTAAGTCCAAAGCAGATTGCAAAGAATTACAAAGGGATCTCACACAACTGGGTGACTGGCCAACAAAATGGGAGATGAAATTCAATATTGATAAATGTAAAATAATGCCCATTGGACAATGTAATACACTCAAGAAAAAGATCTTGGAGTCATTGTGAATAACATATCTGTTCTATGTGCAGAAGCAGTCAAACAAGCTAACAGAATATTAGGAACCATTAGGAAAGGGATAGATAATAAAAGACAAAATACCATAATGTCACTACATAAATCCATGGTATTCCCACATCTTGAATATTGCATATAGTTCTGGTCACCTCATCTCAAAGATTTATTAGAATTGGGAAAAGATACAGAGAAGGGCAACAAAAATGATTAGAGGATTGGAACAGCTGGAGAGGTTAAAAAGGCTGGGACTGTTCAGCTTTGAAAATAGACTACTAAGGGGGGATGTGACAGAGGTCTATAAAATCATGAATGGTGTGGAGAAAGTGAATAAGGAAGTGTTATTTACCTCTTCATATAACACAAGAAGAAGGGGTCACCCAATGAAATTAATAGGCAGCAGGTTTAAAACAAAAGGAAATACTTCTTCTCACAATGCATAGTCAACCTGTAGAACTTGTTGCCAGGGGATGTTGTGAAGGCCAAAATAATAACAGGGTTCAAAAAGAGCTAGTAAAAAGATAAGTTCAAGGAGGATAGATATTAGCCAAGATGGTCGTGGATGCAACATTGTGCTCGGGTGTCCCTAGCCTCTGACTTCCAGAAGTTCAGAGTAGATGACAGGCTGCAGATCACTCAGTAATGGCCTGTTCTGTTCATTCCCTCTGAAGCACCTGGTATTGGTCACTGTTGGCAGACTGGTTAGTGGGCAAGATGGATGATTGGTCTAACCCAGTATGGCCATTCTTATGAATAGATAATCTAAATTTACGAGTTTTGAGGAATATAAATAGCCCCTTTATACTGACTGATAAAACAAGTAAAAATCTCCTCCCTGGTCTCCCTTTCTTTTAGGCATGGCTAATTGCTAGTGATTAATTTCTGTAATAACTGACTTTTGAGACATTTGCTGGTAGTTTTAATTTTAAAAAATAGCAGCTTTAATGTCTGATCAGTTCCATTCAGTGATTTGCTCTCAAGTTGCTAACTACAGAGTTTCTAGCAGTCGTAATGCAGGTGTTATCATGGTGATCTTCTAATTTAAGTCATTGCAGAACACTTGGCTGTGCATTGTTCATACATTCATTGGTTTGTCATTTATGGAACCAGTAAAAGCGCTTGAATTAAAATAAATTTTATGTAAAAAGCAGTCTTTGTTGTTAGATCTCTGAGTAAGATGTTTTGGCTTGGATGCAACAGAAAGATGGAGGGTAACTGCAGAATTTGCCATCTTTTCTTGAAAGAGGAAGACAATGCAAATCTTAAATCCCACCTTCTTTTCCTCAATTTGTCCGTAATTCAACACTACTCACCATTAGCACTTACTACCTAGCAGTGCACTGATGTGCAAAATTCTTTAATCTGAAATGCATGTCTGAGTGATATGCATGACTTCTCATGGCTTGTAGTAAGATAAAAAAAATTAAGTTTGTGAACATTTACGTTTTATTTATTTTGATTTAGAACACTAAGGCGCATGCTGTCTCATTCTTTAGGCCCTCTTAGTTTAACTGAATTCTAATATTACATTAATGGGATGCATCTGAAAATTGGCACATTAGCAACAAGACACATGAGGATGTAAACAAACATTGGTATGCTGGTTCACAACATATCAAATTAAATTACGCTTGCTTTTAGATGTGATTGCTTGTAACATCTCCCATAATTGTTAAAAATGTCGATGGGAAAGAAATGAAAAAGAAAGGAATGGAAAGAGCAGTAACATTTACTTCTCTATCAAGTTGTGATGCAAACAGGATAATGTTTCAGGATAGCCATCTAGCAAGCCATGAGAGCACTAGAATCTGTAGCCCTCTTCTACTGCCTATCTTAAAATTTGAACTTTGAATCCCTGTTGCATCTGTGCTGGGTTTTTATGTGGCTCCACCTTCTGAATTGTTGAGTCTGTGCTTCCCAATGTTTCTAATGCTTTCCAAATTTTGGAGCATGCTAGATCAGTCACACCTCACTGGTATCTGGAACACTTCAAACTCCCTTTGAGTTCTAGAGGGTGGTTCTGAAGCAGAGGTGCTATATAAAGATACAGCACAGATGCATGTTGGTCCTCAGAACTATCTTTTAAAGATAGGGAAGGGGCAGCTTCAGGGAAAGAGCACAAAATGTAGGAAGATCTGGTGGATACCACCTCACACTTGCCAATCCCCAAACTTCTGAAATCATCTTGTACCCTGTAGTAACTCATATTCCAGCCAGCCACTCCTCCATTTCGTTAACCTTTCTCACTCCTGGGACAAAGGCATCTACCTAACCTCCAACCCAATTGCCAAGATCTTCAAGATCCACTGTAGCAGATTTTTCTAAAATATTTACACCTATGCACGTGTAAACTTTTTCATTTCTGGAACCCTCTGCATTGTGGCAAGAATCCAGTGCCTCACGTGCTTATCAAATGAGTGGTGTTGAGCTATATCTTTTTAGGGTATTTTACTTAAGTCTCCGAGTGTTTGGATTTTCTACAAGGAATGTGTCTAATTTCAACTACATCTTTGATATAAATGTAATCTTAAGTACTTATTTTTATTATTAGAGGTAGCACCACCTATTATTAAGGTTGTATGACACTTCCTCTTATAAGATCCTGTTTTCAGTTGCCTATACTTTGAAAAACTTTTATCCATTTGGACTAGTTGTCTATGCCAAGTGTCTGTCTGCCATCAGCTTGAACTCTTTTTGGAAAATTTCAGATTAAATGGTTAAGAAATGTCCAAGAATGAAGGTAGGGGAAAATGCATTGCTGTACCCATATTTCAAAAACAAAACTCTTGACCTTTTGGACATGTCTGGTGCCCCCAGTGCTTTGAAGTAGGGACTTAATTCGGCAAGGGGGTGTCCAAGAGATGACTACTTCTGTCTCTCGCAAATTTATGCAAATTTGGACTAGTTTATGAACCTATGAAAAATTGCAATTCACACAGTGTCAGCAGAGACTTTTGATTTTTAGCAGTTAAATCTCTGAAGATTCTGTACTCACTAAGCCTACATGAGCCTCTCACTACTCCTAGTGCTGCCCAACCTCACATACGCCATCACTACAGAGCAACTGAGCACTCTTCATCCCCTCACAGCTCCTACATGTGATTGGCATTCACAAGTATTATCCTCATACAGCAACTGCACATGCTGCAGCCAAGGGCTATGGGGACAAGAAGACTTACCTTGTAATGAATGCTCCCAGTTTCTCTGGGCCAGGGTGGGGACGGGCACAAGAGCTGAGAGCAGAGAATCTGTATTTCCTATACTCTTAATGATCCCATGCTGGCGCCTAAGCATCATGTCTGAGGAAGAAATGGTCTGATTCAACTGCAAAGGGGACAAAACTGAGGGTGAGGGAGAGAAGGGTGGGACAAGAAGCCTGGGACTGGAGTTCGGGGGAAAGAAACTGTGACTGGAAGTTGGTGGGGAGGATGGAGTGGAGGAGTGAGGAGTAGTCTGGGATTGCTTGGGCAGTGAAGCTGGGACTAAGAGCTGGGGATGGAGAATGGAACTGGTTGGGCAAGGACCATGGGTCTGGAAGCCAGGTGGTGGGGAGGACAAGCTGGATCTGCTTAGGGACGAAGACTGGGACTGGAAGCCAGGAGGAGACTTGGACTGTGAGCAAGGACATAGGTTGGAAGTATTTTTTTGAAATGAAGAAAAAGAACACTATTGCTTCAAGTTTTATCTGCTTTGATAAGCATGCACATATGCTTGGAACTTTTGAAGTACTGTCCTTCGAAACTGCATGCCTGCTGCCTATATGCTAGTGTCCCACTATCTCAGGGCATGTAAAGGGGCATAACCTCAACTACCACTCTTCCTCTTTTCAGAGTAGCAGCCGTGTTAGTCTGTATTCGCAAAAAGAAAAGGAGTACTTGTGGCACCTTAGAGACTAACAAATTTATTTGAGCATAAGCTTTCGTGAGCTACAGCTCACTTCATCGGATACATTTCCTCTTTCTCTTGACCATCATAAGCAACAATCTAGAAATGATGTCCATTGCTTCACTGTTAGCCCTCTTCTTTTCTTCCCCTTGGAAAGCTTTGCTTTTTCAGTAAAATAGTTAATTGTTATTAAAAACAGTGTGTGTGTGTTCCTCTGTTGGGTGTTTAAATTTTCTTTAGGCTCCATTGAGTTTTCTCAGCACTGATGTGGGTGCTCCTGTAGCAGCAGAAACTAAGACAGTAGGCTTCAAACAGTGCCCCTCATGTGAGAGTTTAACATCTGTCATGGAGAACCACATAGGATGTGTCATTGGTTTAAGAGACTGGTACTTTTCAGATTGGTGCTCAATTCATAAATCCATTTCTACTCAGATCTGTTACACCCAGGAAGCTGACTCAGACTAAGCTTCTTAGAGGAGGCCATGTGAGTATCTGTCTTGAGCAGAAATGCTTCCCAGCTCCCAGTGCCGAAGATGAGGCATCTTCACATATCCTGTCAGCCTCACAATCCGATTCCTAGAAGCTCAGAACTGTGGACATGAAGGGATTGACTCCTCTTCCAGCTGCTGCCTCAGGTTCTGTGTTGAATTTTTGAGGCAGGCCTACAGAGTCTTCAAAAAACTGATGTCACTTAGTATCTAGGCCCTTTAAAGGGAGCTGGACTCAGTCCCACTTGTGATACAGTTTGCTTGCCTCTCCAGGTGGAGAAAATGGTAATGCCAGGGGACAGGCCTTTTGGGGAAGAGATAAGAAAAGGACTCTCTTCTGGAAGAGGTGTTCTTTCCCCCTCCCCAACCCCCCCCCCCCCCCCCCCAAAAAAAAAGTGGCCAGACAGGCATCTCCAGAGGATGAAGGGAAACTGGACACAGGAGGGCTGGAAAAAGATCCTCCAGATCTAAGTCACCCAAATGCCCCTCTCTAGAGGAGTGGGCTTACCAGTTTCCCACGTGACTGAGGTACTCAGACTTACCATAATGGGGAGTGAGAGACCCATGATATTTTCCTGCAGGAGGCTCCAGAGATGGCTCCCTTCCAGTTCACCTTTCTATCTTAAAGATAGTCAAGATGGATTGTGCTGAGCTACATGCTCTACAACAATTCCAAGGTCATTAAGGAAGGTGTACAAGCTGGAATTAGCCCTCAAATCCTGTGTCGTCTTTAAGAATCCATTTGAAAGGAAAGTGAATAACTCTGTCAGATACACCTAGAAGCTAGGTTGCCCAGGTTGATAGCACAATTGACATCTTTACATTGGCTCTAACCCAAGAAATGGTCCAGTAGATTTTTTTTTTTAAGAATTCTAATAATTATGTGCTTTTCTGCTTGAAGTTTCTCTCTCCTCTCCTTTGACTGTACATGCGTTAGGCAGCTGGTTTGGTCTTGAATGTAAAATCAGTACTTCAAGGGCAAGAGAGGCTCATATTGTGTAGAATTGAAGCTTGTGTTTCTCTAGTTTGGTTCTTCAGATGACAGGGAAGCCCAAGTTTATTTAAACTAAAATAAATAAATATGTTGCATGTTTCATTTACTTGCATAAAAGATACCTTCTATTGCTGTATCAGTCTCATTTTGACTTTTTCCTCTTACCTCCTTTACCCCCCCTCCCCATTCCACCTCCTTTTTAGCCCTTCTAGGGTCTCCAGCTGGTGGAATGCAGAATTCTATTGGCTCTGTTGGAACAGGCCAACAGACTACTCCTTCATTAAGTAATCCTAATCCGATTGACCCCAGCTCCATGCAGCGAGCCTATGCTGCTCTTGGACTGCCGTATGGCAACCAGCCACAGACGCAGTTGCAGCCACAGGTACAAGGCCAACAACCAGCACAGCCTCAAGCTCACCAGCAAATGAGGACCATAAATCCATTAGGTAGGTGAAGAAAATAGCAGTAGAAATGTGTTCTGTGATAATAAATTTAATTGCAGCCTCATCCCCAGAAAATGAGGAAAGTTCAGGCATACCGATATGATTGCATATAGATAAACTTTTTTTGTTTAGACAGAGTAATGAAACAAAGTTTTTTATTTTTAAGCATAGTTTCGTTCAATCTGTTAGAAAATTGGGAGGTTCAGTTTACGCCAGATATAGCTAATGATGGCTACTTTTGGAAAAGTATGATTAGCAGTTAAACATATCTCAGATTTTGTTGTTGCTCATAGTGCTGTTTGTATTTAGGCATAATTCCTTATGGACTTTATCATGTTTAATAAAGCATGAAAATAACTCATTTTAAGATTGTTCCACTTCGGCAGATACTGGATAGACTAAGTTAATATGATGGATAAATTGTCTGTACTCTTATGTTCTCTCTGGTTATGTAAGCTCATCTCCGATTTCATGAGTTTAGAATTTGAACTGTCAGTTTTTATAATGAAAACAGGTGTGCCAAAAATTATAGGATTTCTAATTTCCATCTGAGTAGTTTATTTAAGGAAACGCCACAAGAATTAGATGTTCATGAACGCATGTTTACTCGATGTAACAAAAATATGTTTTTCTCATTTCTTAACTAAGACCAAAATGCCATTTATTATCAAAACTCTGACGTATACCTAAGCAACTTTCTATACCAGTTCTGTTTCATTTTTTTCCCAAAGGAGCTAACCAGATGAACCTTTCTGCAGGAGGGATAACAACAGATCAGCAAGCTAGTCTAATCTCAGAAACCGCTCTTCCAACATCCCTGGGGACAACGAAGTAATGCACACATTTTATATTCTTGCTAAGTTAAAGATTTGTTTGCATGGAGTGTAAGTTTTTAAATGAAGAATATGCATTGTGCAATATGATTGTATCGCCATTGTATCTTCTGTTGTAACAATGAATGCGACTCTTTGGTCACACACTCTCCCACCCTCATTGCCATTTCAAAACTGCACACCTCCCAACACAATTTTTCTTCATGCTTTTGACTTGGAAATGCATTTCCAAAAGTAGAATATTTTATTCTTTTATGTACTTGTTCTGTAACCTTAACAGCTATTATTCTGTATCTCATAGATTGCCTGTCCTTTCATCTTTGTTCCAATATCTCACAACACCTAAACAGTTTTAAAAGAGTTAAATTAATGAGCCTCTTGCCAATGGCGAGTAGCATTAGTGAAACCTCTGGAGTGGTAGCAGTTTCCTTTTCTGCCCTCAAATTCCCTGATTTCGTTCCTTTTTATATTGCAGTTTGATGGCTTCACAGTTTCATTTTAAAATCTTTGTAACTGTAGCGATCAGTGAAGAAAATTGTTTTAAAAATAATTCTATTTCATATACGAAATGGGCAATTGTGTTCCACACTATAACATTCCCTTGTTTGTCTTCCATTTCAGTCCACTAATGAATGATGGCACAAATTCTGGCAATGTTGGAAACCTCAGTTCGTTGCCAACAGCTGCACCTCCTTCCAGTACGGGGGTAAGGAAAGCATGGCATGAACATGTCACTCAAGACCTACGCAATCACTTAGTCCATAAACTGTAAGTATTTACCATAATGGGAGACTTTTTCCTAAATATTTACATTCCTTGATTAGTGACTTGCTGTATGGAAGTGTCTGAGTTGGGAAATTGTGGGAACCGAATCAGTGGATTTTGATGTATCCAATTGAAATACCACTAACTAATGAAATTTGATGTATCCATTTCTTGGGACTTGGTGGCTCAAAAGATTGGTAATGGGATTATTATAGCAACGAAAAAGTGAGCACCTGATAGTTGAAGGCCTACATGATTTGGTGGTCTTGGTTCAGTTCTTGTTGGGGAAATGTACACACCATAAAAACCACCATCACAGTTTGCACTGATTGGTGCCCTGCAGGAAATCTCAGCAGATGGCCCTTAGAGACTGAGCTACCTTCTGAACCCTATTATCTATCCAGCTCAGGTTTCAGGTTCTGAGGATAGTGCTGGCAAACATGCATTGCCTCCACCCTTGCTGTATCTGTTTGGTAAATAAAGGACCTCATTCACTTGCACTGACAGTCTAAACACATTTCACCATTACTAAATTCACTAAAATAATTGCGGGGGAATGGTTGGACAGTGGTTCTCTCTCTTAAATAGTGTTAATATATGTTGTGTATACAAACTTTAACAATTGTAAAGAATTCTAAATGTACATTTAAAGAGATGGATTATATTTTTTTTTCCTTATAGTGTCCAAGCCATCTTTCCCACTCCTGACCCAGCAGCACTGAAGGATCGCCGCATGGAGAACTTGGTGGCTTATGCCAGGAAAGTGGAAGGGGATATGTATGAATCTGCTAACAGTAGGGTATGTTACTCATTGCAGGCATTCACTACACGTTAGTGAACTGTTCATATTTTAAAACTGACATGTACAATGAAACCTGCTAAAAAACCTTTCTTTTCATTTCACTACATGGCAGAAAATCTCCCAGTGCTTTCAGTGTATATTACCTTGCTTTATAGCAGAAAACCTAACAAACTCAATTGCTTAGGTGGTTTTTGCAGTCCCAATTATCATACCCCATTCATCCAAACCTGGTCACTATTGGGAGTATCTTCCTATCTGCGGAGAGGAAGCAGGCCCTCTAAATCAGGGTTTCTCAACCTATGGGTGGGAACCCAAAAGTAGGTTGCCAGAATGTTTCAAGGGGTCACGTGACAGCTCCAGTGGCTCCTATCCCACAGAGCTGGCTGGGCTTGCTTCCCTGTGCCAGGCATTGCAACCTCTGGGGTCCCAGCACCACTCAGGTTTGGCCCAGCCATCATGATGATGGGAGTCCAGGTAGGCTAGATTTGAATGAGTGGCGCTGCAACCCCATGAGCCAGGTGACAACTCCATTCACATAGGTTTGGTCCAGTCAAGGGGCAGGTCAAACCTGAGCGGCACTGCAACCCCGAAGGTTGCAACACCCCAAGCGGAGAGCCACGCCCAGCCAGCCACACAGCATAGGAGCCACCACTTTGTGGGGTGAGTTCTGGGCAGGACTCAACCCCCCCCAGGGGGCAGGATCTTACCAAAACAACCCCAGGGCATGGTTATAACCAGGGCGAGGTGAGTGGGACAACAAAGCCCTAGGGGTGGCTTAGGCCAGCCCCATACGGCAGGACTTGGGGAGGAAGTGCTACCTCCGCCTCCTGACTCATCTCAGTGAGCCACCAATCCTGTCTGGGTTGTAGGGATGCAACCAAAAAATTGGGATCATGTGACCCCACCAGCATGTTCCTCCTCTGGTAGGGGGCACAACTATGCTTACTTGCCCCAGGCGCTAAACTGTCAAGTTACGGCTCTGCCCCAGGGGCTCTACCCACAGACTATTTACTAGGTTGTGACAGGACATAAACATTTACAAATGGGTTCTGAGCCCAAAAAGATTGAGAACCAGTGCTCTAAATAAATAAGTGCATAGGAACTTGTTGTATATCTCAAAGTAGTGCTAAAATGTTCCACTGTTTTCTTTCAAGAATTGTGGAAATGGATCCTTGCTCTTTGGCTGTCTCCCTCTTTGGCTGTCTCCCTCTAGCAAACTAGTTCAGAAGCTTCCACAAGCCATGTCTGCTGGGATCACTCCCCCTACTTTAATTTTTGGCGATAGGCCCAACTGCATTTCAGTTTCTCTGACTGCTTGAAAGTGCATTGGGCTTGTAGTGCGCAACCCAGCATCCTTGATGGTTTCGTGGCTGGCTTTGTCGTTCCTTTTCCCTTTCGTATGACCTCTCTTACTTGTAAATAGTCATTTTAAAGAACACTTTTAAAGGGTTTTCTCTATCCATGCCATTGAAGATATCGTTCTGCTGGATCCTAGCCCTGTTAGGCTGCTTCCCCTTCCCCTGTTTGCAGCCTTGTTAGGATTTCTGCGGGAGCATTGACTCAATCACCATCATGTCTGAGATGGCTAAGAAAACTAGCTTTAATCTGTGTGCTTCATAAGATTCTGTGATATCAGTTAACAATACTTATTTGTGGTGCCTGGAAGAAGGTCATAACAAGGACTGGTACTCAGTCTTCCTCACTTTCTCTGAACCCATAAAAATCTGGATAGTTGCCTCAAACTACTAGTGGTGGGGGAATTCAAAGTCTGGTCGACTGAGGTACTGAGCATTTGGTTTCAATGCTGGGCATGGGGTGAAAGCCACTTGTTCAAGCCTGCCAAAGCAGCATAAATGTGTCTAGCAATGGTAAGCATCAATGAGAAATCTTACCAGACTGGAATCTCTAAGCCCATGCCTAAGGATAAAGATGCTAAGCAGCTATTTCTCCTGGGACATGACGTGTGTGTGTGTGTGTGAGAGAGAGAGAGAGAGAGAGAGAGAGAGATGTTGCTCAACCACACTCCAGGTGAGGATTGCCAGCTTCCAGGCAGTAATAGCAAAGTACAGGCTCCCTGTCTGGGAAGTAATGATGCACTTCTTGGATCAGCTCACTGCTGATGACCCTCAGCTAGCCTGATTACCTGTTACCAGCCAGTTTGAGTACCTGTTACCAGCCACAGTTTGAGTCCAAACTGCCCAGCTGGCTGAGGGCATCAACAGACATGCTCTTAAGACCACCAGCAGCAGAAGGGCACTGGCTGCTCAAAAGCATTTGCCCCAGCTTCAATAGCTCTTGTGCCTGCTTGTTCCCAGTGTTGCTCCTGCCTTGTCCCAGCTTTGCCTCGCTCCAGTACACTGTACTCGGACTTCTGATGGGCTCTGACCCTTGGTTCTGGTGCCTGGCCTCTGACTCCAGCTGTGACTCTGGGTTCCAATTCCTGGCTACCGACTCCTGCTCTAACCACTAGGTATGGCTGCCCACATCCTAGTCACTAACAAGAATCCTTGAAGGTCCTCTCTCCAAAGGACAGATTCCATACCATGAGTATTAGCTGAGATCACAATGTTGGCGAAGCATATAATTCTTCCTCATGCCGTTTTGCATCTAGGTGATATTGTAGGTCTTCTGTGTCTGAGATCTGTGTAGGGCTATCTGCAAAAAATTATATCATTCCTATCCTGACATATGGATAGCTCAAGAGGAGTCAAAACTTGCTGCTGTGGTGGACTATGGAGGAATATCCTTGTCAGGGAGTTTCTGTCACCTCCTTTGCAAACTGATGCCACTCACTCCCCTTCCATGTACACTCTGTACCCAAACTGTGTCTTGAAGACCTCTAACGCCCTTTGGTTGGGGGGGGTGTTATACCTCATGTAGCCCCACATCTCCCACCGCCATATGGAGTTGGGAAAGGAGAAGCTGCCAGGGCAGAGCCAGCCTGAGACTCAAGATTGTAGGCATAAGTTCAGAAGCAGTTTAAACATACTTTTTGATATTGACGTGATCACACTGTGCATTTTACAATGACTCTAAGCATTCTTTTCCCTGTGCTGGCTGACTTGGCTGCTCAAGTTCCTTCCTTCACTCATTTCCTTTCATCCTCCCTTCATGTACCTTTCATGCTCTTTCCCCTCCCCCCTTTCCTTTGTTTGTCTTCCCCCTTCTTACGTGCTCTTTCATATATATATGTGTGTGTGTGTGTGTGTATATATATATATATATATGTATATATATATATACACATATATAATAAAAATATACACATAGGCACCAACTCTCCCCCTCCACTCACCTCTGCCTCTTCCGCGAGCGCGCTGTGTGCCCACTTTTTCCCCCTCCCTCCCAGCGCTTGCTGCTGTGAAACATCTGGGAGGGAGGAGAGGGAAGTTGGCGTGCTCAGGAGGAGGCAGGACTGGCGTGGGGATTTGGGGAGGAGCCCAATAGGGGCAGGGAGGGGTCAGAGTTGGGGCGGGGACTTTGGGGGAAGGGGTTGGAATGGGGGCGGGGACTTTGGGGGAAGGGGTTGGAATGGGGGCGGGGGGCGTGAGCACCCACCAGTGCCATGAGAAGTTCGCGACTGTGTACATATATAACAAAAATAAAATAAAATAAGTAAAAACGCACCCTAAATTTTAAAATATAAAGAATAAATAGGATTGTCAAGTAATTTAAAAAAAAATCGTGATTAATTGTCATTTAAAAAAAGTATTCCGCTATTAAACAATAGAATACCATTTATTTAAATATTTTGGATGTTTTCTACATTTTCAAATATATTGATTTCAATTACAACACAGAATACAGAGTGTATAGTGCGTACTTTGTATGACAAACGTTTGCACTGTAAGAAAACAAGAAATAGTATTTTTCAGTTCCCTAATACAAGTACTGTAGTGCGGTCTCTTTATCATGAAAGTTGAACTTACAAATGTAGGATTATGTACAAAAAAACTTCTGCATTCAAAAATAAAACAGTATAAAACTTTAGAGCCTACAAGTCCACTCAGTCCTACTTTTGGTTCAGCCAATTGCTCAGACAAACAAGTTTATTTACATTTACAGGAGATAATGCTGCCTGCTTCTTGTTTACAATGTCACCTGAAAATGAGAACAGGTGTTTGCATGGCACTGTTGTAACCACTACATGTCAGATGCACTAAAGAGTCATATGTCCCCTGATGCTTCAACCACCATTCCAGGAGTTATACGTCCATGCTGATGACGGGTTCTGCTCAATAACAATCCAAAGCAGTGAGGACTAATGCATGTTCGTTTTCATCATCTGAGTCAGATGCCACCAGTAGAAGGTTGATTTTCTTTTTTGGTGGTTTGGGCTCTGTAGTTTCTGCATCAGAATGTTGGTCTTTTAAGACTTCTGAAAACATGCTCCACACTTCATCCCTCTGAGATTTTGGAAGGCACTTTAAATTCTTAAACCTTGGGTGCAGTGCTGTAGCTATCTTTAGAAATTTCACATCGGTATCTTCTTTGCATTTTGTCAAATTTGCCATGGAAGTGTTCTTAAAATGAGCATGTGCTGGGTCATCATCCCAGACAGCTATAACATGAAATATATGGCAGAATGTGGGTAAAATAGAGCAGGAGATGTACAATTCTCCCCCAAGGAGTTCAGTCACAAATTTAATTAACGCGTTATTTTTTTAACAAGCATCATCAGCAAGGAAGCATGTCCTCTGGAATGGTGGCCGAAGCATGAAGAGGCATATGAATCTTTAGCGCATCTGGCACATAAATATCTTGCAACGCCAGCTATAACAGTGCTATACGAACGCTTGTTCCCACTTTCAGGTGACATTGTAATTAAGAAGTGGGCAGCCTTATCTCCTGTAAATGTAAACAAACTTGTTTCTCTTAGCAATTGGCTGAACAAGGAGGACTGAGTGGACTTGTAGGCTCTAAAGTTTTACATTGTTTTGTTTTTGAGTGCAGTTATGGAACAAAAAAATACATTTATAAGTTGCACTTTCATGATAAAGAAATTGCAGTACAGTACTTGTATGAGGTGAATTGAAAAATACAATTTTATCATTTTTACAGTGCAAATATTTGTAATAAAAATATAAAGTGAGCACTGTTCACTTTGTATTCTGTGTTGTAATTGAAATAGATGTATTTGAAAATGTAGAAAAATATTTAAATTTCAATTTGTATTCTATTGTTTAACAGTGCGATTAATCGCGATTAATTTTTTTGAGTTAATCACACAAGTTAACTGCGATTAATCGACAGCCCTAAAAATAAATCATGAAACTAAAATGGATATCTGCAAACTAATACTCTGTTCACTCTGCTTATGTGTTGTATCCCTTTCTTCCACCCTTTTTGTCGTCTCTATTTAGAATATAAGCTCTTTCATGTAAGAGTGATCTTACTCTGACTAGAACAGGGGAGCCCCAGTCACTGCTTCTTGAATACCAATAATATCGGTAGTAATATTCAGACATCTTTTGAATGGGCTGGCATGTCCATCTTGATGATAACACTCTTCAAGGCTTGTGGGCTCCATAGGGCTCGATGATGCATATCAGATGAGTCTAAGAATTATTCATCTAGCCTATGAGGCTTTTCTCCCTCTTACCAGTTCCAAATTATCATTAATTGTGTTGTGGTAATGTAAAACAATATACAGCAGAAAGATGGTCTTTTCCCCGAAAAACTTACTCTTTAATTAAAGGTTTCAGAGTAGCAGCCGTGTTAGTCTGTATTCGCAAAAAGAAAAGGAGTACTTGTGGCACCTTAGAGACTAACAAATTTATTAGAGCATAAGCTTTCGTGAGCTACAGCTCACTTCATCGAATGCATCCGATGAAGTGAGCTGTAGCTCACGAAAGCTTATGCTCTAATAAATTTGTTAGTCTCTAAGCTGCCACAAGTACTCCTTTTCTTTAATTAAACCTGCCCAAGCCACAGTGCTGTATTACACTAACCAGCAAGGAGGACCTATGGCTCAGCAGCCTTGACAAGAAGCTGTCTTGAGTTTTGAAGTGGAGCATTCACCACCAAATTCTCCTGTGGCGCTCTGTCTGCCGGGAGAGGACAATGAGTTAGCAGACTTTGAGCTGAATGTACACTCAGCAGCCCTAATAGGCTCTCAAGGATTCATTCTTGCATTCTCTTTTGTGTAAAAGGGCATACCCCTGTTAGATAGTTCTATCATCAATGAAAATACCAAATGTCTGGTTCTGTTCCAGGTTGGGCAGGATCCATCATCTCTGAATGGCACTTTTCTCCTGGATTGGAGTCCAGAATATTTTTGTGAATTCTCTTCATTCTCAGTAATTTTGAAGGCCATCCTGAAAATCAGGACAGGCCTAACATGCTGTTAAATGCCCCCAGCTTGCACACTGGCAATTTCAGTTCCCCTGTGGCCTGGAACTGATGTCAGAACCAGAAAACTGCTTCCCAGTTTACCAGACTTCTTGTCTGTGAATCAGGGCAGAATTTTGCACCTGGATTAGAAATCTTTCAGTCTCTTCACTTAGCATCTAGGTTGTTGGGGCACAGAAGTACAGTAGATTCTGTTGAAAGCAAGGAATCTTTGATCAGGGAAACCTACTTGATGAAGTGGAAGAGATTCTCTAAGGCATCACAGAGGGGCATAGACTCAATACAGTCATCCACACTTTTTTAATTTTGGATAATCTCCATCAAATAGCCATATTACCATTTCAGTTGGTACAAAATGGGCCTTTGAATAACACTGCAATTTATGGCAAAAATGAAATCTCTGTTTTAGTTGAATCATGAGAGCCCTTCCATCTTTTTGCCTGAAGGCTCTTCTCTATTTCCTAGAAAGGTGCAGGGTGTTAGTTTTGTTTTCACAGAACACAGGCAGTTCTGCAAGTTAGTCAATCATTCTTAATACTAAGTGGGGAAAAAAAGGAAATGGAACCTTTGAAGTGCAGTATTTCACACTAGGTGAGAGCAAGCATTCAAAAAATCCAAAAAACTCTCCAGGAACCATAAGCATTATGTTCACAGATGTATGACGGTTGCATAGACTGTAAGGAACACAGAATCATCTATTGTTACAAGCAGGGTAGCAACATGTTCATTTGATGACTCATTTGACACCTTTAACAAAATGTATGTTTCCTCATCTGCAGATGCAGTGTTTGGTTGTCTGATCCTCTAGGCTGCTGTTTCTCACTAATTCTTCAAATTTTCTCTCTTCCCATGTCTGTCTTATGCTTCACAGTAGTGACTCTGGATTGGTAGATTAGTTGTGTATATGAAAAAGGCAGTTTTATTCTTTACTTGTAACTTGATCTTTTCATAACAGACTAAGCTACCAGTTTAGAACATCTGCCTTTCTCCTGCAGAACTGTGCAGGTGAGCAGCTCCTTTCATTATTGACTCTGGATTGGTGGCTAGGTGTGTTAAGAAAATACCAATTTATAAATAAGGATAAAAAATGTCCCACTGGAGAGTAAATTGTATCTTCATATTGATTTCTCTGCCAGAAAGTAGCAGGCATCCTACAACAGTCCCTTTCATAAAAACTTATGCATGATGATTTAGAAAAGCCTATTCTTTGGAAGACAGCCAAGATGGACAGTCAGTCTGTAAAGTAAATTTCCCTTGTGTTTTTTTCCAAAAGCTTCACTGTTGCTCTCCACTTAAGAATTACAAAGAGTCTCATCTCCATATAACAGTTGTGACAAGAAATGTAATTCTTCTTCAAATAGGCAGCTCTTTATCTGCAAGAGAATGTAAATGACACACGATTAGGTGGATTAGTTTTACCTCTGTATTTTTGTATTTTTTTGTAATACTGAATATTATCTTTCTCCTTTATAGGATGAATACTATCATTTATTAGCAGAGAAAATCTATAAGATACAAAAGGAACTAGAAGAGAAACGGCGGTCTCGTTTACATAAACAAGGGATCTTGGGTAACCAGCCAGCCTTACAGACCCCAGGGGCTCAGCCGCCTGGTATCCCACAGGTGGCTGCTGCCATGGGCCAGGCACAGCCCGTGAGACCTCCCAGTAAGTATGGATTAGATGAGTAGGGGCAGGGGAGATGGAAGAAGAGAGTGGGACAGTTTTTTACATTTCATTTATTGAATTAAATACTTCTGCTATGCAGTATCGTGGTTGGCTGAAGTGTCATTGTGCTTTTATACTATTTCTGAATTTAAAAAAAACTTTTTTTCTTTGATCATGCTTTTGATTCTGTTACAGATGGGCCTATGTCCATGCCAAATGTGCCTATGAGTCGTATGCAGGTCTCTCAAGGTATTTAACTTTTTCCTTCAGTACATTGCTTTGTTGATTCAAAACATAGCTTTTCTAGGTTGCTTTTCTTCTGTGTTTTCCTTTCATATTGTTTAACTTTAGGGGGAGGGTGGGTGGTGGGTGTGTGTGTGTGTGTGTGCGCGCACGAGAGAGAGAGAGAGAGAGAGACTCCTTTTATTATTCGTATTCACCATTATACTTCGTTATGCTGTCAGGAGTGACTCACAACTGTGAGTGTCAACCTCAGGGCAGACTATCAAGAAGCAGGATGAAAACCCCAAACTGGTTGTATATTCTGTCATTAGATTTCACCAAACCAGTATCAATTGTCAACTCCTAACACACTGTAACAATCCTACCATGGAGTCATCGATAGTCTCTTTAGGCATTCCATTCTGTCTTGCCAGCCAGGCAAGCTTGACTTTTTGATAGATGGTCACTTCACACCAAAAATCATAATAATATTCAGATTATTCTCTGTCCCAAAAGACCAGTCATTTACCCCAAGTCAGTTGTATTCAGATCTCAAACCAAAGACAGAGCTTGTAGCCAGCCAGTCCTGTAACAAACAAAAAGATTTATTAACTAAGAAGAGAAATGAATTATTTATAAGATTAAAGCAGATAAACACACACACAAATGAGATACAAACTTAAGTTCAAAAAGTAATAGAAGCTTCGTTAATAAGCAGGCTGTTATGTCCTTCAGGGCTAACCCAAGCCTAGCAGCTTGGGGATCTCTTGCTTATATTTAGGAATCTTTGCCCTGAGAGTCCAGACACCAAAAAGATACTAGGATGTCCTTAACAGGTATCGTTATTCCCTTTCATCAGCATTCAAGCTGTGATGGGACACAGACTTGTGGGGGAAGCAGTCAACAGTCTTTTGTTCACAGTGGCTCCTCTGTAGGCCTTCCTTTGTTGGGAAGAAGATGACACCTCTTGTGGTAAACTAGGATTTCACATCTGGTAATGCTTCTCCCCTGACTGTGGGGAATTTACAGTTTTAGCAAAAAGAACGAGGTTTACTTGTGGCACCTTAGAGACTAACAATTTATTTGGGCATAAGCTTTCGTGGGCTAAAATCCACTTCATTGGATGCATGCAGTGGAAAATACAGTAGGAAGAGATAGATGTATAGATAGAGCATGAAAAAATGGGTGTTGCCATACCAACTCTAGTAAGACTAATCAATTAAGGTGGGCTATTATCAGCAGGAGAAAAAAAAACTTTTGTAGTGATAATCAGGATGGCCCATTTCAAGCAGTTGATAAGAAGGTGAGAGTAACAGTAGGGGGAAAATTAGCATGGGGAAATAGTTTTTAGTTTGTGTAATGACTCATCCACTCCCAGTCTTTATTCAAGCCTAATTTAATGATATCCAGTTTGCAAATTAATTCCAGTTCTGCAGTTTCTTGTTGGTCAGTTTTTGAAGGTTTTTTTTTGTTGAAGAATTGCGACTTTTAGGTCTGTAACTGAGTGTCCAGGGAGGTTGAAGTGTTCTCAGACTGGTTTTTGAATGTTATAATTCTTGACTCTGATTTGTGTCCATTTATTCTTTTGCGTAGAGACTGTCCGGTTTGGCCAATGTACATGGTAGAAGGGCATTGCTGGCACATGATGGCATATATCACATTGGTAGATGCGCAGGTGAACGAGCCTCTGATAGTGTGACTGATGTGATTAGGCCCTATGATGGTGTCCCCTGAATAGATATGTGGACAGAGTTGGCAACAGGCTTTGTTGCAAGGATAGGTTCCTGGGTTAGTGTTTTTGTTGTGTGATCCATTGGTGATCTTCCAGAAAACACCATCCTGGCCACTATGGATGTAGAAGTCCTCTACACCAACATTCCACACAAAGATGGACTACAAGCCATCAGGAACAGTATCCCCGATAATGTCATGGCAAACCTGGTGGCTGAACTTTGTGTCTTTGTCCTCACCCACAACTATTTCACATTTGGGGACAATGTATACCTTCAAATTATTGGAACTGCTATGACTATCTGCATGGCCCCACAGTATGCAACATTTTTATGGCTGACTTAGAACAATGCATTACATTTGTCATTACACAAACTAAAAATTATTTCCCCATGCTAATTTTTTCCCCTACTGTTACTTGCATCTTCTTGTCAACTGTTTGAAATGGGCCATCCTGATTATCACTACAAAAGTTTTTTTTCTCCTGCTGATAATAGCCCTTAATAGCCTTAATTAATTAGTCTCGTTAGAGTTGGTATAGCAACACCCATTTTTTCATGTTCTCTGTGTGTGTGATATCTTCCTACTGTATTTTCCACTGCATACATCCGATGAAGTGGGTTTTAGCCCACGGAAGCTTATGCTCAAATAAATTTTAAGTCTCTAAGGTGCCATAAGTACTCCTCATTCTTTTTGCTGATGCAGACTAACACGGCTACCACTCTGAAGTCTTAGTAAACATTTTTATAGTAACAAAGCAAATGTATAAACATTAACTTGTAACATGAGATACAGATACAAGTAGGATTAATACATGCAGCATTCTACAGTCATTCCACAAAGTCTAAACACAAACACATTCTTAAATTCTAATACCTATTTTAAAAATACTAAAACTCAGGTAAACCAGACTGGTTTCCAGCTGTGCATTTGTCAGTGTTCAGTGAGTCTTAGGGGCCTTGGCATGAGCTGGCATCTGGTCTGCCAGCATCACACACTTTACCAGGCTTTATCACAGTGGTATCTCAGGGGCTAACAAGATGTGTCCAATAGTTTCTCCACAACAGGGATAATAAGGTTAGAGAGTAATTTAGCACTTGTGAGAAAGGAAGGGAATCAGCAGTACCCTCACTTAATTTATCTATCAGTGTGAAATGTGTTAAACCATTTTCGTTTTCAGTGCTTCTTTGTCAGATAATCCTATTCGCCCAGAAGATACTTGTAAACTGGGAATTTTCTCATTATTAATTTGTTAATGCTAGAGGAATGCAGTAGCCTTGCTCCAGCTGCTTTTTCCTGAAAATTAGTGAAAGTTGTGATGTTTCATCTTCCTAAGAAGTAGTCCAGGTTTATATGCTTCATGAATTAATGTTTGTTATGGAATCTAGTAAGCTGAAACCTTATCGCAACCCTTTGGAGCTATGATATGGTGCTCTCTGTTTAATGACACATCTAGCATTTTACTTATTTTGGGTAGGAAAAGAAAAGTTTTTGAACAGGCACATGTATCTGTAAATATTATTGAGCCTATGATAAATTTATGCCTTTACCAATGCATGGTTTGTGGGGTGTATTTTTGAGGAGGAGGAGGATGGTGGGGAGAGGGAGATGCTACCTTTGTTTTGGTAGTTGCTGGTTGTGGTATTGTTTTGGTTTATACTTTGACTTGGGGCTGTGTGCTTGCCTTCAATGTGTACTTTATATGATTTACTTTGAGAATTACTTACAGTAAAACTTGAATAAGAGATCACCCTTTTTATACAACTCCTGTCTTATGTACCCCTCCCCTGCAAATTTTCCTAAAGGTATTGAGTATAGTACTACTTTTCTTGTAAAGAGCATCACCTCCATTTGTTCGCACCTTGAGTGGTTGTTTAAAACAAGTTTCAACGTTGGTTTTCCCTAAACATTTCTCCCTGTCCAGCGTGTCTTAGTTACCATTTTGCAGGAAGGAACAACATTGACTTTTTTAATGTGAAGAATGGTTATTGCTCTTCTGACAGCTTGAGGCAAAATTGTAATCAATTGCATGTAATTACACACCTCACTTGCTCTCTGGCAGTGTGTGTGGGCAATGCTTTTTACCATAACTGATTTGAATTATGATACTGTAGGCTGGTAACTGTACTACATGTAAGTGCTTGATGACTTGTTCCTAATGAACTGTTTTGGGGGTGCATTTTGCAGGAATGAATCAGTTTAACCCCATGTCCATAGGAAATGTACAGATGCCACAGGCACCCATGGGACCCCGTGCAGCTTCTCCAATGAACCATCCTGTACAAATGAACAACATGAGTTCTGTTCCAGCGGTTTGTATTTGCTTTCCTCAAGTTCTTATTATAGTTGAATTCCACTTAAGAATTTCCTTAATTTTTATGATAAAGATGCTCTGAGAAAAAACATATTCATATTAATGTGGAAAACTCGTGTGTCTGCTCATCTATTTGAATTTCATGCTAATTAGCTTCAGGGAAATTTATCTTTCATCTTTGCTATCATACAGTTTTTTTTACTGACTTGTTTGTTTGTTTTCAACGTTTAAATTTGACATACAGAACATAAATAGTTAGGGTGGGAGGCGGACATCAGAGGTGTAACAGTAACTAGTGTTTTCTGGGAGAAAGAAGCTTGGTGTTTCCAAGTACTGTAGCCATCCAGTGTATAAATCCGTGGTACCACTTAAAAATTTGATTTCATTTTTTTCAGAAAATTAAAATATATTTTAAGAGTTCCAGCATATTACATTTCTATGTTAGCCCAAAGAACTTAGCGTTCTAAATATAGCTTTAGTATTTTTTTCACTTTTGAGTAGCTCATTAAATGTTGTGAGACAATGCTGACATCATACATGTGTCCAAAACTCCCTTTGATTTATGAGGTCAGTATTTTTTCTCAGAGCTTATGGCTAATTATCTAGTTTGTTTTTCCTTTATTTCTACCCAATTAATTTCTTTAATAACTGATATTTTTGTTTTTAAATATTATTAGATGGCAATGTCTCCTTCCCGAATGTCTCAGCCACAAAACATGATGGGAGCACATTCCAGTACTATGATGGGTCAGGCTCCTACCCAAAACCAGTTCCTCCCTCAGAATCAGTTCCCATCATCAAGTGGAGCTCTGAATGTGAACAATGTAGGCATGGGTCAATCAACAACCCAGACAGGCGTTTCACAGGTAGAATTCATTTTCTGAAGTATGGATTATCTTAGTCTAATTTCATGGGTGGCCACGCTCAGCCCCCAAAAACCCCCCACGCCTCCCACTTCTACTCAGCGCAGCTCCAGTCTCCCTGGCTTGGGCCGCAGTGCCCTCCCTCCTGGTGCTCTGGGGTCAGGGCCATGCCACCCGTTCTCCTGGGGCTGGGGCTCTAGCCTGGGACATTGGCCGGCAGCTGCAGTGGGGGGCTCTGGTAGGGGGCACGGAAGGGCTGGGGCCTCAGGCGGAAGGGGTGGGGCTGGGCGCTAGCCTCCACCAGCAGGAAGTTCACGAACCACCCAAGTCTAATTTCCTTTTAAAATCTCACTTCTTTGCATAGTTTGCATTATATTTGTATATTCAGTGTTCATTATACCCCTCCAATTTAATCAGCTTCTCAGAGACTCTCCTGTCTTTCACTTTCTCTTTCTGCATTCCAGGTATTTCCATGAGCTTCTACATAAACTCTAGGTGTATTAATTTAGAAAAAATCCCCCCCCCCATGTGAATTCTATAATTCACATAATCTTATGGAGAATTTTAGGGGGGGAATAGCAGGAAACGTTAATTTATGATGCATGATTAAGCTATTTTCAGTGTTCCCCCATTGTATCTGAGTCATATGCTCCTATTTTTTCTTTGTATGCAGACTTTAGTAGCTATTTTAAATTATGGACTGCAAGAAAGTATGTAATCAAAGCAGCCCTCTTAGTGGTTTGTTTTTGTTTTTTTTAAACTAGTTACATCTGAATTGGAAGCTGTTGTCTATCACCAGTTATCTTCCATGTTGTTACAGAAGTTCAGTCAAATTATTTGTTTAATAGCTGATCTGCATGTGGCTTTTTAAAAAATAAAAACATCTGCCCTCCTGGAAAAAGAAAAGGAGTACTTGTGGTACCTTAGAGACTAACAAATTTATTTGAGCATAAGCTTTCGTGAGCTACAGCTCACTTCATCGGATGCATTTGGTGGAAAATACAGAGGGGAGATTTATATACACACACAGAGAACATGAAACAATGGGTTTTATCATACACACTTAAGTGATCACTCTCCTTACAGTGTGTATGATAAAACCCATTGTTTCATGTTCTCTGTGTGTGTGTATATAAATCTCCCCTCTCTATTTTCCACCAAATGCATCCGATGAAGTGAGCTGTAGCTCACGAAAGCTTATGCTCAAATAAATTTGTTAGTCTCTAAGGTGCCACAAGTACTCCTTTTCTTTTTGCGAATACAGACTAACACGGCTGCTACTCTGAAACCTGCCCTCCTGGAGAAAGTCTTGAATACGTGATTGATAGAAAAACAGTATCCCTCAAAATATTTATAAGGCAATATAAAAGCATTTTAACACGACATTTTACTACCTATAATTCATTCATATTTCTTTATATTTATTTAGATTTATACAAATACTTAAAAATACTTGTATGAAGGTTTTAAATAGAAATCAGTTGAAGGCATACAGTAACTCCTCACTTAACGTTGTAGTTCTGTTCCTGAAAAATGCAACTTTAAGCGAAACAACGTTAAGTGAATCCAATTTCCCTATAACAATTAATGTAAATGAGGGGGTTAGGTTCCAGGGAAATTTTTGTTCCCCCCCCCACACACACACGTGTTTTAAACAAACAATACTGGTACACAGTGACGATGATTGTGAAGCTTGGTTGAGGTGGAGGAGTCAGAGGGTGGGATATTTCCCAGAGAATGCCTTACTGCTAAATGAAAAGGAGTACTTGTGGCATCTTAGAGACTAACAAATTCATTTGAGCATAAGCTTTCGTGAGCTAGCAATTGGCTGAGCCCTCACGGGTTAACTCTCTCAAAGCAGGAAAGGAGGGAGGGCAGACAGAGACACACAACCGTGTGTGTGTGTGTGTGTGTGTGTGTGTGTGTGTGTGTGAGAGAGAGAGAGAGAGATGTGCATTTCCCCTTTAAGTATGAAGAGTGGGATCAGAAGTACACTGCCTTGTTAATTAGATCAGCAAGCTGAGACTGGGCTGCAGCTGCTGCCTGTCTGTGTCTCCCCTGCTCTATGGAAGATAGGGTAAGCGGGATGCAGGAGCAGGGGAAGGGGGACGCCCTGACATTAGCCCCCCTTCTTTTTCCCCTCCCCTCCACAAGCAAGCAGGAGTCTTGAGGAGCAGCTCCAAGGCAGAGGGCAGGAGCAGCCACAGGGCAGTGGCGGGAGGGACAGCTGAATTCCTGGCAATTGATAGCCTGCTGGGCAGCTGCTGCACAGGGAACTTAGGGGAGTGGGGAGCTGATAGCGGGGCTGCTGGTCCACCCTAGTTCCAAGCCCCCACCGGCTGCTCTTCCTGCAAGCAGTGGACAAAGCAGGTGGCTGCCAGACGCTGTTAGAAGGGAGCATTGCACAACTTTAAACAAGCATGTTCCCTAATTGATCAGCAACGTAACAGTGTTAACTGGGACAACTTTAAGTGAGGAGTTACTGTATTAGTATGGTCTGCTTTCCCTGATTCTCCCTCCACCCATTCTAGTTTGTCTGATGCAGCGTTTAGTAAAATATATCATCTTAAAACATATGCACATGCACCATGTCATTTATATTGTACTATTTCAATTTTATAATGTTGCTGGACTTTGAAATGTGGATCTACAATCTTTTTGAATATCCAAAATAGTCAAGTCAAGGTAAAAACTGTTACATGTTCAAATGTACTGTGTATAGTAAACAGAAGGGACAAAATTCTGAGATGCCTTCCTAAGCAATGTAGCTCAGTAGGTGCAGCCTAGATTGTGGGAAGCTTTCAGCCACTTTGTGTCCTCTGAATCTTTGCCCCTACCGAGCCCCTGGCACAACTTAGCTCTTGAATGGCTGCCTATGAGAAGTGCTATCTGGGTTCCATCTCTTTTATGCTAGCAGAACAATATAAAAGGAGCAAAAGCTATAGAAAATTATTGGTGATTTTATGTGGTCAGAACCTGTGCATTTGAGATAATAAACACGGTTGCTGTAAATAAATAAATATGAAAAATGTATTGTGATCTAAACTGCTACTCTTGTAAGGCACTTAATGCTCTTATAATGTCCAAGTAAATATGACTCAATTTTGGAGCAGCATGGATACATTAAGAACTCTCTTTTTATAGCAGGGGCAGGTTCCCAGTGCTGCTATTCCAAACTCCATGAATATGCTAGGACCACAGAGTGGTCAGATACCATGTCCACCAGCGACCCAGCCACCTCTACATCAGACTGCACCTCCTGTATCCAATGCAGCTGGCAAGCCACCTATCCAACACCAAACCCCACCTGGAATGACTCCTTCTCAGCCAGCAGCACCTACTCAGCCATCCACACCAGTCTCATCTTCAGGACAGACTCCTACACCAACACCTGGCTCTGTTCCAAATGCAACACAGACACAGAGTACACCTACAGGACAAACTGCAGCACAGGCTCAAGTTACACCACAACCTCAAACTCCAATACAACCCCAGTCTGTGCCAACCCCACAACCATCTCAGCAACAGCCAACATCTGTGCAGGCACAACCTCCTGGCACTCCAGTAAGTATCAGCTAGTTTATTTGGTCCAAATGCAATAGAAACCTAAACATTCAACAAGGAACTTTCCCCTGTATAGTACTGTACCATAGAATTACAGATTGCAGGATCCTTATGCCATAGCAACAGTAGCTTGTTTTATTGTGAAGATATATTTTAGAATAGGTATTTATTTAGATCCATATGCAAAAAAAATGCATTCATCCAGATGTTCTCAGCAGTCAATTTAGTTAGTGATTTCCAATACTACAATTAAAAATACTACAGAACGTTTCTACAGCTGTGCGTGGGAAACTTGTATAAAATCTGCCTGTGCTATGTTTGGCTCTAGTCAGGATCATTAGTCTTTCACCTTCATGATCATTAAATTCACATATGGTTTTTAAAGATGGGTAGAAAGAGATTGCATGTTAATCAGTGTGTACTATCCACCGTACAGTTGCTTTATCAACAGAAGATGCTAATGCATCAGATGATAAACTCATTCCTGTATTTACCTCTGTATAACTCGAGATCTGTGTTCTGGTATCCAGAGTTTGGTTTTCATGGAATATCAGGGTTGGAAGGGACCTCAGGAGGTCCTCTGAGCAGGACCAATCCCCAACTAAATCATCCCAGCCAGGGCTTTGTCAAGCCTGACCTTAAAAACCTCTAAGGAAGGAGATTCCACCACCTCCCTAGGTAACGCATTCCAGTGCTTCATCGCCCTCCTAGTGAAAAAGTTTTTCCTAATATCCAACCTAAACCTCCCACACTTCAACTTGAGATCATTGCCCCTCGTTCTGTCATCTGCTACTGAGAACAGTCTAGATCCATCCTTTTTGGAACCCCCTTTCAGGTAGTTGAAAGCAGCTATCAAATCCCCCCTCATTCTTCTCTTCCACAGACTAAACAATCCCAGTTCCCTCAGCCTCTCCTCATAAGTCATGTGTTCCAGTCCCCTAATCATTTTTGTTGCCCTCCGCTGGACGTTTTCCAATTTTTCCACATCCTTCTTGTAGTGTGGGGCCCAAAACTGGACACAGTACTCCAGATGAGGCCTCACCAATGTCAAATAGAGGGGAACGATCACATCCCTCGATCTGCTGGCAATGCCCCTACTTACACATCCCAAAAAGCCATTGGCCTTTTTGGCAACAAGGGCACACTGTTGACTCGTATCCAACTTCTCGTCCACTGTAACCCCTAGGTCCTTTTCTGCCGAACTGCTGCCTAGCCATTTGGTCCCTAGACTGTAGCGGTGCATGGGATTCTTCTGTCCTAAGTGCAAGACTCTGCACTCATCCTTGTTGAACCTCATCAGATTTCTTTTGGCCTAATCCTCTAATTTGTGTAGGTTTTAGTGAGTATCAGACTCGAGTGGTATTATTTCAGATCCTTTTGTGTATGATTTTTACTATTCCTCTTAGCAAGACAAATTAATATTTCTATATATTTCCTCAATGTTTTGATTTTTGTACCTTTTTACATCAGCTATCCCAGGCAGCAGCTAGTATTGATAACAGGGTGCCAACCCCAGGCTCAGTTGCCAGTGCCGATATCAACTCCCAGCAAGTGGGACCCGATGCACCAATGCTAGAATGCAAACCAGAGATTAAAAATGAAGAAACTGAGCCAGAGCCTTGTGAAACACAAGTGGAACCTAAGACTGAGGTAACTGAAATTCCTTCACAGTTAATTAGAGCAATAATATATAGGAGCTAAAATAAGATTAGTGTGAATCAATGAGCCAAGCTGACAAGAAAATATTAGTTAATGGAAAACTCTGGTGGAAGCCCTGTGTATGGTGCTTTATTGTGTATTGGGCTACTGACACTCCAAACTGATAGAATTTGTAGTTTGAGACGTGATAGGTGTAGTTTAATCTCATCTCTTCCTTTCTTAAGATGGAGGAGGATTTACAAGGATCTTGCCAAATGAAAGAAGAAATAGATGTGGCAGAGTCAAAACAGGAGCCAATGGAAGTAGAAGAAAAGAAACTGGATATCAAGGTAGAGCCTAAAGAGGAAGAGGAGACTGGCACTAATGGCACCACTTCACAATCTACATCACCATCTCAGCCCCGTAAAAAGAGTACGTATATAGAAATGGGAGTCCTTCCTATAATTTTTCTTCATTTTCTGTCTCCTGCAATCTTTAAGCCAACCAGGAGGTCCCTCTGTTTGTACGTATGCACTAACACCACAAATCGGGGGCTGAGACAGTGAGTTAATGTGCTATCCTTTTTCCTTTTGGAAAGCAGTACTCTTATCTTGGATCTCAAGTGAAAACTAAGGTTTGGATGTCATCCTGATTTCCACTTAACGTTACTGTCAATGATAACATCACAGTTTGGCTTTTTCACAATAGCCAGTCTCTATGCAGAAGGGCCAAAGCCAGGATAGTAAGGGATTGGTTTCAGTTCAGGACTGAGGTGAATTGTAGGGAGATTACATAGGTAGGTATTGTATGCATGTATCTGACTTTGGCCAGAGTTATTTCATGAGGACTGAATTCACTTAGAACATTTTCCTGCAGAGGTCTTCTAAGTCCTGTGAATTCTTTCCAGGTTCTGTTTTCACTTCATCCCTGCTGTCCAAGACCTCTTGTTGTGGTGTCATCCTCCAGACAGAAGACAATATGGACAAACCCTCCCTCCAT
Organism: Dermochelys coriacea; assembly: GCF_009764565.3. Classification (NCBI taxonomy): domain Eukaryota; kingdom Metazoa; phylum Chordata; order Testudines; family Dermochelyidae; genus Dermochelys; species Dermochelys coriacea. The sequence goes on along the minus strand of NC_050077.1, from coordinate 33,574,843 downwards.
AACCTCTCCTTGATTTAGCCAGAAGGATTATTGGTGAATCACGGGATTAGCCCCTTTCCCTCCAGAGGCTGTGTGCGCAGCATCCATATTGTCATTAGCCCTTATTGGCCTGAGAATTAGGACTGAACTCAGTTCCTGAATTTAAATTTGTTACAGTTAGACTGGTATACTGGCCCTAAAACTTTTAAAAGGAAAAAAGACCCAGTGCAGCTGCCTTGAGAGTGCCATCACTTTAAAAGTATGCTGGCCCAAAGCCTGTTCCACAGAAGTTTCCACGATGGTGACCATCATTCTGATCAAGTCAGTCTACAGAATTAGTGTTTTGGATATGGTTTGTTTGAACATTGATTGTTCGTACCTATATGCTATATTTTCCTCTTTATTTCAAAAGGGAAAAGTAATATTACAGATTTTAGGAATTACTGTTCCCCTTAGATGAAGCTTTGGATTTTGTTTTGTTTTTAAAAAAAACCTGTATTTGCATGCATTGGGTGTTTGGTTTCTAAGAAATAAGGAAGTTTTCTGAGCTATGGTCCCTATTGTATTCCACTGAGGGTTATACACATACACATACATATGCACCATGCATCTGGAGCCAGAGATTTTGAAAGTAATAGTGTCCATTGGTCCGTACATGCGCTTTTGCTCCACCTTCTGGTTTCGTCCAAGGCAATAATGGGCGGGACAAACCAACAGTGCCCTTAGTTCCTTCTCACTGCCACATGGTTTGAGTCGGAGCTTCTGTTGTTCTCTTGTCCCTTGTGACACATTTACCTAAATTACAGAAAAAATATTTGTTTTATTCTTGTATATAGATTTTGTTTTTTACTGTAAGTTTTAGGATTAAGGAATTTCGGGGACTCTATTTTTCCTGGTTTCCTGCCTCTCTCCCTTCTCTCCCCCCTCGTCCCCCCAGCACCTGAATACTGAATTATGCCGAAGATCTGCATCTCCTGCCCTCGTTCGTTCTAAATCTGCAGTAGAGCACGAGCGCTGCCTTTACTGCTTGGGAGAAGCCCACATTTCATCCAAATGCCGTATCTGCCTCTCCTTCCCAAGCTGTATCTGGGAAGATTGGGCTGTCTGCCTCAAGAAGCACCTCATGGCAGTTGCCATGAGGCCGTAGTTGGATCCAGGCTGGGAACACTCCTTCCCCCCCCCCCTTCCTCCCATATATTGGCCTGAGCAATCCAGGTGTGTGCCTCCTACCACAAAGACCCACTCCGGTTCCCCTGGAACCACTGCTATAGACCCTGTGCCAGGGCCTAATCGTGAGGCAAGGAAGCACGCGCATAAGCATGGTAGTAAGCCTTCCTCTAGGCTGAAGAAGGATATTGCACCTTCCATGAGTTCTAGCCATGGAGAAACTGCCATTCCAAGGTGCACAAGCATGACAAGAAGCCACATAGACCACAAGATCTGCTGGTTCTGTCCACTGAGTGAGATGCACCTTCCAGTTCTGCACTGCCAAAGACAAGGGAACCTTCGGTTCCGAGGCAGGCCTCCATTCTGGCCCCAGCTCTTGTTCAGACTGCGGCGCGCATGCCATTGACACCAGGCAGGTTTGAGACAGTGCCCGAGCCTTGTGAACTCTTTTTGCTTTGGAGAAAGTGAGGTCTCCACGGCTTGCACTCTAGTCACCTTGTGCCACTAGGGGTGGGGGGGTGCTCTCCCATCTTGGACTTATCTCCTTCAGCTCATATTCCTGCCTGCTCTCTTCCAGCTCATGTGGTTCCCATGATGCTGCCATTAGAACCAGGCTCTGACTTGGCATCAGAGGCTCGGACGGAGCACAGGTCCACCCTTCCCATACTGTTGATACAACTATCCAAAGGCTCTGATGACTCGGTGACAGGACCTTCTCTTTCCCTAGCAAAGGAGCCACTGGCACCCCACTCCTCAGGGCCCACCACAGCAAATGAAGGATCCTCCTTCTGGGCCCTATTGGGTGTCCTGGCCTCAGTATTCACCTTCAGAACCTTCCCATTCAGCATGAGAGGAGTGCCCCATCTCCTCTCCTTGACCGTCATCGAGTAGGTGTTCAGAACCAGTGTTGAAGGATGAACTGCTTAGCTTGGCTCCAACCGCACCGCTGGAAACTGAGTGATTCACTTCATCATCTCCAGATGCTGTGGTGTCATCAGCTCCCTCATCACCTCTAGATGATTACCGTCAATTCCAAGAACTGTTATGCAGAGTGGCTGATGCTCGCCACATTCCACTGGAGGAAGTGCAGGACAAACAGCATCAGCTTCTTGACATCTTGCATGCCTCAGTACCAACCAGAGTGACCCTAGCAATCAAGGATGCCGTTCTTCAGCCGGCCTGAACTGTCTGACGCACTGTGGTCATTTGCTCACCCACTCTTAAGGGGGAAGAAAGAGGTACTATGTACCAGCGAAGGGGTCTGAGTTTGTTTTCCCCACACACACCCCTAATTCCCTCATGATACAGGCAGCAACAAAGCAGGCCAGGCAGGAACACCCACGCTCCATCCCAGCAGATGACGAGGATAAGTGACTGGACATTCTGGGTCGCAAAGTTTTTTCTTGACTGGCCTTCCAATTTTGCATTTGTAACTACCTGGCACTATTAGCTAAATATGAGTTGCTTACTTATGGCTTGTTGGTGGACTTTGCAGACAAGCTTCCCCAACAGAATTGTGCCTCCTTCCTGATTATCTTGGAGAAAGGCAAATTGGTCGCAAGGACAATGCTCCAGGCCATGGTGGATGTGGCATATATCTCTTCACGCACAGTGGCCACTGTACTGCAAAGGGGATCAATAGAACCTGTTCGTACAACCTATCAGGGTGCAGGGTTTTATTCCCCCTATTTTCTGGTCACCAGCCGCCCTTTTTTTGGGTACTAATCTTATACCTCCATCTCAGTTATTTCATATGCAAGCCAAAGTTTTGTAAGGTCACCTTTAGAGACCTGCACTGGAAAGAGGCATGTGGTTCTCATTGTGCAGGAAGCCTATTTTCACATAGACCTCCATCCTACCCACAGAAGGTTTTTGAGATTCAAGGTAGGCTCTTGACATTTCCAATTCCGTATTCTACCATTTGAACTCACTACTGCTCCCTGGGTATTCACCAAAGTTTTCTCTGTGGTGGCAGCCCACCTCTGGTGTCAGGGAGTTCTTGTATTTCCCATACCTCAATGACTGTTGCTAGCAACGCGATCCAAAGGAAAGACTCAAGCCTTGACCTTCATGCTGCTCCTACTCCTCTTCTCCCTGGGGGGTGAGCATAAACATAGAAAAATCGACTTTGTATCCGATACAGTCCCTAGAATTCATTGGGGCATGCATCGATGCAGTCTCAGCATGAGCCTACCTATTGGAGGACAGGTTCCAGATAATTCAAGAGTCGATTCCTAAAGTGATCGTCAGCCATCCTGATCCATTCAGAACTTTCCTTTCCCTTCTTGGTCACATGGCAGCGTGTCCGTACATCACTGCCTTTGCTCATTTTTGCTTTTGCTGCCTGCAGCTGTGGCTCCAGAGGGCCTGTTCTCCCACACACCATACCATGGACCTCATCCTAACAGTCCCACCCAAGGTTCTCTCCTCCCTCCACTGGTGGACAGACCCGGGTCAGATCAGCACTAGGATACCCTTCCTCCCATTCTCTCCAAGCATGACGATCATCATGGATATGTGTCATTCGCCAGCTGGGGTGCCCACATGAGCGAGTATATGACACAAGGGACTTGCACTCAGGAATCCCAGTTGCACATCAACATTCTGGAGCTTCGGGCGGTGCAGAGGACATGTCGCGCATTTCTCCTATTCATTCTTTCCTGTCACATGCTCATCATGTCAGACAACACCACAACTCTTTATTACACCAACAAACAAAGGGGCATGTGGTCGCCAGTGCTTTGTGCAGAAATGATTACTCTGTGGGATTGGTGCATTGCCCACTAAATCCTGTTGTCACTGGCCTATCTTCCGGGGACTGAGAATGTGATTGCAAACTCTCTAAGAAGGCAGTTCATGGTTGACCCTGAATGGGAACTCCACGATGCCATAGTCAATGACATTTTCACCCAATGAGGGACTCCAACCACAGGCCTCTTTGCCTCCCATGTCAACAACAAATGCATCTAGTATTGCTCCAGAGGAGGCCTCTGTGCCCATTCCCAGGGAGATCCCCACATCATCTGCTAGTCGGACCAGGCAGACTAGCTCTTCCCCCACTACCGCTACTGGCGCGTGTCCTCCATAAGATCGGGTGGGAGAGGGCCACAGTTATTCTAATTGCCCCATTTTGGCTTTGCCTGTACTGGTTTCCCCTCCTTCTCTGCATGTCAGTGTGTCCCGTCCCCCCCAACTTCCACTGCCAGCATTCCCGGAACTGCTCACGCAATACAGGAGCAAGATCAGACATCCTAATCCACAGATACCTCACTTCAGAGTTTGGTTTTTGATGGGCATCTTTGCTAGAATGGGAATGTTCGTTGGCAGTACAAGACATCCTCTCAAGTAGCAGGAAAGAGTCCACGAGGCATTCCTATCAAGCTAAGTGGAAATATTTCACTTCCTGGCCCAACAGAGTGGTCAAGCCCTTGAGAATGTGAATATTCCCCTTATTTTGGACTACCTTCTGTCCCTGAAGGCATCAGACCTTGCTCTTAATTCTGTCAAGGTGCACATGGCAACTATTAGTGCTTTCCACCCCCCATGGAAGGACACTCTGTATTTATGCATCTATTGACTAGCGGGTTTTGGAAGGGACTCCTTTAGACCTATCCACCCATTCAACCTATTGCCCCCACAATGGGACCTCAACCTTGTTCTTTTGACCTTAATCAATTCGCCCTTTGAACCTTCAGCCTCATGGCTCTGTCTTTCCTTTCCACGTAGGTCACCTTCTTGGTTGCTATTACTTTTGTGAGAAGGATAGGCAAACTGGGGCCATGTTAGTGGACCCCCATTTTACCACGTTCCATATAACGAGGTTTCTTTGCGTATGCACCCCAAGTTTCTGCCAAAGGTTGTATCCCGCTTTTACCTTAATCAGCCAATACACTTAGCTGCTTTTCTTCCCAAAGCCTTGCACTTTGACAGAGGAGTGCGTCTTCACTCCCTCAGGTTTCAGAGTAGCAGCCGTGTTAGTCTGTATTCGCAAAAAGAAAAGGAGTACTTGTGGCACCTTGGAGATTAACAAATTTATTTGAGCATAAGCTTTCGTGAGCTACAGCTCACTTCATCGGATGCATTTGGTGGAAAATACATGGAGATTTATATACACACACAGAGAACATGAAACAATGGGTTTTATCATACACACTGTTTTTTGTTTTTTTTCCCACCAAATGCATCCGATGAAGTGAGCTGTAGCTCACGAAAGCTTATGCTCTAATAAATTTGTTAGTCTCTAAGGTGCCACAAGTACTCCTTTTCTTTTTGCGAATACAGACTAACACGGCTGCTACTCTGAAAACTGTAAGGAGAGTGATTACTTGAGATGAGTCCAACAAGATGAGACAGGCCCAACAAAGAAAATAACAGAACGCCACTTGCCATCACCTTCAGCTCCCAACTAAAACCTCTCCAACGCATCATCAAGGATCTACAACCTATCCTGAAGGACGACCCATCACTCGCACAGATCTTGGGAGACAGGCCAGTTCTTGCTTACAGACAGCCCCCCAGTCTGAAGCAAATACTCACCAGCAACCATACACCACACAACAGAACCACTAACCCAGGAACAAAAAGAAAAGGAGTACTTGTGGCACCTTAGAGACTAACAAATTTATTAGGTGCCACAAGTACTCCTTTTCTTTTTGCAAATACAGACTAACACGGCTGCTACTCTGTAACCCAGGAACCTATCCTTGCAACAAAGCCTGTTGCCAACTCTGTCCACATAGCTATTCAGGGGACACCATCATAGGGCCTAATCACATCAGTCACACTATCAGAGGCTCGTTCACCTGCGCATCTACCAATGTGATATATGCCATCATGTGCCAGCAATGCCCATCTGCCATGTACATTGGTCAACTGGACAGTCTCTACGTAAAAGAATAAATGGACACAAATCAGAGTCAAGAATTATAACATTCAAAAACCAGTCGGAGAATACTTCAGTCTTTCCGGTCACTCGATTACAGACCTGAGGGTGGCTATACTTCAACAAAAAAACTTCAAAAACAGATTCCAACGAGAGACTGCTGAATTGGAATTAATTTGCAAACTGGATATAATTAACTTAGGCTTGAATAGAGACTGGGAATGGATGAGTCATTACACAAAGTAAAACTATTTCCCCATGTTATTTCTCCACCCCACCCCCCACTGTTCCTCAGATGTTCTTGTTAACTGCTGGAAATAGCCTAGCTTGCTTGTCACCATGAAAGGTTTTCCTCCTTTCCCCCTCCCTGCTGCTGGTGATGGCTCATCTTAAGTGATCACTCTCCTTACAGTGTGTATGATAAAACCCACTGTTTCATGTTCTCTGTGTGTGTATATAAATCTCCCCACTGTATTTTCCACCAAATGCATCCGATGAAGTGAGCTGTATCTCACGAAAGCTTATGCTCAAATAAATTTGTTAGTCTCTAAGGTGCCACAAGTACTCCTTTTCACTCCCTCAACGTGTGCAGGGCCATGGCCTTCTACCTGCAGAGAACGAGATCATTCAGGAAGTCCCCTTGACTGTTTATCGTTATAACAGAAAGGATTAAGGGATAAGTGATATCCACTCAGAGGATTTCCAAATGGGTTTGGGGTGCATTATGCTCTATTGATTATTGGGACTGTCTCCACCCCTTGATATGACCCCACTCCACAAGAGCGTAAGCATCAATTACAGCTGTGCTTCAAAATACACTGCTTGTGAACATATGTAAGGTGGCCACCTGGAGTTCGGTACATACTTTTGCTTCACATTAAGCCTTGGAACGAGATTCTGCGATGAATGCCTCATTCCACGGAGTCGTTGTCCAGTCAACGGTTGCGTTATCTCCTCACACACGCCTCCTCATGACTTGGTACTGCTTATTAATCATCCTCAGTGGAATACAGTATGGACCATCACTCAAAAAAGAAGAGGTGGTTACTTATCTGTGACTGCAGGGTCTTCGAGATGTATGGTTCCTATTTGTGTTCCAATACCACCCTCCTTCCCCTATGCTGTGGATCTCTCTTGAATTGTGGTAGTGAAGGAACTGAGGGCATGGTTGGTCCGCCCTGCCCTTTATCGTCTCCTGGGACAAAACCATGAGGCGGACCAAGGTTGCATGCACGGACCAACGGACATTATTACTTTCAAAATCTCCAGCTCCGGACATGTGATGCACGCGTGTTACCCTCAGTGGAATATAGATAGGGACCACTCATCTCGAAGAACCTCCAATTACAGGTAAGTAACAGGTATTTACTGCCATGATTCTTCTTCAGTGGTTTCTTGTCCACTTCGTCACGTGAACACTGTTTCAGATTCAAACCCATTCTTCGAGCCAGAAAAAACACCACCTAATTATGCTCAAAAAAGCAGCAATAAAAGTTAAATGTGAAAGTTTTAAGCCTGTTTTGAAGAGAGAACCTCATGGCTTTGTGGAAGTAGGGAAGCTAATTCAGAGTATGTGTGATCCTCCATGGAGGCCAAACAGAACTGGCAGGGTTTCAAGAGGGGCCAAGTTAAGCCCTATCTCAGTGATCGATATATCTTCTATGGACTGAAGGCAGGATGGCAAGAAGAAAAATTCCACTGTAGTAGTAATGAACTTTAATTATGAGAGAGAAATTATCTCCCATCACTCAGGCAAATTACAGTGTAATCCACTCAGATTAGTCTGTACATGTGTAATTTGATTAGTATACCTGGATGAGTGGCATAAGTGGATTATTCTGCACACAGCAATCATGAACCTTTTCAAATGTTTGTTAAAGCAACATTATGAACCTTAATTGCTCATTTCCAGTAGTTAGACACTCATGCTACAATTCATAGTTATATATTACCAAGTGCTAGCTACTAATAGAAATGTTTTATTACTGGGATTTCTGGTACATAATTGCTGCATTCCAAGTTACTTTAGAGAATGCTTTAGTAATTTGATTATAAGGGAGGGAAAGAAAGTCTCAACAGAAACTTCTGCACCCAATTAAAGAAGCTTCACTGATTGTAGCTACAATGTTGTCACTTGATTTACTGTTTGTATTGTTGATTAAAAAAAAAAAAAGTAAGTAGACTGGTGGCAGAACTAATGGGGTGGTAAGATTAATGTATAACATTTTGGTATATGCACTTAATTGTATTTTACTCTTCCATGCTTCTTGGCTTAATAATGTAATTCCATGTAAATACAAAATGAAGGTTAAGCAAAGCACTCTGAAGAAATACCAAAGTTGAAATTGTATGCGAAACCTTTCCACTGGCCACCATATGTATGCATTATGATATAGTCTATAATTTCAGTGTAAAATTATTTTCCAAACACAACATATAAACTTTTTCCCTAAAATCTTACAAAAACTATTACATGGTATAGTAACACAAATTTCATTGTCAGAATGGTCTAGAATATCTTTATTGAGAAATTCTGTAATGTCTTCTCTCACAAGTATTTTAATAATTTAGTCCTAACCACGTATTATACAATTTCTTTTCAAATGGCAGCAAAGCTTCCCTTAACTTGAAATGTAAGTGATTTATATATGCCAGTACACTTTAACCATTACTCTGTTAATGGTTAGTTTGCATTAAGCTGTGGCTTATTGTGCACTTTTCATTTAAAATGACTTCCATGGATTGGTTAGAATGAATGCTGGTACACAGTACTACAAGACCTATAATTGTAGAAAAATATGGCATTTCCTAATTAAATTCTGAAGCATGGAACTGTAATGCTCTCTTAATGTAACTGCTTTTATGAAATTTCTGTTTAAAAAAAAAAAAATGAAAAGGAGCTTCATTCTCCTTGTCTTTTGAAGATCTGCTCCGATGCCAAAAGGCTATCTTTGGTCAGACCAAGCGTGGAAAAATTCAGCCCAAGTAGTGGGATTTAAGGAAGGTTAGGAGTGACTAAAAACACCTCTCAATATAAAATGACCAAAAATTATTTTGCAGGCTCTTCGCAAAGCCTGCATTCCAAATGAGGGCAACTTCTCCCTTATCCATTTTCCCTGAAAATGAGGTTCTGCCCTCTTTCAGATACACCATGGAAGGGAACTTTTTTTCCTTTGGCAGGCTGAGCTTTTTCCTGTCCCCGTCTCTTCTCCCTCCGCTCCCTTCCTTCACAAAGCAAGGACAGTTTGGAGTGTTTGTTAATTCAAGACTGCTTGCTATCTCTCCCTGGAATCTTCCAAGGTAGACTTGAAGGAGCACTTCTTTTCAGCGTTCAGAAGCCTCCAAGCTAAGTTGATTTCTTTCCCCATCCAACAGGATCCTCTACTGAAAAGATTACAAGTAAAAAGAGAACCAAAAGTACAGTCTTCAGTAATATCAAGGATGCTGCTCTCATCTTCTCTAAGAGTTTTCCCCTTAATGACTTCAACCAGGACTCCCTCTAAAGCAATTTATAGTATAATGTTGGTACTTAACAGATAATGAATGGAGGATGATGATGATGATGATACAGGCAAAGGTCATGTTTCTTTCAGCCATCACACGCCAAGACAAAATAGGGTATGTGGTGGTTTAGCGCTAGCTTCTGTTCATCTTTCCCATATTCACAATACTTCTTTCCTGAAAAGGGAAAACCCAGACCATTGTTTTTCAAAAAGGAAAACCCTATAAAAGGAGTTTTTTCCCCTCTAAACAGCATAGGAAGAAAAGACAAAATCCCCTGTCCACAAGCACTCTTCTCCATATTTTTCATACTCTCCAGAGGCCAAGGGTTCTGAAGATTAAGAAGGTTTTTTTCCTGCTAAAACTTTGAGGGCTAAATTGTGAAATGATCAGTTACCTATATATTTTGTGAGGAAAGCTATAACAAGATCCAGTGGCTGGAAGCTGAAGTTTTAATTTAAAAAAAAAAATCAGACTGAAAATAAGATGCAGATTTTAACAGGGAGGGTAGTTAAACATTAAAGAGCATAGCAAGGGATATGGTAAATTCTCCATCTCTTTGTCTTTTAAAGACTGGATATTTTTCTACATGATATACTCTAGCTCAGCCACAGGTTAGTGGGCTCGATGCAGGGGAAATTCTATGGCCTTTTATGCAGAAGGTCAGGCTAGATGATTATAATCTCTTTTGGCCTTAAAAATCTATTAAATGAAATAATCCAGAACCATTAAATTCCAAAGTATCCAAGCCATTCCACCAAGACTGCACAGCCAGTAGGAGGTACTGTCTCTTTTCCTCTAGAAAGAAATTCCAGATCCTATTTTGTTCATTCCTTGGAGAATGCCACAAAATGTAAGTGGGAGTTTCTTAATAAAAGACTTTCTAAGCAATCTCAAAAGTTCTCAAGAAAACGTGGGTCCCTTCGGAAGGCGAATTCCTGCATATGATATCCATGACTAGGAGAGTGGAATCAGCGCTTCATGAGGTCTGCAAGGTGTTGGCTGCAGCCCAAGTGTCTACAGCTTCCACCCTGCTCTGCATGAATTATTTTTGCCTTGGCTGACAATTTTCAGGAGGAAGTGCCAAAAACAATCCAGGAAACATAAATCAAGTGTTTCAGAGATTTCTTCATCAGCAGCAGTTATTTAAGACTTCTTTCTGGATTCATTTCAATTCTGAAGACAGTTGCAATGGGCAGAAGGCACCATTAGTTAAGATAACAAAAAACAGATTTACATGTTAAACATCTGGTGTCGGGTTCCAAATATTCTTGGGGAAAGCTTTTCTGGAAGCTTCTTGTCAAAGTTATCAGTAAAGAAATCATTTCCCCCTCCAACAAGGTAGGGATTACAAATCCATTTGCAAGAATAAAGGAATTCTTAATACCTAGAGGGAGTTCACTCTGTGTTTAGCTGGCTGAGCAGGAAGGAGATGGAATGGAGTCTCTACTAGTCAAGAATGGCAATAGTTGAAACTTTTTACATCCAAACAAGATACTGAAAGCATGCTGTTCTTTTCCAGACATGCTTGCCTTAGACGCTCTTTCCAAAGCCTGTTTACAAGAGCTCCTATGTGTCCTTCAGCATCTCTGATCTTCAGAACAGATGAGATCTGACTGAGAAAGTCCTCCATTTTATTAGTGGCACCTCTTCGACCTTGGTGGCTATGTTATGCAGACTTCATCTCAATAATCCTCCCTTCTATCTCTGCTTCTTTTCTTCATAGTCCCCCCCATATTAAGAGGCAGCCATTAAAAAAATAGTTATTCCAGTCTGTGGTTATAAACACATTTCGGCTCTTCAGAAAGAAATCTGCCAATTGGGATTTGTTTTAATCTGGTTTCAGGTAGTGCTCACCCATTGTGCTAGGCAGTGTACAGAAATGCAGAAAGAATGATTCCCTGTCTCAAAGAGTTTATAATCTGTTAAGACAATATAGGGGAAATTCAGTACATGGTGCAGAGCCAAGCATACCACAGCCAAATTCCCAATTTCGTACAGGAGAGCTTGGGCCCAGTTCTCTGTTTCCCTACATTGTGTTTAGTCATTGGTAGCAGTGTCAAGATGGGGTCAGGTTCTGTCAAATCACAATGACAGCATTTGATGCCACTTTGCAGTACAAATTACAGTAATGTCAAGCTCCTTGTCTCTAGGTCTGAAGTCCAACGCTCTGTGCCAGCATACTTTGACAATATCAAATATTTCGAGTGTGAACAAACCAAGACTAATCTCCTCTCCACGTCAGGCAATTTCTGAGGACAAAAATTAATAAGCCTTAGAAGGCAATATGGAGTAATCCCCTGAACTCTCCACCCGGATTTGAATGCCTTAACAAACCTTCCTCTTGGACCTCTTCACCAAAAGTCTTCATTCTCTCAGCAACGCAGCTTTTTAAACTGGGTGGTGGTTTTCCTACACCCAACATTCATTCCTAAGATTATCGCACATTTTTCACTGCTTTCAGGAGGAAGTCCGCCCTCTCTCCCCCCTTTTTGTCAAGGCTATGTTCGTCCAAAATAAAGTCTGATATATTTGGGATGTGCAAAGAGCACTCCATAATTATTTCAAGGTTTTTCAGAAAATCTCCTGTCAATCCACTGCGGAGAGCAAAACAAGGCATCAGAATAATCTGTTTCTGGGTGACTGAAACTGTGCATCAGGAAAGTGTATCAGGGTTCCAAAATCAGTTATAGACCATCAGACCAGGACTGTTTCTAACTTCTGATCAGAAAATTCTTATGCCACTTATGAAGCCATCTCGTCATTTGTCCATATTATAGACAGTACAACTTGGACATAGTTTTCTGCAGATTTTGGTCCCTCCCTGCAGTTTTCTTTGCTGTAAAAATCTCAGTAGGGGTAAAAGACATGGCTGTATTTGGTGTGTGGGCGGGGGGAATTGTTCTTAACTGATTATCTTTTCTTTGACTAGCCAGGTGCTCTATTCCATCCTTCATTATAGTTATTGTTTTGTTAATCGGTTATGGCCAAATTGCCTTCTCTGCCCAGTAGAAAGATACCTTTCACAGAGTAGGATTGTTAATCTGCAGTCATGAAGTTAATAAATATGTTGAAATTCTGGAAATACTCTCTGGCAAGGTTTCAAGAAAGGTCTAGTTCGGCCTCCGATCTGCACAGCAGAATGAAAAACCCACATTAGGAATAATGAACCTTGTTGTTTGGAGATGAGAAATTATTTGATAATGACAAAATTCTGTCTTAAAGTATATAGAATAGAGCAGTTTTAATATCTGAGGGAAATGCTTTTCTTTGTATTTTAACTGTGTTTGGGGTTGTTGTTTCTTTTAAAACAGTCTTTAAACCTGAAGAGCTGCGCCAGGCTCTCATGCCTACCCTTGAAGCATTGTACCGGCAGGACCCAGAGTCCCTTCCTTTCAGACAGCCTGTGGATCCTCAGCTCCTAGGGATTCCAGTGAGTTAGCATTAAATCCTTCGTGGTATACGTATATATGCATGTATGATCTCATAATTCTTATTTTTATAAACTTATTTGGCCTAATATCTTTGTGCTTGTTCAAGTTGTATATGGCCATGGGAACATCAGCTGTGTGCCCTTAAAGTTTTCTCTCCTTGAGTTCCAATTAAGAGTTAAGAATGAATGTCTGAATTTCCATGGGAACCAGAATGTACAAGTTGCTCTTCTTCGAGTAGTGACCTTATGGGTGCTCCACTTCAGGTGCAGATGAGCCTCTCAAACTTGATTGGAGACGTTCCATTAGCAGTGTATGTTTGGCCCCCACCTGCACTCTATACAGCCTCGGGCCACCCATCGAGGATACATATGGCTCCACAGGTGAACCCTTCCTCAGTTCCTTCTTTACCACCTTGACCCAAGATGGAGCTCTAGCATGTCTGCCTCGTCCATTCTTCAGCGTGTTCTACAGTTGTTCTTTTAGTAAGTTTAGTGTTTCTAGTTAGTGTTACTTCCTTTAGTATAGAATTAGTTAGATGATATTGAGAGGATTGACTTTTTCCTCTCCGTTTTTCAAACACTACCTCTCTTGTCAGGAGGCTATGCCTGTCAGCAACGGTCACTCTAAGTGCATCTGCTGCTTGGGAGAGTTCCGTATCTAGCAAAAGTGTAACTTTTGCTTATCTCTCAAGTCTAGAGTATGAAAGAATTGAGAGACCAAACTAAGACTTCTGATGATGGAGCATTCCCTCCCTTCCACCTGCTTTCAAGTTATGTCAGGAGACATATATTTCCCCCCTCCCCATGTACGTCTGTTTCCAGACAGATCCAGTGCCCCTCCAACCTCAGCCCAGGTCTCCCCTAAGAAGGGGGGAAGACTTTTTGGAGGACTCAGAAGACTTCAAAGAAGAGGAGCTCTGTCTCCCACCACAAGGAGCCAGCTCCCAAAGGCCCCAATTGTATGCTAAGTCTGTGGTGCTGAAGGCCTTGACCCCTGGCTTGGTACCGCGGACGCAAAAGGCTCTTCCTCCAGTACTGGTTGGGCCGGGAGATCCTAGAGCACTTTGGAGAAGCATGTTTCCGGCAGGCCCCCAATACCATCTGTGAAGGACAGGGAGGTGAAGCCTAGGATGCACACTCCGTTAGAATGGCACTGTTTGTCAGACTTAACATTTCATCAGTACCGGGCTAATCAAAGCACCAGACGCTTTCAGCCTCGGCACTGTGTTCCAAATTGACAGTACCATCCACCTCAGCTGCTGCAGAATATCGATCCACTCAGTACCACAGGCATTTACTCCAGGAACTTGTCTGTTTTAGATGAGCCAGAGTCTCCACTAGTTCTGGGTACCAAACAACTTGGTACCAAGATCCCGGTCTCCAGATTAACATTGTTTCCCAGTACCACAAGACTCTCCGCCTTTTTCTGCTGATGTCCCACCATTGAAGGAGATTGAGGAGGATGAAGTTAGACATTATCAGTGCACGGTTCCACTCGGCATCCATACAGGAACCTGTATCCTCATCCATGACAGGAAAGGTGGGATCAGTCCTGGGCACCATCTACTCTCTGGTATGGGGCCCCCCAGTTACTATACTTGGATCCTTGAGTTGTGTTAGCAGCAATTTGCGAGACCTCCGGCTCTGTTGCACTGGGGGTGGGGTGAAGCGCTGCACAATTCCATCTACTAAACCCCCAACATGAGGAGACATTTAAAGAACAAAAAGAAAAGGAGTACTTGTGGCACACCTTAGAGACTAACAAATTTATTTGAGCATAAGCTTTCGTGAGCTACAGCTCACTTCATCGGATGCATTCGGTGGAAAATCCTTTTCCACCGAATGCATCCGATGAAGTGAGCTGTAGCTCACGAAAGCTTATGCTCAAATAAATTTGTTAGTCTCTAAGGTGTGCCACAAGTACTCCTTTTCTTTTTGCGAATACAGACTTAACACGGCTGCTACTCTGAAACCCATTTAAAGAACAGGAGACAAGGGTTGATAAGGAATCCGCCCATAAACTCCTATTTTATCCTCCTATCTGGATGAGGCAGTCATGTCACCGCCATCACCACTAATGGCCAACGATTTTCAACAATTCAGGGACCTTGTGAAGAGGGTGGCTGACACCCTTCAGATAACTCTTGAGGTCAAAGACTCGCAACGCAAGCTGCTGGACATTTTGCATTTGGCAACACTCACCTGAGTAGCACTATCCATTAATGAAGCGCTCCTGGATCCAACAAAGAATGTGACACGCACTCCTGCCACTATCCCAACAACTTGTAAATTGGTGGGTAAGAAATACTATGTTGCTCCTAGAGACTCAGAATTTTTGTTTTTGGACCCTGCACTTAATTCCCTGGTGGTGAATGCTGTAAATAAATGGGCAAACAGCATTACTCGAGATGTACCCCCTATGAAAAAAGACAGAAGAAGTTAGTCCTTTTTGATTGACCTATCTTTTTTGAGATGGGGCAACCAGAACTCCAGACACTATTCAAGGTATGGGCGTACCATGGATTTCTATTACAGCATTATGATATTTTCTGTCTTATTATCCTTTTCCTAATGGTTCCTAACATTCTGTTAGTTATTTTAACTGCCACTGCACATTGAGTGGATGTTTTTCAGAGAACTATTCACAAAGACTCCAAGATCTCTTTCTTGAGAGGTAACAGCTAATTTAGACCCCATCATTTTGTATGTATAGTTGAGATTAAGTAGAGAATCTATAGGAAGAATGCTCAAAGAAGAACATGTTAGTTACCCCGTGCAATAACTGTGGTTCTTTGAGGTGTGTCCCCCTATGGATGCTCAACTACCCACCCTCCGTCCCCTCTGCTTCGGACTGTTCTTTGTTGAACATTTGGATAGAGAGAGAACAGAGGCGATTTGCCTATGCAGCCCTATGTACTCTGTGTGTGGCACACGGTTGTGTAGAACACATGTGCAGGCAGGACAGACACTGCTAAATCTCCGATCAATGGATCAAGAGGTGCATGCGCACCTGAAGCAGAGCACCCATCACACATCTCAAAGAACTATAGCTCTGCACAGGGTGAGTAACCTTTCCTTTCTTAAACAAAATTATCCTATGTATGGTATCTGTTTTAAACACTGATTATTTTTTCTTCTGAAGACCTTCAGTCATCATTTGGATCTAGGAAAATGAAAGATATAGCAGAGTAATTTTAGGAATGTGTTCAGATTTTATAGCACAATAAGATTTTTGGTGTTTTATAGTCACAGAATAAGACTGTAGCATAAAATCATGTCTTAAAAACTGCATTTTGCATCTCTCTAATACTGTAGAATGAGGCCAGGCCTACACTAAAAAGTTAGATTGACCCAGCTATGCCACTCAGTGGTGTGAAAAATCCAGACCCTGAGCGACATAGTTAAGCTGACGTGACCCCTGTTGTAGACAGTGCTAGGTCAACAGAATAATTCTTCTGTTGACCTAGCTACTGCCTCTTGGGTAAGTGGATTAACTGCAGCGACAGGAGAGCCATCTCATTGCTCTAGTGAGTGTCTACAATTAAGTGTTACATCAGTGCAATTGTGCTCCTGTAGCAGTTAAAGTGTAAACATAGCCTAAGTAGATGATGGCCTCATCGGATGGCCATCTGGAATGTAAACCAGTTGTTACAAGGCTGATGATGATTTTTAATAACACACTTTCTCCGCATCCTCTAATAACTCTACACACTTTGCAGAGTGCCTTACAACAAAATAAGAACTCATGCAATATAATAAAAGATCAACTTCTTAGAGTACAGCCACACAGAAACAAGTGAAAGGGCCATCTTTGAAAGAAGAGGTAATAAGTATAGGGTCAGTAATGGTCATTCAACAAACATCTTTTAATGTGGGTGGATGAAGCTTCAAAGTGTTATGTTTTCTCTTTAAGTGGAGCTGGCATAAGGATATTTCATGGGGGAGCAAGTTTTGCACAGTAGACCAACACAGGAAAAATGTGATCATCTGCTGCCTTAGGTTCTGTGGTGGAAACTAAACAGTGTGTTGAGTGCGTGCAGGTTCCCATCAGTTCAAAACTAGAAAAATAACTTTCAAAGATAGCTACTCCAAGCATCCATCACAGAACTTGACTTGTGAATTTGTCCATAGTGTAGTTTGAGCTTTTTATGACCATGAAACTTGGTGACTTAGTGATCTTCTTTGGATCTTGGTTTTTATATTTTTGTTTTTAAATCTGTTTCCCAAAATTCGAAGTTCCTTTGAGAGCTATTAAAAGTTTGAACAACTTTAACAAAACAAGCACAGCAGTTTCTCTCAAACTTGGTCTGTTTTGAACTCCTTAAAGCATCCTCTAACTTGGCCTATGGATTCCAATTTTAAAGACTCAAGTAAAGACATTTGAAAGAAGCAATAGAAATGTTATACATCATGGATAAAATTTTCAAAAGCACCTAAGTAACTTGGGAGACAAGTTCTGTTGTCTTACAATGAACCTTTGGATGTTAAGTCATTTGGGCAATTTTGAAAATTTTACCCACTGTCATTATGGGTTCAGTTCATCTCTGTGTAGGGGGTCATTCTGCACAAGGCCCAAACCCCATTTAAACTCCAGGTAAGCCTCAAAATAGACTGTTTTGCACACATTCGTGGAGACATTTAATCCTTTTGGATGTGTTCAAAATAGTAGGCCCTAGAAGTGCATCTTAAAAATAATGGATGATATTTCTTGTATTTTGAAGGATTACTTTGACATTGTAAAGAATCCTATGGACCTTTCCACCATTAAACGTAAATTGGATACTGGGCAATACCAAGAGCCGTGGCAGTATGTGGATGACGTCTGGCTAATGTTTAACAATGCCTGGCTTTACAATCGCAAGACTTCCAGGGTCTATAAGTTTTGCACTAAACTCGCAGAGGTCTTTGAACAAGAGATTGACCCTGTCATGCAGTCTCTTGGATACTGTTGTGGACGCAAGGTATGTTTTTCAAGTTTATTATTGCTGAAAAACTAAGTAGTTTGACAAAGAAAGTAAAAAAAAAAAAAAAAAAAAAAAAAAAAAAAAAATCTCCTTTAGATACTTACTTTGAATAAAATTAAACTACTAGTTGGAATGGCTAGTAAAAATTAGACTGTTATGTCAACATAGTAAGGAAGTGGAAAATATCTAAAGGATTCTAGCCAAATTTCTATCACTGGCGGTGGTATCATTTTCAATATGAAGTGTTGAAATATTTTGCTATTATACACAATCCCATATATCTTGCACCTTCTTATGCAGATACAGGGTCAGATCCTGAGCTGGAGTAAGCCATTTTGGCTCCATTGAAGTCAAGGGAGCTGAGCTGTTTTATTCCAGCTAAGGATCTATCCACATCAATCCATATTCACTTGAATCTAATAAAAACGTCTCAGTATATTACAATATACTTTTATAGCACGTTCACTACGTTGCATATTCACAATGTAAAATACACTTCAAAGTTTTTTCGCCTTTGTTTTGCAGTATGAGTTTTCTCCGCAGACCTTGTGCTGCTACGGGAAGCAGCTGTGTACTATTCCCCGTGATGCTGCCTATTACAGTTACCAGAATAGGTAAGTCCCAAATTCCTGCATTAGCTGAGGAAACGAGATCCAGTGAGTGACAACACAAGTTTGTCTTTTTGTAGCCTAGCACATACTAAGCAGAATGATGATTAACGTCTCATTTCCTTTATTTCTCTGCTAAATCAGCAGAAAATAAACCTATTGATTGTCCTTCTGTGTGCAACCCTCTTGCAGATAAACCCTTTGGTTTTTTACATTGCAGCTTACAGTTCATGGTATTTATATGCTTGTCAGTTTATAGATTCTACACGGCACCACTTAACTAAAGTTGTTTGTATTTGTCCATTAAATCTGAAGCATGACTTTTAAAAAAAAAAAAAAAAAAAAAAAGCAACTCAGGAGAACATATCTTTTGCCTTGAGAGAGTTCTGAATAATGTGCAGACGTGTCTTCAAATCACTGTCAGAAAGATATCAACTTAAAGGTTTATGTTGGAAAGAAAATGACTGTGGATCATGCCAATTAAATTGCATCTGGTATTTTTAATATGTTGGTGCACAAAATTAGAACCTGGAGAACTTATTAATAAAACAAAACTTCTTAATTCAACTCAGTTTCATGAAGAAGTCTTCGTAATCTAAACAAAATTGAGGCTGTAGTATTGCGTATTCATAGTAACTATGCAAATGAAATTTAAAAGGTTTTCTTTGAGAGTTCATGATAAGTTTGACTTCCATAATAACTTCCAGGATCCCATAAAGAGCTGGGAGGAAAAATAAAGTTACTATTTAAAATTTAATCTTCTGGTTAATAGAGGGAAGAATATATGATTCCATCCATGTTGTTCTGTTTTATTAAACAATGTTTGGAATTAATTTAAACATCAAAATGACACAGCTCTATCATTTTTCTGATATTTTTATCTCCCCCCACTCTTAGAAAATGCATCTATTAGCAATTAAGTTCATCTTCTATTTAGTGTACTTTAATTCATCAGTGCTGTAGTGAGTAACATCCATTAAAAGAAGAAAGAAAAGTTAGCTTTCAGCTTCTTTTAAAAAAGGCTATTAAATGTAAATTAGCTGTGGCTCTAAGAAACTGAGGAGACATTTTTCAAGTTATAGTGTGAAACTTTTTCTTGCCAGAGATTTGACAAAGCTTGAGCCATGCCAACTTGGAGGTTTACTGCAGATTGCCTTTTAACTTGAGTTATGAAGTAAACGTTGACAGCTACCACTTTTAAATTTGATCTCTCTGCACTAAGAAAAATCATGTTAGCACTTCACAAAACTGTAGCATCCAACACAGATGAAGCAGTTCAGTCTTACAGACTAGATGGGGCAAAACTATGTTTTATTTTTATTCCTAAATTGCACTACTGTCTCATAGTCTACAGGGCTGTAGCACAATTCGGAATACACTCAAAACACCAGACCATATTTAACTGCCTGCACTTTCATTTAGTAACCTGGTTATGCAATACAGTTGATTTTTTCATTGTGTAGACATGTGACTCTTGAGGAGGAGTGGATAATGTGGTGTCTTTTTATGGGGCATTTTATGTATTAGTCATTTATATGATGTCCTCAGGTGTATCTGATGGTGATATTATTATACAAGATCCTTCCATGATGGACACATTATAAATGTGTGCAGTAATGATTCACTAGTTTATTACTAAATACTTTGTTACTTTTTTAACAAAAATGGATTGTGTCTGAAACTCTTAAAGATACGGGATAAAAATGTAATGTGGTTCAGATGTCACAGATTTATGATGGTGAAGGAGCTGTTCACAGAAGCTTTAATTTAGTAAAACAGGGAAGTATATTATGGATTGGGCCTTACTGATCCTATGATGTTCAGTCATCATTCATGTGTAGCAACTTTACCTGAAGACTTGCCTTGTAGATAGGTCATGTGGATTTGTTTCTTCTGACTTTATTTCAAAATTTTAAAAACATAAAAGTACTGTAAGGCATGCAGCTCAACTGGTGGTATTTTGCACTGACACACACTGATGTAAAAAGTGTGTTTTTTTTTTCCCACAGTTGCTAAGAGAGAAGAGATCTCATTTGTAAATACAATATCCTGGGATAAGAATTTCAAACTGATCAGACATTTCCTTCTGATTAAACATCCAGATATTTGAATGTCCTTTTTAAATAATGTTTCTTTTTTTCAAGAGGTGATAGATCACTAGGATTGTTCTTTTAAATGCAAATTCAGTTGTTAGAATGCCAGATATATGGGATTGATAGAGCATGGATACCTTCGTTTGGGGTGGGGTGGGGTGGCAAGATTTTATTTGTTGACTAAGTAGTATAGTGCAGTCTCATTTCACTAGTAATTAAACAGATGCATAGTTAGCAACGGTCTCTCCTCCAAAGAAGTTCCAATCAAAATAGACAAAAAAGACATGGTGGGAGAGGAAACAGACACAGAGAGGGAATGTGACTTGACCAGAGTCACACAGTGGATCAGGGTGGGTCTACACTGCAAATAAAAACCTGAGGCTGGTCTGTGCCAGCTGACTTGGGCCCCGGGGTTCGGGCTGCAGCCTGAGCTCTGGGATCCTCCCACCTTGCAGAGTCCTGGAGTCTGGAAGTCTACACTGCAGTTAAATTGCCCCTTAACCTGAGCCCCACAAGCCCTAGTCAGTTGGCACAGGCAAGCTGCAGGTATCTAATTGTAGTGTAAACATACCCTCAGTGACAGAGCAGGTGTTTTGAACACAGGTCTGCAGAGTCCCAGTCCACTGGGGACTGTGTTCTGGTTGAATGAACAGCAGTTCAGTTAGTTTATTTTCCTAACAGAATACAAGTATGTACCAAGTCATGGAAAGCCTATATTCTACTGTGCTTATTCACAGTAACAATTTCCTTGTATAATTCCCTTACCAAAATCCTAGCTTTTACTTAACCAAATAGTAAATTAGCATGAAACAAATTGTGTTTGTCTAGCAAATCCACAGTAGTCTAAATATCCTTGTTTTTCAAATTGTGTTGTAGACATCATTATTGGGGATTGTATAACAGTGTTATCTGAAGCCAGCATATCACAGATTAACTAAATCCTGACAAAGAATGCTCAGTCATTGTGGAACTCAGGCATTTCAGTTAAATAATGGCTACAAAGTAATAAATCAATAGGAGAATTTGGTCTTCATCTGGTTAGTTCAAACCTGAGCTTTTAAACAAAAGGAAATATATTAATTGTTCTGGAAAATATGCTTAATATTTGGGTACAGATTTGAAACTTTCTATTATATACATGATCAATTGCAATGGGCAATTATTTACTTAAAGTATATATGAAGGAAAATTATCTAATTTCAGTCTGGAACTTTGAACCATTAGAGATGTGCATGCAAAGATGTTTGAACCTTTCCTTGATATGAGCCTTGAATGAAACATAGTGCTGTCTTTAATAAGAGGGATTCACAATTATCTAAACAGTCTGCATTTGAAAAGCTTTTCATTTTCAATGTGTTACAAGAACCACATGGTTGTTTTTGTATGACTGGAGTAACCACAGTATTGTGGTGTTGCTGTAGATTTTAATCTTATAATATTGACTGCATGCATGCAAAATTGTTATAAAAAACTCAAAGCTACAGGCAAGTCTCATTTCTTCTATGCAATTCCGTATTCATCATAATATATCTATAAATAGAGTATAATCTGGGCGATCTGATTGTATAGACCTTCAGACCCTTTAGGTATCGTATTTCAGTTTTTTTGTTTTCTCATTTTAATTATTTCATGGAACTCAATCCCTGTGAGTAGTTAATTCTGTAGGGGGCTGTGAGCTCTGGTTCTGATCCAGCAAAACACTGCAGCATGTGCTTCTCTTCATGCATATGCATAAGTGCTTTGATAGATTGGGGCAGGAGTGCTCAGCATCTTGCAAAATAGAATCTGTAATGGTCACAGTATGAATAATGAATCAACTAGCCCTAGAAACTAATTGAATCAGTAAAATGTTAATTTGTATAATGCCTTCACTGTTTGAATAACATGCAGCCTAGGGGTCCATTGTGGTTACTTATTGCTCAGTCTCGTAAGTGTTTTCAGAGACTATCAACTTAATCTGAAAGTGTATCAGAATTAACAGTTTCCAAAACCATTTAAATGCAAAAAAATTCAGTGGAGCCATGACCATTGATTTCTCTAGTTATAGCAGTACCTATTTGGCCTAGGTGTTCAATTTGACTCTGCAAATGAGCAGCCTTACTATAAAGAAAAGAAAGGCGTTTGCTGTAACTGAGAAAATGTTAATATGTACACTCACATACACCAGTATTTATTCCGGCCAAAGTGTCAGAAATAGGCAGAATTCAGAAACAAAGTTATTAGAAGTAGAGTATGTGCAATTAGTACTCTCTGCCAAAATGCTCTTCCGCTTAATTTATAACATGTCTATTGTCCATCTCAATCCCCTACAATAAAAAGGTAACAAGTTAGATCTTCTGCCTCCTCTGCATCATTCTGGCAGCTCCAAAGTCGTCCTTCATTTAGGGAAAAAAAAGCATATTTTTAACTTGTGTTAAAGTAATTCATGTTAACTAATGCACATAAAGTCCTAGTGAAGACAAGACAGTTGCAGTTTTAACTCATGCTAGCTAGTTGAGGTAAACTCTGGGAGAAAGTGTAGGCTCCAAGATTTGGGACCTTCAGATAGCTCTTTTGCAGCTCCCTTCCTCAGCTGCATCCAATGGTTATTGGGTACCACTGAGGAATTAAGTTCAATTTGTTTGAATTTGGGTTGTTTTACAAATGCTTTAAAATTTACATCTTACTACAAACATAACGGTTAGTGCCGGTCACAAGAAGAAAGTTCCGCTCAATACATTTCAGTAAGAGCCTGCAAATGACTTCGCTGTTTCCATGAAAATACAGCATCGGAAAGCTGTCACCTGGATTACAGTAGTGGGAGAGGGGAGGTATTTGAATGAATGAAGGGGCAAGCAACCCTATTTATTTCCATCTCATACATTGTTGGTTCAGTGTGGCATTCTGAGTCCTATTCTGATGCCTTTTATGCTCATCACTTTTACCTATAGATCTGGTGTTGAGTACTAAAACTGCATTTTACTGTGCTTCCATTGGTGCTTATACTCTCTTCTCACTCTTAAACCTTCATACAGCTCTTTTTATTTTGATGATCCTGTGTGGCCAGTTTTACTTTCTATGGTTGTGGCCTATATTTGTTAACTTTGTTCATGTTTTAAGTCATACCCTTTCCAAACATTTAGATTTTTTTTTCTTTTGTATTGTTTACAATTCTGATAACTTTGGTTCCAGTTCATCTGCTACAAAAAAATCTGTGTAACTAGATTTTTTTTTTTCAAATGCAGATTGTATCTTTAAGTAGACCTCTCATTTACTCAACTCGGTTTACTAAATCATAGCAATGTTTTTGCTGAGTATCATGGATTGGCTGATGGTTGGTCTAGTGACCCAAAATTGTAACCTGCTTTACATTCAATTTGCAAAGCTTCATTGCAGATCTTTAATGTACAACTAAAATATATTGTATGTATGTGCAATATATAAAAAGTTGTTCACATATATACATATATTACTTGTATTCATATATAAATGGCTGGAAACTCTGACCCATAAGTGCATTTCTGTTAAATGTTTGTCTAGAGTATGGATTTGGTTTCATTTGTATTAATATACAGTTAGCTGAGCACTTGGTCACATTTCATTTTATAAACCAAATAACTTTTGAATCTCTAATATTTTTATAGATTTTTCAACATTAGGATTATTTCTGCCTTTGCAGTTTTACAATACATCATTGAATGCTTTTGGCATATCTTCCCTTTTTTTTTTTACTCTCTGTGGAAATATTTTTCAGGCTTTTTGACAGGGTGTTCTTTTCCAAGGAAACTCATTAATTCTTACGCCTGAAATTATACAGCATTTTCTCTAACTAATGAAAATCAAATCCAAATTCTTAAATTTGAAGGATATACAAATGTAGCACTTAACAGCTACTTATAAATGATTCCAAAATTTTGAATTTGATTGACAACCTATTATTTGTTAGTACTGATGGCCTGTAATGTATAAAATGAGACCGAATGCTAATCTGTGCTTTGCCTTGGCTTTCTGCTCTGTGTTGTCTTGGTGTTTGCATCTTACCTCTTATGTCTGTGCTGTTTGTTCCCTTCCCTGTTCTCTAATCCTGCCCTTCCCTTCCCTCTGTTCCTTTTCATTGTCCACACTGACCCATCAATCAACCAACAACGCCCCCCTTTTCGTCGTGGTGATCTGCCCTGCTCTGATTGATGGCTCCGTTGCTTGGGTGGCTGTGTAATATGATGGACCAGTTCACCCAAATATGGCCTTCTTGCTGACAGGTATCACTTCTGTGAGAAGTGTTTCACTGAAATCCAGGGGGAGAATGTTACCCTGGGTGATGACCCTTCACAGCCACAAACGTAAGTAATCATGATTCTTCTTAATGCTACATTTAAAATAATGGAAAAGAATTTTCAGTCTTGATTTGGTTGTCTGAAATTGACCATTTGCTGCTTTTAGGGTAAGTTAAGGGAAGGTGTATAGTTTCTTACTAGGAGAAGGTTTATATGGGTACAGGTGACTTACTGTTACAGTGTCAGACATTTATCAATATTCCCTGTCTTCATTTCTTTTATTTGCCACACTCCTTGATAGCTGCCCATGTACCAATGATTTCAGAGACAGCAGACACTAAAAAGTGTAAACAGAAAGCAAGTTTTAATGATTCATTGCTTATTTGCATCTGCTAGTGAAACAGGGCAATACTGCTGGAAAGCCTGATCTGTAACCTTCTTGAAGCACTCATTTCATGAATGAATGCTATAGCTTGTTTTCAGCCTGACAGACTGGCTTGAAGTGAGGTGCAACAAGGCTTACAGTCAAGACCAACTATTTTTGGAGAGGGCTTCTTTACTTACTGCAACTTTCCTAGGTTTTTTTGCATTTTATATTGGATCTTACATTGAGTATATTTGTGTAGTAATCATAGTGCTTTTAGCTTACTACACAATTAACTAGTTATGCTAACTGAAAAAATACATGTTAAAATAAAAATGAGTAGAATTGCTTTGTCTAAACAAAACATGAATTCCCCTGGTGTGCTTTCTTCTTCAGACTTGAGATTTCAATCATTTGCTGCAATTCAGGTGATCGTGATAAGGTCTTAGCTTCACCTGATGTAATGCTGGCAATAGGAAAATTTCATTTTACTCTTTCTCTTTAGAACAATCTCAAAAGATCAGTTTGAAAAGAAGAAAAATGATACACTAGATCCAGAGCCGTAAGTATTATGTCATCTTTTTTTATTAAAAAAGTTAACCCGACTTTCTGATAATCACTGTGTAGTTATTACAGCTACTACTTCCTTCAGTGGCCAGCATTTCAGAAACGGGAAACTATATAGCCAGAGCAATCCTCTTCCCCATCTCCACCCAAATAGGTAGCAAAATCTTTATATAGAGTTCTTAGCCCTTTGTATGGCAACTTTTAAACATACTATATTTGGGGGAAAATGTGCCTTTAATATCTTGTACTTCTATAGAACTTTTCATTAAAATGGGGTTGCAACCCACTTTGGGGTCCCGACCCATAGTTTGAGAATCGCTGAACTAGGTGTTAGGTTGACAGTAAGCTTGAGCAACTTTACTCAACCTGTGTTTGCAACAGTTAGTTGAAAACGAAAATAGATGGAGGTCATAGAATACCTGTTTTTTGCAAGCAGAATTCCCTACTTCAGTCAATAGGAAATTTAGCTTAAATATGGATGACCGGTAGGACCCAGGGAAAGGGTCTAGAAAGTAAGAGTTTGGACAAAGGACCATTCTCATTCTCTTTTGGGCCCACAACATTTTGACAGTTCCTTGTTAACTTAAGTGTATTATACACATTTTTAGATCTTAAATATAATGGCAGACTATATCCAGTTCCATTTTGGTGTGGAAATATTTTTCATTGGTCTATAAATTTTCCTTAATGA
Organism: Dermochelys coriacea; assembly: GCF_009764565.3. Taxonomy (NCBI): domain Eukaryota; kingdom Metazoa; phylum Chordata; order Testudines; family Dermochelyidae; genus Dermochelys; species Dermochelys coriacea. The sequence continues at coordinate 33,548,341 of NC_050077.1, read as the reverse complement.
GATTACTAGCAAGGTAAATATATTTAATTGATACCCATCCACATAATCTTGTTTTATTGTTGAAAGGTAGCCCTCTGGAGAATTACCTGCCTAACAAACATTGACCTTGTTTTTGTAGTTTCATACTCTTTATCTCTAAGGAAATTAAGGTAGCTTTTTTTTTCCTTTTTCTTCCAAGATTTGTTGATTGCAAAGAATGTGGTCGGAAGATGCACCAGATTTGTGTGCTACATTATGATATTATTTGGCCGTCAGGGTAAGTAGCCTTAGATGGGTTTTAGCCTTTCTTCTGCAATTATAATGAAACTCTTAACTGTGTAGATCCTGTTGAGCTGTTGATTTACACACACTAATTCTCTTTCAGGGACCACATATAAAGAGACAAACCACCTGCAAATGAATTTTTAATTTGGTTGTTAGTGGCTCCTTTGCATATTCAAGCTAAAATATGTAGGGAGAAACTTGTCCACATTGTTTCCTCTTTCTAAATTACTTACTGTTTGTAAAAGTTGGATAAGGGTAGGGGATAAATATTAAAAGAAAGATAAAATGAATGTGCAATATTAGTTACTCATTTGGTGGAATGAGTAAACCAACTCTAAAGCATTTAACATTTTCTGAACTTGATATACTTAAATTGTTCCTAATCCGTATTAATGATGAGACAGTAGTTCGGAATGATTTTTTTTCCATTCATTTTTTTTCTGACTACTACTATTAATAGTAAAAGTGTTTTTAATGGTGGATTAAGCTAGCTGGGGCTGTTTATACTAAATTATCAGCAAAAATTTGTTTTACAGCTTTGTCTGTGACAATTGTCTGAAGAAAACTGGTAGAACACGTAAAGAGAACAAATTCAGTGCTAAGAGTAAGTTTGTGTGGTTTTTTGTTCATACATTTCAGAATGTCTTCAACCTTTATCTTGCCTGTGCTCCCGCCCCAGTACCTTCCATTCCAAATTCTAGTATATGTTAGGCTTGCAGAGGAGATCTCCCCTACCACTGGTGCAGCTTCACTAATGCTAGCAATATTAGGAGTACTAGTGCAACAGTGGCTGCCATTATTTTACTCAGTGTCATGTAGACCTGCTCTTCACAGGTCTCGATCATCAGTGCCTGTGTCCTGGAGTTGCACCATGGTTAGTGCACTGGTGAGAGATTTCTCAAAGGCTAGTGTATGCAGAACTCAATGAACAGCACAGAATTCACTGTTAAGTGGAAGTGATTATATTGGATGGTGCTGAGAGCTGAACTTCTGATTTTGAGCAGTTGGGGTTTTTTGCAACATATATATATATTTCTAATTCTGAGGTATGAAATAAAGCAGAAACTCAAAACTAAATACATAGATTGCTGATTAAACTTAGACTAGTTTCCATGTAGCCTCAAAACAGAAATAAACGTCTGACATGTCTATGCTTGGCAATCAACAAGAATTAAAATATACAAGTTGTGCAGACTCATACTGTGGTAGTCCATGCACTTCTGGTGTAATTCAGGAATGTTAAATGATCAGTTTCCTTTTACAGCTCTCTCTGCCTTTCGAATTAGTATAAAGTAATAGAAATTCTCAGTTTGAATAGACATCATACTTAGTTGTCATGTTTTATGTCTAGAACTTTTCAAATACATTCTAATTTCATATTTTTGTCAAGCTGTAGTTGAAATATTAATTAAAAAACAAAAGCTTTTAGGCACATGGGGCAAAATGTTCATTCTGCTGTGCTAATCTTTATTGCAGATTGTGTACACGTTAACTCCACAGAACACCAAGTGATGTCAATAAAAGTTCCATGTACAGTACAAGTGCTGAATATACAATAAGGACCAGCACTGCAGAATATGGCATTCATAGTGTAGAGTGGAAAAACAAATTAAACATTAGAAACCTAGGAAATTCAGAGTTAATTTAAACAAATCCAAACATTGGAAAGGCATACAGACAACCTTAACTTACTCCACTGTGGTGATGCCAGCCTCCAAACTTTCTTCCTTTGTTCTTTTCATATTTGAGGCCATTATTTTGAACACTGTAGTTTTGTAATTAAGGGTTTGCAGAGTAAGCAAACACTCCACGTTGTATGAAGTGGTATTTTTGGATCAAGGACACAGACTGGAGTGAACATCTCTTCAGTTTGTAAAAGCCAGAGTATTGATCTGGTGATCACAACTCACTGTACTCCCATCTTCCCTTTGTTATCTTTGTTCGTAGAGGCAGTACATGGTAGCGGAAATGTTAAAGATTGAGAAGATAATGCATTTGTACAGCTTGCACAGACTTTTGTATATAAGTTGTAACTGTTCTTTGTCAACACGCTCATTTTCACTTTTTTCATGCATGTGCCATACATTCATGAGCTAGTCTTGGGAGATGTGTGTAAGTAGATGCAATAATTCTTATTTACTGATATTTCTATAATTGGTGGCACATGGAGTTTTAGGGTGGGATTTTCAAAATTTTCATTGGCCTAACTTGCCATTGACTTCAATAAAAGCCAAGTTTTACCATTTACTGTAGTGGGAGCTGTTAAGCCAGTGCTGCATGCTTTTGAAAATCAAACGCATAATGAAGATTGTGGAATGATGGCCTTTAGTATTCTGTTTGTCTACTCCAGATTTTATTAAGTACAGTTTTATTCTCTGGACATTTTATGACTGTACAAACCCCAGCCATTGTAAGATTAAGAATAATGTATTCTGGTGTTTGTGGTTGCTGTTGAGACTAACTTGTTATGGGTGGGTAAGGTTGTTTTAGCGTTTATTTCCGTTCACCTCCCTCAGGACATCACTACAGAGACAGAGTTAAGATTGTCTGAGTGCATTTCTGTACTTGGAAATGTTTGGTTTCTTTTAAGTTTATTCATAACTTTGAGTTCCCTGGGTGTGTGTGAGAGAAAGAGAGAGACTGTATTATTGTAAGTTTTTTTTTTTTTTTTTTTTTACCCTTGGGTTACTGATGCATTACCACCAGCGTAACTTTTTAAGTGGGATTTTTCTTGGTTTTTGTTACATTTTTAAAGTATACATGTTTCCTGGGCACCACGCTTTAGGGGAACTACTTCATTCCCTGGGACTCCCTGTATGCCTCCTGGGTGGGGGGCATGTCTTGAAGTGGTGAGAGGACTCCCCCACACTTCTCCTTTTGCCCCAACCCAGCAAGCTTTCTATTAGTCTCTTCTTCTGTCTGACAAGTGCAGTTAGGCTAATAATCATCTTTGACAAGCGGAAGGTCCCCTCTTTGATTCCTACCACTTGTTCTGCCTAATTTCCCTGTATTGCCCTCTTCAGTCCTCACATCTCGCCTCCTCACACTTGCCCCTTTTCTTGCCTTCTTTGATCATAGAGGATTTCTTTAGCCCTCCAGTGCCATCAAAAATAGTAATAAACAGGCATGACACCTCCCAGCAAGATGAAACTGGATTGTCTTATTTGATCCCTTCTTACTCTCCATAAGAGTTAAGGATTCTAAATAACTTGTCTGTAGAAAGTGTTCTAAGGATTAAAAATACCTAATTCATGAATTCACAAAGAGCTGCATCTGTGTGTGAAGTTTAGAATTCTTAAAACCTACCATAACCTAAAACACTTAGGCCAAAAAAGCACAAGATGCTAGGGGACAATATAAAACACAGGTATTTTTATAAAGTGGCATATAAAGATCTTTAATCCTGCACATTCCTCCTGATTTAATTTCTTACTCTATTTTAAGCATTCCAATTTGCAAAAAAAAAAATTTTTTATTGCTCCAATAAAAAGTTAGAGGTACACTGAAAGTAGGGCTAAATTAAACCTTAATTATGGAATTGTTACTAGGATAAAATTAACCCCACCACAGAGGCACTTGCAAGGTTCTTTGCATCGCTTACGTCCTTAATACGAGGCATTGTCATAGAAAGTCCAACTGCAAGTGGGTGGCTTTTCAGAGGTCCTGGCCAGTATAACGGGTAGCAAGAATATTCTGTGGAATCCTGTGGGGCTCAAACTAGGGATGCTGCCTCACCCCATGGCTTGAAATAGTAATAACAAACACCAAATACATGGTTTCCATCATCAGCACCCCAACTGTAAAAATTGTTCCAGCCCCCTTGAATACCTACAAAAGCTGCAATGATGGCATAGGAAGAAACATCATGCTTCCATTCATATTTTATTGGGCCCAGGGTTCCCAATAGCATTACTTAAAAGGGTAGAGGCAGAGAGCACGGAAGTATATCTAATGAAAATATTATCTTAGAAATTAACTATAAAGAATGTTCAGTTTAAAAAAGTTAAAATAGAAAAAAAAATTCTTTAAATTATTTCTTTTTTACACTTTAAATCTAAACTGTGAAAAACAACTAACTTCTACAGTTACTGAGCACATATGATGTCTAGACTTTTTCTCCTCTCTCTCGGCTGGATATTAACTACATAAAGATTGCATGAAAAGATATACATATTAAAGGAAAAGCAAGCTCTAAGTAACCAGAAATGAACAAGAAAGATTGGAATTGAGAAGGGAATGTATTTTGTTCTTTAGAAGTCACAGGTTCTAGCAGTCCAAAAGGTTTTTATTATGGTTTAAATCTGGAACATACTCCTATGTTTGGGAATTTATAAACAGGTATTTGACACTTTATAGTTTACCATTTAAACTACATTAATTTGTAAGGTAGTGAATTACAAGTTATATTTACCACTCAGACCTAAACAGAGTTTCATATGTCTACATGCTGAAAAGATCTCATAAATGTCTGATTTTATGTGCTATATAGTATGCTATGTTACCAAAGCACAATAATTAATACAGTGTCCTAAACAGCCTCATTTACTTGATTTCTGTAGTATTGTCTGACTGCTGGTATTTTAATAGTAGGTAAAGAAAGACAGATCCTGTGTAAAATCAGATTTCAAATTAAGTTTGTACAGTGATGGTAGTAGTTTGATATAAAAATACAATTTTTATTTAATCTTATTTTTGAGGAGTTAATGTCTCTTCTCTATGGCTGTTTTTTGCATTGGTTCCATGACAAATATTTGCTTAAACCAAAGGTTTTCAAACTCCTTTAGAGTATGGATCATATTTTAATAGATATTTTGCATTTAATTTTTGTCGGGGGGGGGATAATTTTTACAGTTTCATTTTGTTCTTCAGTTCATCTTCTCCACCCCACTGTTTTGTTCCTCTCTTCTTTCCCTGCTCTCTTGTAAATATTGCCTGGCCATCTGTTTTCCTCCTTCCCTTGATGTTACTCTCCTGCTGGTAGCCCCCTGAGGTGACTGGCAATCCTAGCACACTGGTGGCTTCAGTTCCTAAGAGCAGCTTCAGCTTCCCTTCTTTCTTCCCCTCCCCCCAATTTGTTTTAGTAGTGGCCCCTTCTAGAGATGTAGAAACAAGGACGAGAAGTCAGATCTAGGTAGACCACAGGTAAGAACCACTAGCTTAAACAGCAAAATTTGCAAATAGTGTAAAAGAGAAGGGCTTTAAAAATGCATTTTCCCATAGAAAGTTTTTCTGGGCAATTGCTGTCAACTTCTCCAATATCCAAGCTTCTTTTTTTCTTTAATTTCAAACATTCCTGGTTGCAAAGATAAACTTCCAAATATAAATCTAATTTAATTGTTACAGTATTGTCTTCCTAAATATGTAGACAGATGGCTCCAGTATCTCTGCTGCTGCTCAGAGCTCTGGTCAGTTCTTACTCTGCTGAAGTTTGGCAGTGTTCACTATGCCTGTTCAGAATCATTTGGTCATCTGAAAAACTGACAAGACTCAGGTCAGTTTTACTTTGCTACTTGGGAGAACTATGACCAGCAACGGAGGAAGGACCTGGAACTGTGCAGTGGGGAGACTTGTAAACTGACTAGGGAAGAGTGGACACTTCCCCATTCAGCACCCAGAAAACTTAAGGGAAGGACAGTGTAGCAGAGACCAACTTTCCCTCACAGAAGGCATTTGCCTAGTAGAAGGTAGAGGAATGAAGATCCCATGCCATCATCACAGCAAACAGGAGGCTCTGTTGAGGAAGAGATCAGAGAGAGTGTGTGCCACTTCTGCTTTAGGTTGAGCATTTCAGATTTGTCGGACACCAACTAGCAGGAAAAGATGGAGATTCCGAACAGCAGCGTGCATGCTCTTTTCCAGTGACTGGTTGGCTTCTCTAGGGCAAAGGGTTGGGAGGAAGAGGGGGGTGAAGGCTCAAGCTGGAGGTTTGGGCTCTGGGTCACACACAGCTCCACTCCTCCAGCCCAGCACAGTTCAGGGGAAGGGGCCACCCCCTGGCACAGACCCCCCCCCCCCACCACTGCGGGTTCCTCCAGCTTCATGGACTGCTGGCAAAGTGGGAAACTTTGCATGGGAAAGGCTCTGTCTTCCGCCCCCTGCACCCATGGGGAAGGCGCTTGCAGCTGTTTGAGCTCTCCAGCCCCCACAGGAGGGGTAAAACCACCCTTGGCTGCATCAGCCACTGGAATTGTGCCCCCAGCTGAGCTTCAGGCGTGGAGACACGTGCCCCACAGGCCATGCGGGGGATCAGCCTTCGCTTCCCTGAGCTAGCTGACTCGCAAGGTGGGGGTGAGATGGGGGGGCAAGATGAGGGGCAGTGGCTGCAGGGGACTTGGGGCAGCGTGACACTCCATCCTGTGGGGCGCAGCAGGGTCGTGGGGCAGAGGCTCAAGCACCTCTCCCGCTGAGTCGCTCATTAAACTCACCAGGTGAGTTGGCTGTGGCACAATGGGCAGGGGGCGCTCCTGCTTGGTTTGGGGTTTTAATTCCTCTCCACTGCATGTGACCCAGCCCTAGCAGCTCTGGCTGGGCTGGGGGAGGGGCACCTCTCCCCAGCTGAGTGGCCTGTGATAGCCTGCTGCATGGCCACACAACTGAGAGGGAACTTAGCCAAAAGGTCCCCCAAGCTCTCAAGGTAGTAGGTGCCAGATATGTTTTTCAAACTTTAGTCAGGATTGTCTTGAAAAATAAGTTTAAAACTCCTTCTGTAGCTTTTTATAGTAACTGTATGAACTGTAGCTGAGAGCCAAAAATGTAGTAGCCTGTTAACAGAAAGAATATTAACATTTTTATAGCAGTCAAAATGCTTGGCTCTTAAGGATTATATTTTAGGGTTAATGCTTGGGTTGGCATGGATGTTTGTAATTTCTTACAAACATAATTATATTCTTGCTCTATACATCTGTTCATTTGGCCTTCTCCTTAGTTTCCATGACTTACTGTGCAATAGCACAGAGTGATGAAATGACTTTGAAGGGAAGTGGGAATCACTTGGTAGAATTACCCATTGAAAGATGTTAAAATGAGGACAAAATAATTAGAATTCATTACAACTGCTAGCTAAAAATACGCTGGATGCAATTAATTAGTTTCATATAATGGAGCTATGCACCTTTTTTCTGTGTTCTTAAGATAGAAACAGTGCCAAAATTAAATACCGCTTTTAACAATAATCTGCAGATGTAAACTTGAAAGCCCAATCTACTGTAATATGATGTGTGGAATGTCCCACATCATCGTTCAGCGTATTAGTGTTAAAAGTGGAAATGATACAGCTTTCCATTTATCAAGTTCCTCTGCAGTCAGTACGCAGTCTCCCATGTTGTGACACTCCAGAGTGTGCTGTGCTGATGTCCTAACCACAGAATCCCAGTAGATTGTGGAGTTAGATTATCAAAGTGTTAAGAAAGGGGTATTCCTAGGATTAATTTTTATATCAAGATTTTTAATATATTGTATATTTTCATATGAAATAAAATCTTAGAATGTAAGCTCTGTAGGTAGGAATGGTGTCATCTTTTGCGTCATTACCGCTGTCAATGCACTCTTGGGTTTTAAAGTAATCTTCAGGTGGGTATTCAGTTCCACTACTATGTGAACACCCCAGGTGGTCAGTTATAAGAGACAACAGTCTTGCCTCCTGGCTAAATGGCAACTGATTAAGGTTTTGGCATGGAAATTTTTAGTACATTTCATTGCAGAGGTGAGGGAGGAAAAGAAGATAAGTAATGAAAGGGTCACCAGTTAATGTAGTTTTTGCTACATAAATGAGTATCATAGGGATGTTGAATGATGAGACCCCTTCGGGGGGGGCGGGAGATTGGAGAGTAAGTCCACCCTGCACTCACCCCATAGACTCCTGTCCCTCAGAGTTGGGCCCAGCTCCAGGCATTGCAAACCGGCATACAGGGTTGCAGCACCACTCAGATTTGGCTTGTCCACCCTCTGTAGGTGGAGATGGAGGGGTGGACAGGCCAAACATGAGTAGCACTGTGACCTTGTGTCCAGGTCACCACAACACTTGTTCTGGGGGCCTAATTAAATGTGTGTTTACAGCCATTTTTCCAAGATTTCACTGACTTTATTCAAATTCACATTTCCGTGACCTCTGTGACAAATCACATAGCCCTACAACTGATGAATAGTAGCTGCAACGGACTGTAAATTAAATGTAGCAGGGTAAAATGGCTGACCATGAAAATGCATAAATGAATTATAACACCACCTTGATTTTAGGTAGGGAGGAACTATGCTGGTAAGACTAGAATAATTAAATACATTTTGCCAAGTAGTAATTTGTATGTAAAATTGTATAAATGATTTAAAAAGCAGTAGCAATAAGCCCTACAACATAAGGTACTTTCATTTTCACAATTTAAATGACAAGGGTTATTTTTCTTTAAAAGTAATGTTTTGAAAGAATTTATATTTTGAATTTATTAAAAATTGTATCTTTTTGTCTGTAGTGTACTTTTTTCATGAATAATTTTTAAATCTTATGTAAAAAGAAAAACTGAGTTAGTAGAGCAGGGATATACAGGATGTGGACTTGAACCTTTAGGGGCTTCTTTGCCTTTGCAAATAACTATTAAAGCTCAATATGTACATTTTTATAATTATGTAGATTACTCAAACTAAAACTTCTGTTTTAAAAACAGTGAAATCTCCACTGAAGTCAGGAGGCTTTTCATTTCTGTTGACTTGCTTTGCTTGAAAAGGTGTGGCTGGGAGCCAGGATTATAAACTGATGTAATCTCTGTCAAGCAGCCAAATGAGTGTTTTCTTACAAGAAAAATTTTGCAGTATTTAAAAAATCGCCTACAAATTTTAAATTACCATAAAAGCCTCCTTTGTTAGTGCATTTACAAAGTGTTTTTTCCACTGTGGTGTGGTTAGCCTGCCTATAATAGTTGTGTAAATTTAACTTTCGCTAAGAAGGTGACTTTATTTTGGTTGTAGAAGGTAACTCTAATTCTCATGCAATAGTAAAGAAAACTGAAAGCACTGTGACTGCATCCTAGGAGCAGTGAGTCAGAAAGATCTCTGACACTGTGATTCAATCTAAACTATGCTTCAGTTTCCCCAAACTTTTTATCACTACTTACTTACTTGGTCTTGATATTTTTCCCCCTTAGGGCTTCAAACTACCCGTTTAGGAAATCATTTGGAAGATAGAGTAAACAAGTTTTTGCGGCGACAGAATCATCCTGAAGCTGGGGAAGTCTTTGTCAGAGTTGTAGCCAGTTCAGATAAGACAGTAGAAGTAAAACCAGGAATGAAATCCAGGTTAGTCCTCTTTTATTATGGTAGCATTTTGACGTATGTTTCTGGTGTAACTTTTTGCCTACCTAGGTATAGTAGAATCTCACTAGTTTGCACTGATATGGAGACGCTTTGTAAATTATCAGAGTTTGGTAATTGGCAAGCAAGTGAACAAACATAATTAAGTCAATACACCATAAAATGTACTTTAATTTATTTTGGGAGTTGTGTTTTAACTTATGATACTGATATATTCTGTAGTGATTTTGTAAAAATAATTCAATCTTAGATTATGCAACATTGAGGTCTCTTATTACTATTAAATCTAGATAAGGTGAGGAAAAATCACTATTTTTGTGCAGATTGTAGGATGTGCAATTTAGTACAGTGCAGATTAATAAAGTTCTACTCTAACATTTCATTAACTATGTTGCCTTTCTCTATACATTGGCTTCTGGAAATGCTTTTAAAGTAAATGGGCTATTTCATGATAAATGAGATGGTTTTTGAAAGGCTTTATCCATAAAAGTACTTTAGTTTTATTCCAAAGACGGCAGAGTGTTGACTGCATTTCACTTTCACTTCAATGCGTTATAACTAATGTACCATTTATTTAGAGGCTGGCAGTTTCTTTGGACACTTTTGTACTTTGTGTGTACATATTCAATCATAAGTTAATTGTATGGAAAAACTTTTGTCTCAAGCCTTTATGGAAACTGGCCTTGCATTGCCATGATGCCATTTTAATATGATTCTATACTCTGCCACAACTGGTACTTAAATATTTCTGAAGAATTAAAAAATGTTGTAAAGATCTGTTTTCTTTTTGATAGAATTTTAGAGTCCATTGATTTCTTCCTTTCCTGCAGGTTTGTGGATTCTGGTGAAATGTCAGAGTCCTTCCCTTACCGAACCAAAGCTCTGTTTGCTTTCGAGGAGATAGATGGAGTGGATGTGTGCTTCTTTGGCATGCATGTACAGGAGTATGGCTCTGACTGCCCACCTCCAAATACCAGGTACTTTTTCATTTCTACAGCAGTGACTGGTGCACATGGAGCCTTTTAATACTTTAAATACAGGCTAGCTACCCATACTTCCACATACTGAAATATTCATGGCACACGCAGTCTTACTATAAAGTTAAGTGTGGTGAAGACTTTTCCACACACACAAAAAAAATTGACAGTCAAAATGTTAGGAAGTACATAAAATTCAAATCTGTCTACTTCCATGCTAGCATTTTCCCTGGTCTCTCAATATCTTTGTCTGTTGTCCAAAAGGTGAAACGCTGGCAATATTTCACTTTTATTTCAGCAACTTTACATTATGTACTTTAACATGTCTCTTTGGTCAGTGAAAAGTAATGCTCCTCTTTGAAATCAGCTGCAGTCTTTATTTTCCAGGTCCCTGCCCAAAGCAACCAAGTCAGTGGCTGTTGTAAAAGCTGAACACCAGTCTTATGAAAGCTAATGTGGTTTGTATTTGAATCGTTTTCTTTTTTGGTTTTCTCCCTCATCCTCACAGGCGTGTGTACATATCGTATCTAGATAGTATTCATTTCTTCCGACCCCGCTGCCTCCGAACTGCCGTTTATCATGAAATCCTTATTGGATATCTGGAGTATGTGAAGAAACTTGGGTGAGCAAAAGTTGTCTGAATTCTTTGCAAAATGATGCTGTAATTCAATGTCATGTGAACAGTATGGTTATTCTATGTAACTTTAATTAAAGAGTAGACTTCTCTCTTATTTGGGTGTGGGGAGGGCTTTTGATTTGTTTAAGACAATCTCTTACCTTCCTTCCACCATCTTCTCAAGAGTCTTATGAAATAGACACTTCTTCTCCCACACTGGAGATATTGTTTGGATTTTTGCATCAGTGAGCGTATAGTGGTGTTTTCCCCATACTGGGAATGTTTTTCCTAAACTTCTCTTTCCCTTTTTAGACTGAGAGAATCTCACTCCCTCCACCCACTAAACTGGTGAGAGAGTTGGGTACTAAATAGCCCATTCAAAGCCTAAGTTCCATGATTAGACCATGGGCCCTTGTATAGACACAAGCTATTACTGCCATAAAACTCTCCAACATCTTTATAAGGAAGCGAGAAGTCTGAGTCCATTTGTACATGTGGTTGGGTTTATGTATAGAAAAAGCAAAGGAATTTAATTACAGTGCTGAGCGTTAATTGAGATGTTGGTTTTTACATGTAACCTGCAGGTATGTGACAGGTCACATTTGGGCATGTCCCCCAAGTGAAGGAGATGACTATATTTTCCATTGCCATCCCCCTGATCAGAAAATACCAAAACCCAAACGCTTGCAAGAATGGTATAAAAAGATGTTGGACAAGGCATTTGCTGAGAGGATCATTCATGACTACAAGGTTTGTATACCTTTTACTGGCTGGATTGATTTTACAGTGTTCGTTATATCTAGGCTACTTACTACACTTCAATGTAAGGGAAGAGGCAGTGACTGTTCTGCTTAATGTTTTATAAACATTTACATTCTTAGCCACTATCTTTCTTTGCTTACAGTTTTCTGCAACTTTCACCTCTGAGGTTACAGCCTTTTAGTCTGGGTCTCTGCCTTAATGGATATTTTTTTGTGAGCATTTGAGCAAAACTATTTCAGCCAGGTTTGGATAGAGAGTGGAAAATTAAATAAATATCTAGATAGCTATACAGTAGATAGATACATATTTTAATCAGGCCTATTTGAACAGCAGTGGTCCTGAAATGCCTGGAGGTGAAAACTGAATTTTGGCATGGAAATAGCCTTCGTCAAGGAAAAATGCTTTGGAGGATGGTGGCAAAAATTGATTTTGATTTGACCAAGTTATGACCCATTGAAAATCACAGGCTAAAGGTGCACAGTTCATTTGAAAGGAGTTTTCTCACTGAGTTTATGAAGTATGATGCTAAGGAAAGTTATGCCGTTCACTCTTAATTAGCTAACTTAGCTGAGTAGTGAATGAAAAGGTCTGTAGTGCCCTTGACACATTCATTGCTTATCTTGTAACGGAAAAGCTGTGCAGCTTGTAAATTTGTAGGAGAGATGTCCTTTCCTAGGGGTATAGGACACTTGGCTAACGTTTAGCCTAATGACCAGTTTTTTTTTTTCTTTCAAAAACTCTACTTTGAGAAAGAGTTCTCTTCTTTGAGTAATGGTCCCTATTGTATTCCACTGAGGGTTACAAAGGAGAAAGAGAAGGCTGCTAGAGAATCTATTCTTTTCTGATCATACAAATACTTTGTTTTCAAAAAACTAAACATATATACACATTGCTAGTAACTTTATAATCATTAGCTGTGCAGTTGTATTTGTGGCAGTGTTTTAGAATACACTGTAAACTCCTCCATGTAGAACCAGTTCCTTTTCAAGTGTACTAAAAAAGCTTTAAGCCATGTGAGTGCAGCAGGTATGCCTCAGGTTCTGCTATTGACTTCAGGCTTGCTTTTTTTTTTTTTTGTACTTCATTCAATCTTACTATTGTGTGACACATTTAACAGGACATCTTCAAACAAGCAACTGAGGACAGGCTGACGAGTGCCAAGGAGCTGCCTTACTTTGAAGGTGATTTCTGGCCAAATGTGCTGGAAGAGAGCATTAAGGAGCTGGAACAGGAAGAGGAGGAGAGGAAGAAGGAGGAAAGTACAGCAGCTAGTGAAACAACAGAGGTAAGTTAACCTTCATATACAATATTTGTCCCCAGATCAGAAGTTGTCCAAGTTGCTAATCTCAGCTAGAGCTCATACCCGATACTGATGATGCAATTCAGAACTAGGAGAAAAAAATATTTTTTGTCTTTCAGTTGAGTTTTTAAACCAAAGTTCCTATCAGCTAAATTTCTGGCTTCTTTCCGGATAAAAGTGAAAAATTCTATGGTACTTTTTAAATAGAGTAGTAAAAGCTTCCATGTCACAGACAGCATTCCTACTTTCTTTTAAAATGCTTTCTAAAATCGAGGGATGTCTGTGATCTAATTTGGATTGCACAATGGCTGCCCAGTTTGCTTTACAGCCTCTTCACTGAATTTCTAAATTCAAGCTACCTTAAAATATCTGCATTTTGAAAGACACTATTTTAAAGGCTGAATTCTTCTCTCTATAGCAAGCCTATGCATGTCAATTTGCAGTGATAGGGGATTGAAATTCAAATGTTAGTACTGCAAATTACTAACATTTTTTTTCATTGACTTAGCCCATGATTCTGGATGGTGTAGTTTTCCTCCAGTACAGAGTGTGTTCCAGTCCCCAGAATCATCAATGGCACTGGGGCATTTACCTGTAGCTTCCCTATCAGCCCCACCCTATTCCAGCAAAGAGTCAGTGACCAAGATGACAACCTCTTTCTGGTCTCACACCATGCCCCATCATTACAACTGGGCCATCGCAGCCACTTTCCGACGCCAGCACTCCTGGTATGGCTACCCTTGGGTGCAGCCACTTTCTCCCATTCATCAGGGTTACTCTCACAAAATTCATGACAGACAACACCAGTCACAGAGACCCCTTTGGGACTGTCACATGATGTACTGAAATTACCTCTCAGCCCGTTTTCCCTGCCAGCTTGGGACTGCTAGCCTGCTGCAACACAGACTCGGGGTCTCGTCACAACCCCAAAGCTGCATACTTTAACCAAAAACAGCTCAGCAGGTTACCTCTCCAGCACCCAGACACCCAGTTCCCAATGGGATCCAAACCCCAAATCCATTTTACTCTGTAAAAGCTTATACAGGGTAAATTCATAAATTGTCCGCCCTCTATAACACTGATAGAGAGAGATGCACAGCTGTTTGCTCCCCCAGGTATTAATTACTTACTCTGGGTTCATTAATAAACAAAAGTGATTTTATTAAGTATAAAAAGTAGGATTTAAGTGGTTTCAAGTAATGAACAGAACAAAGTAAGTCACCAACCAAAATAAAGCAAAAAACTGATTATAGGTAATATCTCGCCCTCAGAGATGTTTCAAAAAGAAAAGGAGTACTTGTGGCACCTTAGAGACTAACAAATTTATTAGAGCATAAGCTTTCGTGAGCTACAGCTCACTTCATCGGATGCATCCGATGAAGTGAGCTGTAGCTCACGAAAGCTTATGCTCTAATAAATTTGTTAGTCTCTAAGGTGCCACAAGTACTCCTTTTCTTTTTGCGAATACAGACTAACACGGCTGCTACTCTGAAACCAGAGATGTTTCAGTAAGCTTCTTTCACAGACTAGACTCCTGCTTAGTCTGGGCCCAATCCTTTCCCCTGGTACAGTCCTTGTTAGTTCCAGCAGATATCTCAGGTGGTAAGCAGGGGTTTTCTCATGACTGGTTGCCCCTTTGTCCTGCTCCACCCCCTTTTATAGCTTTGGCACAAGGCGGGAATCTTTTGTCTCTATGGGTCCCTCCCCCTCCTTCTAAATGGAAAAGTACCAGGTTTAAGATGGATTCCAGCATCGTATGACATGGTCACATGTCCTGTGAGACTCCAGCCTCCATTCTTCCTGGGCTGGCCCACACATACACAGGAAGATTTGTAAGTAAACAGAGCCCTTTACAGTTCATTGATTCTGAAGCACCCTTAATGGGTTCCACTTAATATGTTTACATCAGTAATACAAGTTTATATCTTATTCTCCTAACTCCAGACATAGAAATAATACATGCAAACAAATAGGATGAACATACTCAGTAGATTATAAGCCAGTGGTTCCCAAACTGGGGTTAGAGGTTCACGAAATGTTGCAGGGGGTTCTCAGGAAAAAATTCCCTAATGGTGGACAGAGCTGTCCCTATGGACCCCGGGCAGCACGGGACCAGCAGCACGGAGCCCCTGGACTTCCAAGAGCTAAGCAGATCAAAGCAAGCATATCTATCACGCTGAGGAGATTTAAACTTCAAGACTCCTTATAAGAAATGGAAAGGGAGGTGGATATTTTTTGCTGTTTTTAAAATTAAATAGGCAGCTAGTATTGGTTTTTAAAATTATTATGAAGAACAAGTTTAAGCTTTGTTGTAACATGCATTGTTTGCCTGGACTGCTCAAGACCTGAATGCTTGTGTAGGAGGAACACTTTGAGTTGGCTTCTTAAATACCTTCATGCTGTTTCACATCTGATACTCCTTGATGAAACATAGGAGCCTTGTCTTACAACAGGCTTATTCAAAGTGATACAAGCTATGAAAGTGAGATCTTGGAAAAGTGTTGCCGTTTTCATAATATAATAAAAATACTGTAATGGTAAATTAATAATAAATAGTGTGTTATATCATAAAAACAAGTTTTATATTTCCAAGATCACTGCTTTTATAATTTATACTCGGGTAAAGGAGAAAATCCCTGGAAATACTCAGTTTTAGGAGGGGTTTCACGAGATTTGACATTTTAGTGAAAGGGCTTGTTAAAGTTTGGGAACCACTGTTATAAG